>NW_023458564.1:20869084-20885207 GCF_013731165.1 Rhagoletis pomonella | reverse complement strand
GCCAGTAGTATCATCTTCACTCAGTCTAAATTCTGGGTTAATTACCTCTCTTTCTGATAGTAAGTTGTCTAATTCCCTATTATATGATGGCAAAACTCGTATTAGAAATAAAAAAAAGGATTTACTAAAAATAACTTACTCTCTATTTCGTCCAGTTTTGGGATTATGGAGCCTATTATTTTTATAAGCTCTTTCCATTGTATAGTATTTCGTTTCAACTTGCTGGGCGGTAGACATATACCCTTGAGAACATAACTTCTCCGAAATGGAAATCCACATTTTTTCTTGGTTTTTAGTTTTGTAGATTTGCCTACTTGGGGCCGAAGTTCTTTAACTAGGGATATGAGCAGTTTGACCGAAGCATTCAACCATTCATTTTTATTCGTTCTTGTCAAATCGTTTAACCCCTGCCAACAAAATATAAAACATCTTTAACAATAGTTATTAGTAGCCGATTTAATCACAAGCAATTGTAAAGAGTTACAATTTATTGTGATATTGAAAGTTTTTAGATATCAAAATATTCAAGCTCCATTTGAAATTAGAAGGTACTGTTTGTTAGTGAACAACTATTATTACAGAATAAAGGTGGCCTCAAATATATAGCATTTTCAGTTTAAATGAAACCTTTTTCAGATTCGATGAAACTTTATTCAAACTAAATAAACCTTTTTACAAATTAAATGAATTATTCTTAAAAGGAAGTTTCATTTAATTTGAATAAAATTTCATTGAATCGTTATTAGTATGAAGTTATGTATGTACATACATACATACATATGTAAAGAAAGCCCACTTACGTTTGATCAATCACCACTGCATCCGCTTCCAAAGAATTCATAGGATTCAATACTCTATGCAAATGGATTAAAAACAGGCAATTTTTAGTAATATAACGTTATGTATGTAGGTACAAATAAAACCCACTTACTTTTGACCCATCACCACTGCCACCGCTTGCAAGCAACGTAGGGGATTTAACACTCTGTCAAATGTAAAAAAAAAAAAAACAGGTTACTAATATGAAATTATGTATGTACAATGTACACATATAAAGAAAGCCGCTTCCGAACGGTTCATAGGATGCAATACTCTATACAAATGGAATAAAAACAGGAAATTTTTTGTAATTTGAGGTTATTTATGTACATATGTGTGCGAGAAACCCAACTGATTCAAAGCCCTTCATTTTAAAAACCCATATTAAAATTTATACGTAATAATAATAATAATAGATTGGCGCTTACACATATGTTAGTGTTTGGCCGAGCTTCTCCTCCGATTTGTGGCGTGCGCCTTGATGTTGTCACACAAAGCGGAGGGACCTACAGTTTTACGCCGACTCCGAACGGCGATTGTATTTTTATGAGAAGCTGTTTTTCATGGCAGAAATACACTCGGAGGTTTGCCATTGCCTGCCGAGGGACGACCGCTGTTAAGAAAAAACCTTTTTTCTATATTTTTGCGATGTTGCTTTGACCAGGGTTTGAACCCAGGCATTGTGGAGTGGAAGCGCGCACTGCTTACCACTACACCACAGCGGCCGACGTAATGTACAAAAATACTTACTGGTTGAGACGGAGAAAACCTTACTTCGTCAAAAGGTTCTTCCAAAAATAGCTGGGGGAGTACCTCCTGTTGATATTGAACATCTAAATACGTACATATGTAATACGAAAATTATAAGTGGACATTTAGTACATTAATTTAGTATTTATACTTACTGGTTTCTATCCGTTTTATCGTTGCTGGTCAGCATTTTACATCCAGCGTAATTTTTCGCATTTTTTCCAAAAATTGCACATATGTATGCACAACAATGTGCGCCAAAATTTATCTCCAAAAGAAATATCAAAACAGTGCAACAACCGTTCACTTGCATATTTTTACTAGTTTTGCGTTCAGTAAATTTTTCTGCTAGTTTTCTCTTCATCTCAATTTTACGCTGTATTTTTAATATTTACGCTCTCGCTGCAATCTTTTACTGGAGAAGCTACTATACAAACCTATTGTTAGCTATTTAACACAGAACAGGAGAACGCAGAAGCTGTCGAAGTGTTTATTGTAGCATACCTTCTACCTCTCACGCTTTGTTGTTAAACTTCCAACTGTACAGCAAAGCGAGGAAAGTCATATGTACACGGTGCTTTAA
Organism: Rhagoletis pomonella; assembly: GCF_013731165.1. Taxonomy (NCBI): domain Eukaryota; kingdom Metazoa; phylum Arthropoda; class Insecta; order Diptera; family Tephritidae; genus Rhagoletis; species Rhagoletis pomonella. Next base: position 20,883,055 of record NW_023458564.1, on the reverse strand, counting down.
TTTTTTAAAAACTCTTCGTTTTTGAAGGTTACTATGTTTTTGTCGGAAACACAGTTTTATTACCGGAAATTTACAGGTAAATCTGGCAACACTGCCCCATATACACTTTTCTCTTTTAAAAAACACGAAACAAGACCTTGAAATCGTCCAACTTGATTTGCAATTTCGCGAACGTCCTTTTTCGCGGCATTGCTGTTTGCGGTTTCCTCGTAAGCCAAAATTTGGAATTAATTTGGATTTGAATTTGCATTTCGACTATCCACCCAAAGAATAAAAGAAATTGATCAACCGTGCAATTTATTATTACCAGGGAACGGATTTTATGGAAATTGCCCTTTTTCTGCTAAATATGTATATAGGCCCATAGTCATAGTCGCAAGTTAAAACTCATTCTTGTTAAAATAAAGTTTTAGGTTTAGAATAGAATTTTAAGTTGCGTCAATCATAGACATCTTAGAAACAGCTTTTTGTTAAGATGAGAGAGAGAACAGTGCTATCCATATGAAGAGAAAAAATTTACCCGGAAATATATAGAAATATGAGTACTTTAATAAGTTCACTCTGTGTCCGCTGCAGTATTGCGCATTTAACTACCCGGGAAGTCATGGATTCGAATCCCACTGCCAGGGAACATTTTTTTACATCTTAAAGTTAAAATTCTGTTTTTGCCGTAAAATGCATTTTAAGTTGACTATGAAAGAGTTAAAATGGTGATTACAATAAAACACAATTTTAACCGTTTAAACCTTAACTTCTCTATGACTACGGGCCATAGAGTATATTTGATTAAGAATGCCCACGATTTAGCCTTTTCTGATTCTATATATTTGGTGTTGCCTTTTTTGCCTATTGTAAATTTAAAAAGTGATTATAGAGAGGAAACGTTCCATATTTAAATTGGGCGTCACTGGTATCAACTCACATCGAGCGCACGTTTAGTACGATCAAAGCTGTGTTAAAGCCTTATCTATCACACAAAATCAATTGACGGATAAATGAAGAAATAATAGCCGTCATCGATTCGCCACTTCGCTGCTTGCTATGTTTGAGTTCCGGTCGCTTAAAGAAGAATTTTGCATGTACGAGGGTGGATTGAAAAGTCGTTAGAATGAAAAACTAGACATTGGTTTTTTAACACAAAATTGATTTATTTTTCAACATAATCTCCTTTTAAGTCAATACATTTTTTCCAACGCTTTTCTAACATATTTATTCCTTCTCTAAAATAAGTTTTTTCAAAACCTTCAAAATAAGTATTTGTTGCAGCTATAACTTCACTATTTGACACAAATCTTTTTCCGCCGAGCCATTTTTTCATATTTGGAAAAAGGAAAAAGTCACTGGGAGCTAAATCTGGCGAGTATGGCGGATGAGGGAGCAATTCATAGCCTAACTCATTTATTTTTTCCTGCGTTTTCCAAGATGAATGTGAAGGAGCGTTATCATGATGAAAGAGGATTTTCTTCTTTTTCAAATGTGGCCGTTTTTGCTTAATATTTTGGTCCAATGTATCCAACAAAGATGAATAATATTCAGCTGTGATGGTTTTACCCTTTTCAAGATAATTTATGAAAATTATACCTTGTGCATCCCAAAAAATAGATGCCATAACCTTACCAGCTGATGCAACGACCTTTGCCTTCTTTGGAGCACTTGAGCCACGTTCTACCCATTGTTTGGACTGTTCTTTAGACTCTGGTGTATAGTGGTGGATAGACGTTTCATCCATCGTTATGAAACGACGCAAAAATGCCGATGGATTTCTGTTAAACATGTCTAAACCAACTTTTGAAGTCGACATTCGGTTCATTTTTTGCAGAGGAGTTAGCAAACGCGGCACCCATCTTGCTGAAAGCTTTTTCATACCCAATTCATTATGTATTATGTTATGCACACGTTCATAACTAATGTTCACAATGTCAGCAATCTCTCTCAATTTAATTCTTCGATCTTGTGTGACAATTTTGTACACTTTTTCCACCGTTTCTGGAGTCGTTACCTCTTTTGGCCTCCCAGAGCGTGGCTCATCTTTGGTGCTTATCCGACCACGTTTAAACTCGTTTACCCAATTGTAAACTGTTGCATTTGAGGGTGCATGTTCCCCTAATACTGTCTGCAACTCCTCAATAATTTGTTTCTGGTTTAAACCTTTCAAATGAAAGTACTTTATAACAGCACGAAGTTCACTTTTTTCCATTTTTAATAAAAATACAATAGTGTTTTGCAAAAATAATTCTCAAAAAAGTACCGTTTGACCATATGTTATGAAATTTTGACAGCTCGCTTTTGACAGTTCACTTTTAACATTCACAATAATTAAGTAAATTAATGACCGATAGATGTCGCAATTCTAACGACTTTTCAATCCACCCTCGTAAAAGCAACAACAAAGTTAGCTAGCACGGATAGACGATAGCGAGTTTGGTTGTACCTCATTGAGTTCGTTCGTTTCGCCACTCGCTAACTGTTGGCGAATCGATGACGGCTAATAAGTGGTCATATGAAAATGCGGAAAGATTTTTTGTATGATAAAATTAGCAGGAAAGAATGTTACTCATACGCCATGTACACCTGAAAATATATCGAAAACTTATCCATAGAATAAAAAATTATCTCGATTTTCGGAATCAGCGAGCGATTCTACTTTTATAGAAATTGGATAGTGGCGTCCGTTGAATATTTTTCCTGTAAGCCAGTGTTAATTTTCAGTTTCTGTCTTTTTAGTGCCTTCTTTTACCTTTTTTGCTATTTCAAGTTCCCTTTCCTGCCTATTTCGTTATTTTATTTTGCCTTTTCCAGCCTATTTCGTTATTATAAGCTTTTATTTATTTGAAATTTGTAGCATAGTTCCAACCACGATGACAATGCAATTTAATATATAAATGAATTCCCCATATGGTCCAGGGGTCTTGATTCAAAGGCGGTCAAAAAATAGTAAGATTTATGGCTAACAGAGCGTAATTTGCCAAAGAACGTAAAACCACTATAAAATTGCTGAAGCTGCCGGCGATAGTGTAGCAAAGCTATTTGTGGCAAATTTTAGATATCAACCTAGTCTACATATGAACCTCGTTGTAGGAATAAGAAGACTCCAGATGTCGCCCCGCCAGAAGAAGTTAAATATTGCGCCTAAATATATGCCATGCCACAGCGGAAATGGACGACACGCCATTTCTTTAAACAAAATTAACTGCTGCTATATGTACATATGTATGTTTATACAAAACGTAAGCAAACAACATTTTGCTTGCCAAGTCTTCTGTCCTCTTTCTTTGCAAGTTGAATTATTTTAATATATATTGCAAAATTTTGTACATAAAATAAAATAACACTTTTTAATATACAACGCTTTTATAAATGGACTAAAAATTAGAAAATAAAATAATGTAAAAAAAAAATATTTTTTAATAATAAAAAAATATCTGCATACATACATATACATACATACCTAACCAATTATGCATGTACGCTGAATTCGCCGACTGTTAGTAATTTTCATTAGAGTTTGAATAACTCCTTTCATTAAATGGCTTTTAGTAACTTTAACGAGGCCTTAACTTATTTTATTTTAGTGCAGTTTTGACCAAATTTTCTTGCTAAAAAATCTTTTGTTACATTACTTTATTTTATTCCTTTGATTGTACATGTTAAATAAAAGCTTGCTTTTAAAAAATATTTTTGCAATAGATATTTTTTCATTATTTTATTTTATTTTGCCTTTTTAAAGGTTTTTAGGTCCCAAAATTCCGTTCCCTGATTCTTACTTGCGTATGTACATATGTATATTAAGGCGATCCAAAATAACTGAACTAACGAGTTTATGGCCTTAAACGGACCTATTTACTGAGAACGCTGCTATTTACTAATTTCCAACGTACTCAATCGGCAAAGAGGAAAGTCAGTATATCGTCGATGTTTTTGCGAAACCGCCTATCTTACGGCACTCAAATTTTACAGCAGAGCGAAAAAACGGTTTATTCTTTGAATGCATTGCCTTGATAGGCGGTATTTTCTCTAGCTATTATTTGACAAATATGTTGTTTTAATAACGATTTTTATGCATAAATCTCGATGCCTGAAGTTCAGGGTTACAAAATCTCATTTTTGCGACAACGGCGATTTAGGCGGTTTTGCAACTGGTCGATGGGCGGTTTTGCAAAAACATCGACGATATGCCTGTACATATGCAAGTATGTACATTCGATCTGTAAGTGAAATTGCTAGAAATGTAAACATTTGCATAACATTTTATTGTTGCTTTTGCACATTTTTACTTGCATAAATTGATACTTATGTATGTACATATGTATGTATGTTTGTAGATCCAAACATTTTCAGGCACTTCAAGAGATTGTCTGAAGCTGTTTCCGTAAAGAAAATTAATTGCATTTGGAGTTTAAATGTGTTACACTATTTTTTAATTAAGAAGTATTTTTTATGTATTTGCTTTTGAAAACGCCGCTAATTAATAAACAAAAGCACACACGAACATGACTTTGAATTGAAAAGCGTTTAATAAGCGATAACAAACTTCAAAGACAACAATGGCGCTAATGAAGTTGGAAAGCCATTAGTAAATAAACACCGGTGCTCCTAAGCCAGATCAATAAAAATTTTACTAAATTACGTTGTATTGCACAGTAAACAAACAATTAAAACGATAAGCAGCCACTTAATTGACAAAGTCTTTCGCAGTTATCCAACTAGAGATTCATGCGAAAACAAAAAATTAAAAATTTGTATAAACATAAAATTATTTCAATTGTCCTCAGTATATTTAAGAGAAGGTTAATGAAATATCATTAACTTTCCCAGCTGATAAAAACAACTTGAGCGCTACTGACCTTGAAATAGGTGGTGCGGTGCGTATATGTATGTATGTGATTGCATTAGGGTGTTCCAGAACTGTTTGTAAAGTTCGGGGTTTTTACTTAGCACATAGTACTAACTACAAAGTTTTGTTGCTTTAAGTAGACTGGAGATTACTCATGCCGATTTGATTTTAAACTCTTGGTTAAGAAGCAACACCGTGCACAAATATTTATGTAAATACATACTTCACACACGAAAAGTCATATGTACATAAGTATGTATATTTTTTTAGTTTGGCTAGGATCTTAAGTTTTTTTAGGGCATTTTCACATGATTTGAAGTGGATAATTGAAAAAAAAACATCCAACTCATGGTCGCTAGGGGGCCTCGATCAATTTCCATTCACCGGACGCTGTTCACTTGTGGTAAACTTACTACTGGAGGGCTCAGGACGTTCAGTGGCTGCAATGTATTAAGTTCGCTTCTACCCTATAATTGATGTTCTCGATGATTTCTAGAATAATTCTGTTTAACTGCACGTGTTATTTATTGCTCAGCACTCGTTTTTCGCTCCTTAAAATAATCTATTAATCGTATTTTCTTTGCGTACTTTTTTCTATCTTGAGTTTTTATGATTTTCTTAATTCATATCTCCAGAAACGTCTTATTTAACTTGCATTTCGTTAATAAAATGCGAGTACAAAAATGCGTTTATATGTATGTATTTGTTTGTACTACCTATATGTATCGGAGTGTATTTTTATTTGCCCCATTTTAATAAATATTTGCACAGCACGTTTGTCAACTGAATTATCACAGCTGAAATTTCGTCACAGCTTCTTTTTTAATGCCAGTTAAATTTGCAGTTTTTATTAGCAGTCCGCTTAATTTGCATATTAAAACAATTTTATTCAGACTAAATTTAAGAGGGAAACATTTTAACGTGGGTGGAATATACATATGTATGTATATATGTATATGCAAATTTGCGTATGTATTTACCTATAATTTGCAGGCAAGTTAAAAATAATGCATGCTTCTGTTTATAACTTGCGTCGAATAATTGGTAGGTCGGCTATATCTGATAACGAACGCCTACAAAATGCGATTTCCTTAACTTTCTCCTGAGTAAATTTTAGAGAAATAAACGTTAAGCTAAGTTAAGGCCCGTTTACATACAACTTTGGCGTTGCGTTGGCGTTGGCGTCGCTTCGACAGCTGACTATGAATACATGCATTTATATGAAAGTCTCCACATAACCAAAGTTGGGCAACGCCAACGCCAACACAACGCAGAAAGATTACCAACTCTCAACTTTTCGCGCGCGTCATTCGTCAGCTGTTCCAAATAATCAAAATTATGTGATTCAATTTTCATTTTTAATCAAATGCGGGCAAGAAATATATTTTTTAATGCAATTATTGATGTAAAATTTTGGTTTTTCTGCCGCTAGTATGTTAATTTAGTGACCAAAGTATTCTCTGCTAAGCGTTCATTGTAGCAAGCACGGGCGTTACTCGCGCTGCTGTCAAAGCGACGCCAGCGCCGACGCAACGCCAAAGTTGTATGTGGACGGGCCTTTACACGCGTAAACACTCAATAGAGTTCTAGTTACCAGATACTCACCTACACAGTCGACGGGAGAGTTATTTAGCGATACTCTACTCTACGCTCTATTTGTCAGCTAAATAGAGTTTTTGCTCTACGGAGAGTCTTGACAATGAATTTCATCATAGTTTGTCAAATTGTGAAATGGCTATGCATATTCGGTACAAGCACACCATTTTGGGTACATTTATAACGTAGCCAAAAAATTTATCGGGAAATTTTCTCTTATTTTCATAGGCATTTCAACGACTTTTCCAATTGCCCCCCCCTCCTTTGCAAATGGGCATAAACATTGGTTTAAACATAACTGGTGATCACCAACTTGGCCAAGTGGCAACAGTCGTTGTTGAGCTAATCTGCTCTTTTGCCAGACCACATGCTCAACTTACATCGCCCTTATGCGATATGTTTTGCATATTTAAATGGTACTTTTCTGATACGTTCTATTTAATATGTGGTACATACGCGTATATGCACAAAAGTAGCATTTACATATGGGTGTTTAAACGCGAGACACACTATGTTTATACGCACAGAATAATAGACTTAATTGAAAGCGCATTGACACCGTACACATTTCGCTCTAGTGTTTATACTTACGGCTTTATATCGGCATCAAAGTAACCGTCTTCATAAGCAAACAAAATCAGCTGTTTTCATTAGACATTTTATAAGTTAACATAATGGAAAGTGATAAAAATCTAGTTTTATTCGGCATTATAAAATCGTGGCAAAGAAAAAGAACGATTATTATTAATCAGCTTTTAAATACTGATGCGATTATTTGGACTTTGAGCGGAACAGCTGATCTCCAATTCGCTTTGAGTGAGAGCGGTGTTTATACACTCTTTCTAACTGTCTGGAGAAATAAACTACCGATTTGAAATGGAGTGTGAGCCAAAACACTTCGCTCTTTCAAAGCGAATTGAAATTCAGTTTATACATATGTTTTGAATCGCGGCGAAATGAATTAAAGCGACTTATGCATGCGTATAAACGTAGTAACAGATGGGCGTGCTAATGCAGATAAACTAGCACACAAATGCGCATAATAATTTTACCCTGACAGACGGCAGTAATGCGGATTAACAAGCCGCAAGGTCGTGGCTTCGAGTCCCACGGCCGGTAGAATTTTCACTTATTTCGTTTTTATTCATTTCTTTATAAGTTCTATATTTTTTTAACGTTGCTTTCAGTAAGTTGTTGTTGACTTTTTAATAAAATTCAACTCTTAAAATTTAAATTAAATAATAGTAAAGTGTGATATAAAATAAAGCAAATGAAAATAAAATGAAGTAAAATTAAATACATAAACAAAAATAAATAAAAAATAATGAAATAAAAAATAAAAACAAAAAGGAAACTCGAGCGCCTTCGTCTTGTTGTGCGCTAAATTTAAACGTAGAATACGTGGTATGGTTAAGAGCATATCCATGTCAAAAAGGAAAGCACACACTAAGAAATAAATATCGATGACAAAAGCGATAATAATATCGATAAAGACATCGATAAAAAATCCCTGAAAATATCGATATCAAAATCGATAATAATATCGATAGCAAATTCGATAACAAAATCGATAGAAGTATCGATAACAAAATCGATGACTAAATCGATTACAAAATCTATCAAAAAATCGATAATATCGATAGCAAAATCGATAACAAAATCTATAACAAAATCTATGAAACAAACGATAACAAGATCAATAAAAAATAGCGAAAACAAAATCTATAAAAATATCAATAACAAAATCGATGAGTAATCGTTAATAAAATCGATAACAAAGTCGATACAAGAAACCGACAATAAAATCGATAGCAAAATCAACAAAAATATCGATAACAAAATCGACAAAAAATATCCATCATTATATCGATAAATTTCGAAAATATCAATAGCAAAATCAATAACAATATCGACAAAAATTTTGATAGCAAAATCGATAAAAAATATCGATCACAAAACCGACAAAATATCCAATATTACATCGATAAGTCCCGAGAATCCCGAAAATCTCCAAAATCCTGAAATAGTTCCCAGACTGAGTCTCTGTGCCTCTATCTATATCCTCTTCCTCCTCTAAAACTACCTTTATTTTAATATTTCCTCCTCTATCTTCATCTATACTTTTATCGGTGTCCTCATCCGCATCTTTTCCTTTATATTTATCTTTGTTTTTATTTTTATGTTTATCAAATTCTTCAGATACATGTTCGCCTTCCCCTTTACCCTTATATAAGTAAAGTGTTTAAATTTACCTTGGTCTTCATTTTTGCCTTTATCTTTACGCAACTTTGTTTTTGTTTTTATTTTTACTTTTGCCTGTATCCTCCTTTTTATCTATGTACGTACTCACCTTTACTTTTATTCTTGGATTGGTCTTTTTCTAAGTGTTGTTTCACTTCAAAAGGTTTTCGCGTATTATACATACATGTGTTCATACATATATGTATGTGCATATATAATATGTATAAACATACATACATAGATTACTAAAAACTAGAAACAGATCCAAATTAACTGCAATCAACATATGTACGTATGTATGTATTTACACATGTACGTATGTATGTATTTACATATGTACATATGCTGCGATTAGGTTATAAATATTGCACCATCTGTTTATCAAAAGCCGAAATATGTACTTACGCACCCATACATACTTTTTGTCTCCTTCCCTCACTTCCAACGCATGCACGTGTTTGCAAAACGGTGACGAAGTGATTTTGTATGGGAAATCATTTATGCCCATATATTTGAATCAAATAAACATACTTAGAAGATATCAACCAATACTTCTCACGAAAGGAAAACTCTTGAATTTTTGACTAAAGAAAACAAAAACAAAATTATTCGACCGGTTTTCAAGCATTTTGGTAATAAAAAAATTTGCAAATTTTTTCAACAATTTTTTGCCTTAAAATGCTCAATATTTGTTGAATTTATATAAAATCTGTACACGATAATATTTCTATTACTTCAAAGAATGTATATCCCGAAAATGAAAGCTATATCTGCAAATCATAAGCTGCTAGAGGACTTTAAATGCTCAAAATTGACCCCAAAATAAGCCAATATTTACCGTTGTTTCTAGAAAGACACCGAATCGGTTACTCCCAAAAATGAATCTGTCGATAGGTCTGGAATTTTATCTTTGAAATTCCACACTTTTCTTTGAAATCGCTTCATTAATTCTCGTGCAAAAAGCGTTTTCGTGAAGCTCTAAAAATTACAACTACAACATTTCAGCATAGCGCCTAGGGACACAATATCGAACAGAAAGTATCGATATGGTACTCATTTAAGGTATCGCTTTAAAAATATCGGGTACCCATTAATATCGGAATAAAAAGACTCGATATTCCAAATATCGATACCAAAATCCAAAAAATTTATATGAATATAGGTCTCGTATATAGGCCGCTGTGGTGTAATGAAGAAGAAGTGCTCAAAACTTGAAAATTAAAAACAGCTTCCCATTAAAACAAAATCGCCGTTCAAAGTCGACATAAAACTGTAGGGACCCCTTTTGTGCCACAACATTAATAGCCCGAACACAATGAAAACGACGAGCTATGGACCATAGCTGTCAAATTATTTTAACACGTACTCTTATGTAGATAATTATTTTGGCACCGACTACACGACGACTGTGATTGTGGCCAGATTAGATCTATTTCTATTTTTCCAGGGACAGATTAGGTTCTTCCTCTTCTTTTATGTCAAACTCGTACAAATTCGCTATCGACAAAGCGTTTAAACAATGAAGATAACAAATTGGAAGCTGTGGCCCGGAGCTCGTGGTTTTTAATGTGTTCAGAACTTAAGGCGCACTTTAGAAATCGGAGGAGAATCTCACATATTGTGTAACAACACGTAGAGATTGAGGTGTTGTCTTAAAACACCAAAGTCGCGGGTTCAAATTCCACCACATGCAATCCTAACTATATTACACATTTCTGCTCTTAAAAGCCCAATTTATTATTAATTGTTGATAACATTATCCTTGTAATGTGAGTGTTGCGAAGACATTAATAGTAATACGAACCTTGTTATAAAATTAAGGTTAAGTGAAAAAACCGCGTGTCTTTTCTTTAAAAATTCCGAATTCAAGAGAGTTTACTACAAAAAATACAATTCTCAGTTGTCATTACAGGGTTGCAAAAGGTAAAAGAATTCAATGTTCAGTACAACATTACAGGGCTGCAAAAAGTTAGTAAAAAAGTAAAAGACTGTGCAATAACATTGAACAGTGAGTTTATTACATTCGATACGATACTAGGGTTCTGGTACTCGATTCCAAAAAATATCGTTTTAAAACTATCGAGTAGAAAATATCGGTATCGAATGCCAAAAGTATCGATATGGTATCGTATCGTATCGAAATTCGTGTCCCTAATGGCGCCTCCATATCGAAACGTAAGACGTATTCTACGTCAAAAAAATTTGGCAATCGCTCCAACCGAGGACCAAACCTGGCAGCTACTGGCTTGTAGCATGCAGCTCTCACGACTTGGCTACAGCGGAGGCAAAACTCTCTTCTTTGTTTGCTTACTTGTACAAAGGACAACAGCTGGCCATTTTTATACGGTTGCCAGACGTACTGATTTTATCAGTACAGTACTGATTTTTCAACTCTTGTACTGATTGTATTCATTTCTTCAATCAGTACACTAATGTCCTGATTTTTCAAAATTTGTACTGATTTGAACTGAACTTTCAATTCAAACAAAATACTTTAGGACTTTCTTAAGCTTAAATTATTTAAAAAGAAGGCTGACATTGTTTTGTCGTTATCTCGAAAATAATTTTCATATTAATAATAACAAATTTGAATATTCGAATTTCTCTTGCCTATATCTTACAATTATTTTGTCTCAATTTATTGACATTGTAAAAGACGTTTGCATACAAGACATACAACTAGATACTCTTTTTGGCGAATTAATTTTGCGTAGTTGAAAAAATTTTATTTAAGCCATGAGGAGATATATATGAAATCCTTAAATAGAGGTACTTTCTCACAGTTTTAACAAATACGTAATTTCGTTTTTTTTCAATACCACACTCAAACGAAGCAACTTAGAGGATCTTTAGTATAAAGTTTGATTCCTGGCGCAAAGAGAGAAACCGGCTCCTAATTAAATTTTTTGAAAGTGAAATTCAAATTAAAATTAATTTCAAAACGAAATGTATAGAATTCTTTGACTATTTAAACACTGAAAATGGAAATGATCTAATTTTTGCTATTCAAAATGTCATGAATATAAAATACTGGGTGGCGCCGAATGTGCTATATGGTTTGAATTCTTTATAACTTTTTTAGTTATTATTTTTTAATTTTTTTGTTCAGAAATTTGTGAAGAAGACTTGGGGAATTAATTATGAATCATTACACGATCGAACAACGTGCACAAATAGTTGAATTTTATTTTTTAAACCAACGGTCTATTGTGTTGACACAGCGTGCATATCGTCGTCATTTTAATGTGCGCATTGCACCCACAGCGTCAGCAATAAACCATTTGATTGGAAATTTTCATCAACATGGGTCTGTAAGAACCCTTTCTGGTGTCGGAAGAACACCTATCGTGCACACTGCTCAAAATATTGAACGTGTATGGGAGAGCGTGCAGCGTAGTCCATCAACATCAACAAGGAGGCGTTCGACACAACTTGGACTATCACGGCGGTCGCTGCAGAGAATTTTGATGGCATTAGACTTGGTCCATAGCAAAACTGCAGGATTTGGGTTACGGAAAATCCAAGAGCAGTGCATCAGCGGGAATTATACCCAATTAAGTGTACTGTTTGGTGCGGTGTATCCTCCGAAAGGATAATTGGACCATATTTTTTTGAAAATGAAAGTGGTGTCTCAATCTCTGTCAACGGTGCTGCATATCGGACGATGTTGGAAAATTTTATTAGGCCAGCTGTGGAAAACCATCCAAACTTGTGGTTTTAACAAGATAGAGCCACAGCACATACCGCACGTGCCTCAATGGTTTTGTTAAGGGACATATTCGGCGAACGCATTATTTCGCGCACAAGCGATTTTAACTGGCCTCCACATTCACCAGATTTAACAGCTCCTGACAGTTTTCTTTGGGGATATTTGAAATAAAGAGTGTACGTTAACAAACCAAGAACCATCCTCCAAACCAACATTCGAAATGAAATCATGGCCATTACACCTGAAATTCTGCGAAAAGTTATGGAAAATATGCTAAAAAGTGCACGTATGTGCGAAGCAGAAAATGGACATCACTTACAGGATATCATTTTTCAAAGCTAATTGCAAAAAATTCCCCAATAATATACTGTATTTAAAAAAAATTATAATAATCGCATACATAAAAAAGTTATAAACCATTTAAACCATATAGCTCATTCGGCGCCACCTGTATATTTGGCCCTTGGTTTGGCGAATATATTGATTTGTTTTTGTGTGCAAATCTGCCTGCCGCATGGTGTTATATGTATATTGAGCTACACATTTATAAAAAAATTTTAAATATTAAATAAACAAAAGAAATATATCTAAAACTGCTCAAAATAAAGCGTTTCTATTCTATTGTATTTTTTTAGACTTTAAAAAGACCGGGATCCCGGGATTAACATTCCTAATGTACACTTAAAGCGCAGTTATCAAATTTTCTGTTGATAGAGAGAGAGAGAAGCAACGGCAACGTCACCGCCATGCGGTGGTGAGTTTTCGTTAACACGCGAATCCCATAAGGTAGATCGTGTCTGCGTCAACCTACGTCTACGCTACGTCGTTGACTGTTTGAGCTTTTATGGTCTGATTATGGCAACCTAACGTAACTTACGGCTCTCTCTTAAAAATTCTATTAAATGGGTGTTGCTTACATTGAACAGCCGATACTTAACGTAACTTAATGCCACGTCAAAAAGCTCAGTTAGTCTAGACTTAATTGCCGTAACTTAACTTAACTCAATATTTTGGCGAACCTGTTATATGAGAAACTGTGGTGGTGTGGCTTTACTTTAGTACAACCATAGATTTTAATGTAGGTTACATTAAATATAAAGTGAGCTTTTAAGTTAAAGGTTACATAAGAAAACGGCCTTTATTGTGTAAAATTTAAATTTGTTACTCATGGTACCCATGGATGCAGGTTTTCTTACGCTGATTCTGCAATGTTAATAGGCTTTCATGTTTCCGTGACACTACCGATTAAAGATTCCAAAATCATCCAAAATTTTAAAATTTAATGTTAAATAGTAAAATACAACTGGGTCAATTTGGGCAAAACAACCTTGATAATGCGAAACTTTTTCGGACTCTGTTAATGGAACGTGGACAGTTTATTGAATTAAAAAATTATATATGTATATGGTTCAACGTCACTAAGACAATTCTTTGCTGAAAAGTTTTCTGTAAATGATTTATTTATGTACATATTCCAAAGATTTTTTTTAGCATTACTATAGTTTTTGATACAAAAATACATTTTTTGCGACTTATATTCCAGGGTGTCACTGCCTGCCGAAGTGGAAGAAGACTGCCCGCCGATCTCAAA
>NW_023458564.1:20825673-20839084 GCF_013731165.1 Rhagoletis pomonella | reverse complement strand
TCATATTTTCAACATCGAATGAGTTCGAAAGAAAATACTTCTGTATACCTATGTATAAAAACTCGCCATTGGGAATATTCCTAACGCTAACCTTTTGCCTGCTTGTATTTAGGAGAGTTTTTGCGGAAAGCGGTAAACCTTCAACTCCTATTCTGCGCAAAGTTTTCAGCAAATCATCTAATGCATTTTGAGATGCATTGTTCCTAATGGCCCATAGCCTAATTTCTTCACTTTTTTGTACAAAGTCAACACCTAAATCATCTAAAGATCCTGAAGTTAAAGGCTCAGTATCAGGTTCAACTAATTCAAAATCTAATTCAGAATTTTCACCAACAGACGGATCACGCAAGGATCGTAATGGTAAAGATTCAGCAACTGCATCACCACCCAAAATTTCGGTGTCACAGTCGATTAAAAAATCAGAACCAGTCGACGCAGACTGTACAGGGTCAGATGTAACGCCTTTCCTGGGGAGAAGTTCACTATTTTCACAATCACTTTTAATATATTTAATTTTATTTTCGAATTCACTTTTTTCACACTTCCCCCACATTCCGCGAATTCCTTATATTTTTTAACATTGGATTCGAAAATCCACTTTTCCTTATTTAAGGAGTTTTAAAAAGCCCGTTTTTTCATAATACACTTATCTTTTATTATTATTTCCTTTTAATATGCCGCTTCTAAATAAATGATTCCTTTCACCTCTGAGTTTTCACAAAGAATGCGCGTGGGTTCAGAAATTTCGCACTTCTGCCAAATTTTTGCAGATACAATCATTTGATGGATAATCTGTCGGTCAGTACTGATAAAGTCAGTAAATCGGTTCTCTCATTCTCGCATATGTAGTTATGAAGTTCGCATAATAACAGCCGAATGTCTCTTTTTGGTAATCACAATGGCCAACAGTCAATGGGCAATCTGTCGGTCAGTACTGATAAAGTCAGTAAATCGGCTCTCTCATTCTCGCATATGTAGTTATGAAGTTCGCATAATAACAGCCGAATGTCTCTTTTTGGCAATCACAATGGCAAACAGTCAATGGGTAAACTGTCGGTCAGTACTGATAAAGTCAGTAAATCGGTTCTCTCATTCTCGCATGTGTAGTTATAAGGTTAGCATAATCAGACGCAGTTGTCTCTTTTTGACAATCACAATGGCCCACATTTGAAAAGTAATCTGTCGGTCAGTGCTGACATAACGAATGTGAGTGTAGTGGTAATTTTGTCAGTACGTTCTTGCAGGGCAACCTTTTTGGGTTGTTGTTGTAGTAGTCCTTGTTGTTGTAATTATATTCACTCCTGAAGAAGGCACGGGGTTGTGTGCTGCTATTTAATGGCCTTCCTCAGACTTTTTCTTAGATTTCAGGGTTGTGTGCTGCATTATTATTAGATAAATAAATTTAAGCATTTGACAAATCGTGATTTTATTAAAAGAAAATTATAAATGGTGTTGAAAAACCAAACAAACGCTCGTGCGAAAGCTCTATTTTTGTGTGTTGTTAAAATTTATACATGGCGTATTGATGGTAATACAAGCAATGTATTCTTTTGTGGATTTTATGTTACTTGGGAATTTAGACAACGTGCGAGTTGCCAGGTTCTGTTATCAATATAATTAAAACAATCTTTTCCGCGTGGTTGCCTTTCAATAAATAGAATAAACAAATATTCGCAAATAAATTGGATTTATTTTATAACTGACAACTAACGTACACTTTTTGTTCTTTTCTCCATTTTGATTTTGACTCTTTATTACCGCCAACCACTTTATGTGTATACATATTGACAAGCTGTCAAAATTTTGCGTAGTCCCACGAGCTAGGTAAAAACTATGGCATTCGTATTCACAACGAGAAATCTCATAATTTTTGTTTGGTCTTTCCAAATTTTAGATAATAATTTCATGTCAATTAGTAGAAAAGTTCCATGTTGAAAAAACTTTTTATTATGCCGAGAAAATTTTACATTATTGCTGTGCCAATTCGTAACTTTTTACTGATGGAAATTTATGACAGTTGCTCTGGTGCAAAAGAAGTTGAGCAATTAAAATCAGAAATTATACAAAAAAGACTTGTCTTTACTGACTTTTATTCTTCTAGAACTAAAAGCAATGTATTTATTAGACGCCTTAGTAATAAAATTAGAACGAAAAAATTCTTCAAAACCGTCAGTCCCGGTTGAAAATTTTCATTCACCTCACAGTTAACAGAAATTTACAATCCGTAGTACTTTTCTATCAATTCGCAATTGCCGTTTGCACAAAAAAGGTTATGAAATGCGTTTTATTTAAATCGTTTAGAAAATGAGTCATTTATGTATACCATTTTATGTGGAATTATTCAATAAATTTCGTTTCACACTATACTTTTTGAAACTATTTGGAGTTTATTATTTTTTGTTTCTTAAAAGCTTGGAAGGTGTGTGTACCAATAATTTCCTCCCTAGCATATTTATCCCCGAGGAAGGCAGTCGCCAAATTCACCGAAGGTTGTTTACTGGTTATATTGTGCAGTCAACTGATAGCGTTGAAGTAGCTGTTTGCCGCGCCGCCCAAAGAATCGCAATGGCCGAACGGTCACAGCATTAGGCTGCCGGTCGAGAGGGTCCTGGTTAGAGTCCTCCTCGTGCGTAGAGGATTTTTCGTTTTTATACCCGAGCACACTTGTGCACAAGGGTATTATAACTTTGTTCACATAACGGTTGTTTGTAACAGGCAAAACGAATCGAGATAGATATAGACAAATGTATACATAAATGGTCAGAATGGAGAAATCGATTAAGCGGTGACTGTCTGTCCGTCCGTCTGTCCGTCCGTCCATCTGTGCACACGATAACTCGAGTAAAAATTGAGATATCTTAACGAAACTCGGTACGTGCACCTTGTTCCAGCGTAGGACGGATGGTATTGAAAATGGGCGAGATCGGACAATAACCACGCCTACCTCCCATATAAAGGTAATTTTCAGAAATACGAAAACTGCGATATTTTAGTAACTACTGAAGATAATTCACTCAAAATCGATATGTATAATGATTTTTAGACAAAAAATAAGAAGATTAAAAATTTTTGGCAAATGGGCGTAGCCACGCCCACTTATGGTTACATGTGTATAACTAGGTAAATTTCTTCCCCCAATTTCTTCCCAACTTGGCGCAGTTGTTGGCCTTAGTATAACATACGAAATGGCTGAAAATTTTTAAAATCGGACAATAACCACGCCCACATCCCATATAACGGTAATTTAGAGAAATAGGAAATCTTCGATAACTCAGTATCATTAAAGCTAATTTATTTAGAAATACGTTTATGATAAAATTTTGCAAAATGGGCGTGGCACCGCCCACTTATGATCACATATATGTATCTCGGTAACCGTTCTACCAGTTTGTACCAAACTCGGTATGATTATTGTCCTTGCCACATAGAACCAAAGCGTTGAAAATGTTTGAAATCGGACTAAAATTACGGCCGCTTTTCATATAACGGTAAATTTCCGAAATGCCTAAAACTTCAATATTTCAAAACTTAAGGACGCTAATTTACTCAAAATTGATACACCCCGGCTTACCATGTAGCGGTAGCTTTCGGAAAGGTGAAAAATATATATATTTAATACTTACTTTACGAACCTAGACTTTCTTACTTGTTTTATTTAATATTTTTTCTTTTTTATTAGTTTTTTTTTTAATAATCATAAGATTTTAGTGCTTTAAAACAAAAAATAATTTGTTTTCGATATTAAAGCATTTTGGTTATTTCCTAACGAAATGGTTGTTAAACAAATTTCGACGCTTCATTTTCGCGTTTTTTTATATAATGGTAAGCAATTAACTTTTCCTCCATATTTTTATTTTTGTGACCTGGGACTCTATTGTACACCGAGCGTACACCTAGTGTACACCGAGCGCAAAACTCACAACCAACAAGTAAGAAAGTCTAAGTTCGGGCGGAGCCGAACATTAAATACCCGGCGCAAGTATTAAATATATATATTTTTCACCTTTCCGAAAGCTACCGCTACATAGTAAGCCGGGGTGTATCAATTTCAACAAGAATTTCATTAGGAAATAAACCAAAATGCTTTAATATCATACAAATGTATTGAAAAAAAAATTATTTTTTGTTTTTAAAACATTAAAATCTAAAGATTGTTAAAAAAAATAAAACTATTAAAAAAATAAAAAATACTAAATAGAAAAAATAAATAACAAATCCTCCACGGTCTAGAGACTATTTGGTATTCAGTACGCTGTCTGAAGTCTCTAGTCTAAAAAAAAAGTCACTAATTTGTCAGCTGGCTAACCCTGGGATTCAGTAATTCAGTCTCATCTCAAGTCACTAAATTTGAGATTAGCAATTAGTGACTATATTTGTGACTTGAGATGATTTGGCTATTCAGAAGGAGAGAGTCACAAAAAGTTCACAAAAAATGTGTGGTGAAAGCAAACACAGACACTCAACTGATAGTGTTTACGTATGCCTTTTGCCGCGGTGCCCGAAGAGTCGCAATAGCCGAGTGGTCAAAGCATTAGGCTGCCAGTCGAGAGGGTCCGGGTTCGAGTACTCCTCGGGCAGAGGATTCTTTTATTTTTTTTTATTTAGTATTTTTTTTTTTCTTTTTTTATTAGTTTTATTTTTTTTAATAATCTTTAGATTTTAATGTTAAAAAAAAAAAATATTTTTCTTTAAATGGATTTGTATATTAAAGCATTTTGGTTTATTTCCTAACGAAATTCTTATTGGACAAATTTGGAAAACAATTAACTTTTTCTCCATATTTTTATTTTTGTGACCTGCTCTTAGCCAGCTGACAAATTAGTGACTTTTTTTTTAGACTAGAGACGTGAGACAGTGTACTGAATACAAAATAGTCTCAAAATCCAAGTTCACCACCAACAGTCAGTATTAGTCACTAGAGACCGCGTACTGAATGCCAGGGTAAGCTTCTGCATGCTAAAATGTTAATCTACAACGGAATTAAAAATGGAAAATGGTCTTCAGAGCTAGTTAGTTACCACGATTGAGAGAAATAGGGATTGCGCCAATCACGGTACCGCTAATCCGCTCTTTGTGATTTTGACAGAATCAGCTGTGTGCGTGACGTCATCTTGGTGCAATTGTTGATTGTGAGCATACGAAAAAACCAAATAACAATTTTAATATTTGTGCGTGGTTTTCGACAATTATTGAGACATTACAAAGCAAAATGAAGTGTGCCTTGGAAAATTTTAATAGTGAAAACAAAAGGAAAGCGTGAGATATACGTTTTTTCGTTACCTACGGACGCAAATCTGGCGAAAAGTGGAAGCAGTTCTGCATTAAACACCAAATCGAGCTATGTGTGCATGAAGCACTTTACTAGTGAAGATATTAAAAATAATACACAGTCCGAAATGGGTAACATATTGTGTATTTTCATACTAATTGCATTTAATATTGTGTTTGTAAATGCCTTAGGTTTTGCAAAACTTCGTCGTTTAAAACGTGTAGCGGTGCCTACCATTTACGAAGAAAATCTGGGGGATTCCCAGCTTGCGGAAAGAGCTCAGCACAGGGAAAACAAAAGAATTGTCAGCAAGTTAGTAGTTAGCAAGTAGTGAGCAGAGTGAGACTGCCTTTGCCACTGCAAGTAGCAAATTGCATTTATATAAAGTTTTGCATTATACTGTAGCGTAAGTTTTTATAGTGCGAGTGATACTGTTGATGCAAATATATCTGATGAAAGTGTGAAGCCACACTCATGCATCCTCTTGGAAATGGGACAAAAGTTTCTTTATTGTTCATTATTGTTATTCTTATGTTTATTATAAATCTTAGTTTATGGTGGTTGGCTACCGTCCACAAATATAAATATGCACTCTGCATGGCATTTTACAATGGCGAGTCCAAAAATTCACTTTGCTGCACACCTTCCTTTTGGTCTACATGAAATTGCAAACACTGTTAATGCTTGTCCAAAATTATTGCTACGTGTTCCTAATTAATCAATCTTTGTATATTTATTGATTCCTGCAAAATTGGGCCTTGTAATATTAAAATTAACACATTTTTCTGTATTGTTTACATATTTTTATATGCGTTTTGGCATTTTATGGTGGTTGGCTACCGTCCAAAAATAAAAATATGCACTCTGCATGGCTTTTTACAATGGCGAGTCCAAAAATTCACTTTGCTGCACACCTTCCTTTTGGTCTACATGAAATTGCAAACACTGTTAATACATCCATTTTTTCATTGTTGTAAAAATCGTACTTACCTAAAGGGCTACATGTCCAAAGTTATTGCTACGTGTTCCTAATTAATCAATCTTTGTATATTTATTGATTCCTGCAAAATTGGGTCATGTAATATTAAAATTAACAAATTTTTCTGCATTGTTTACATATTTTTATATGCGTTTTGGCATTTCTCTCTCGCAATTGCACCAAGATCACGATTGAGAGAATACAAAGGTTGCGCCGATCTCGGACCGCTATTCCTCTCTTAACGAATTTGACAGAATCGTTGTTTGCATGACGTCACACTTGTGCAACTTGTTTACGCTTTCCTTGCAACATTTTTTCTTCTTCTTCCATTCTTGCTCACGTTTTGGCATTTCTCTCTCGCAATTGCACCAGTGTGACGTCACACAAAAGTTATTCTCAAAAATCCTCTCTGATCGGCGCAATCTTGTATTCTATCATTCTTGCACCAAGATGACATCACGCAAAAATTACGCTCAAAAATCCTCTCTCGTTGGCGCAATCTTGTATTCTATCATTCTTGCATCTAAACCGATAACTTTATCAAGCAAATAATCTTATAAGTTTACGCCCTCTGTTACATGAACGACCCACACTCTCTTTTCGTTTACACATGCGACAATAGTCGTGTTTTCTTTGGTTATAAAGGGCCATTCACATACAACTTTCCTCGCTTTGCTTGACAGTTCAAATTTTGACAACAAAGCGTGCAACGCAGAAGGTATGCTACAATAAACGCTTTGACTGCTTTTGCGTTCT
Source organism: Rhagoletis pomonella (assembly GCF_013731165.1). Taxonomy (NCBI): domain Eukaryota; kingdom Metazoa; phylum Arthropoda; class Insecta; order Diptera; family Tephritidae; genus Rhagoletis; species Rhagoletis pomonella. The sequence goes on along the minus strand of NW_023458564.1, from coordinate 20,832,080 downwards.
CCTTTTCCTCCATATTTTTTATCTGTAAAATAGATAGCAATATAGTAATATGCATTAATAATAGCAATAAAAATTCCTATTTACCCTATTTTTGCCATTAAATGCAAATGCAAGCGCACGAGAAAAGATACATATAGACAGCTGATTGCCAAAGCGGGCAAAAGTTGAGAGTTGCCCAAGATTTTGTTTCGTTTTGCTTTGCTTTGCTTCAAACGTTTTTTATGTGAGCATACTCATGCATATGCATATCGATCTTATATGTCAAAGCAAAGAACTATCAAGCAAAGCGAAGAAAGTTGTATGTGAATCAGCCTTAAAGCTCAGTATCACTAACTTTATACTACTAGCGCGGGGATAAAGAAATTATAGAAACTACCTCACTAAATTCGAAAAAATTATATTGACTAGATAATACCTATTCAAATAAATATACATATAACATAAAGGCTATTTATTTGAAGGGACTTAAAAGAAACAATAGCAGATTGTCTGTTTGTGTATGAATTCATTTGTCACGGCTACCAAACTTTGCGGCCAAATTATCAGTGAAACAAAATAAACAGACGGGATAATAATTGAACCAGATCTCTATCAGGATCATATCGTTGTTGTTGAATTTGCGCGCAAAATTTTGTATGCGGATCCCGATTATTGCCGAAGAAAACACAGCTAGAGTTGCGACAGAGTTGCATTGTCTTCAGTTTATCAAGTTTATTCAGTGAAATCGCTGGATAAATTTATCAGAAATGTGCAAACGAGTTTCCATACAAATTTTGGACAGTTAATTTATAAGGTTTATATGTACGGTTTACAATGCATTTATAAGGTTTGATGAATACCCTTAATGTTTTCTTGAAGACGAAATGTTGATAATGAAATCGATTCTCAAATTGAATGCAGCCTACGTAACCGGCCGTCTTCACGTGCTGGAAACCGCACGTGTAGACCGCAAAAAGTACGAAGCATACTTTTTCTCGCATACCGAGCGGTATGCGAGCTCTCACTTGCTTTCAACTGTCATTTTTGTTGTTTGACAGCTATGTTCTCATTTCGCAGAATTCTTCAGAGTAGCAACATCGCCATTTTTCATTTGGAAATAGTATACATCTCTTTATGCAGATTTTCTAATTTCTCAAACTTTCAAGAGCCTGCAAGGCTTTAACCTTCTTGTTTGGCGGCATTTTACAAATGAAAAAGTATGCTGTCAAATGCCCAGTCAACAAAACTCTATCTCGCTTGCAAGAGAAAAAAGCAGAACGCGAGCGAGATTTTCAAGCATGTGAAGACGGCCAGAAATTACCATGGTTGTCCATGATGTAATAATACAAGGTGGTATCAATTGTGACAGCTCGGTTTGACACAAGAAGAAAAACAGTAAGAAATTAAGCCCCATTTGGGGAAAAATATAAAATTTCACATTTTTTCCTAAACAAAATTAGCTTTTTTATAGTATATTCGTAATGAAATGAAATAAAATAAGATAAAATAACTTTTTAAGAAAAAAATGTGTATACCGAGAAAAAATAAAAACATATTCAACTATATTATTAGGCATAGAATTGTTAAAGAAGCATGATGCAATAACACAAGGTGGTATCAGTTGTGACAGCTCGATTTGACACTGGCTTAGCTCAGTAGAATAAGAAGAAAAACGGGAAGAAATGAATCCCCATTTGGGGAGAAAATATAAAATTTCATATTTTCTTCTAAACAAAATTTGCTTTTTTATAGTATATTCGCAATGAAATAAAATAAAATAGGATATAATACCTTTTTGAGAAAACAAAATGTGTATACTGAGAAAAAATAAAAAAAAATTCAACTATATTATTAGGCAAAGAATTGTTAAAGAAGTAACACTGTTTCAGCTAAGGCAGTCAATACGGCGGAATTAGAGCGAGAAGTTGCCAACTGATAACACCTTGTATTATTGCATCATGTTAAAGAAGTAACACTCTCTCACCTAAGGCAGTCAATGGCTTTGTTTATTTTCTTTTCTAGCAGATAATTATCAGGAAGAAGAAGAATGAGGAAATTGGAAGAATTGCGCTCACAGAGAGCGAAATAACGAAAAAGTAAGGAAACGCAAAACTAGCATAAACTAGCAAGTAATCAGCTGATCGGTGTATTTAACTATTGAAAGTATTTGGCGCCAATTTTTGTTTATCCATTTTGACAGCTGCTAGTTTCTGCTAGTAAAAATTTTACTAGCAGAAATTAGCAGGAGTGCCAAAAAAAGAAGAGCGTAAGATCGAGAGAGAGCTGCTAATTTCTGCTAGTTTTTTGGGTTAAGAAACGCTTTCCAGCAGAAATTAGTGATAATTTGTGATAATTATCAGTTGAGAAACAGAGCTAATATGGCGGAATTAGAGCGAGAAGTTGCTAACTGATAACACCTGTTTTATTGCATTATGCGCGTTCCTTATCTCCCAGAAATAGTCAGAAAAAGTCCGAAGTAGTCAGATTTAGTCCAAAAAGCGTTCCTTAACTCGGAAATGACAGCAAAAATGAGAGAGCAACAGTCAGTGAGAGCGACTCTCATCAGTCCGAAGTAGTCAGATTTAGTCAGAAGAATTTTTTCTGGCAAAATCCTGAAAAGTGTCAAACTCAACTGAATTTAAATTAACGGAAATTAAAGAATACGCAAAAAGTGAGAATAATCTAAAAAGTAAAAGAAATGAATTGAAATTGGAAGGAGGCAAAAAATAATTGATATAGCAAGTGTTTATTGTGCTTGTGCTTGTGTGAATGTGTTTTGTACATACATTTCTTTTCTTATTTGACGTTAGTTTTGTTGTTGCCATTCTTTGGACTAAAAATTTGGTTTTTTGCGTTCCTTTACTTTTCCTGTTACTCTCTTTTAATGAGCGCATTTTGCTTACGCTCTGGCATTTTGACACTTTTCAGATTTTAGTCCAAAAAGATAAGGAATGAACCTATTATGATGGTTGTCAGTAACTGAACCTCACTTTTTCGGCAGGTCTATTCCGGTCACGCATTTTAAAGTGATAGAAAAGGTACTAATTTTTTACTACTTTTATCCGTTTGTGCATACTATTTCAAATTAAATGTAGAAAAATGTATAACTACAGGCTTATAAGCCTGGATATATGTTTTTATCGGCAGCTCCACACAGCTTGGACATATCTTTAAAAAAGTAAAGGCGGTAAAATAAGGAAATTTCATATAAGCCTTTAAATGATTTTTTAAATAGATTCAAGTACATAAATATCGATAATTTAAGCGAATTCCTAATTTAACCATTAGCCATTTGGCTCAATATTTAGCAATGCAGCCAAAGTTATTTTATATAAAAAATTGCCTTTCCAAACGATTTTTGTGTACGTCTTTTTCCATTGATAACCACTATGTCTTTTATTTTTTTACATTTTGGGGACAATAATTATACAAATCCATCAATTTTAAATATTAATATCGTTCTGAAAACACCAAGTTCTTTAAATATAGCTATAACACGATTTACTTAAATGGTTTATTTTAAATACAATTTACCAACGAATAGTAGTATAAAAATTAAGATCGGTAGCACTGAAAATAAGCGTGCCGATGTTGTCAAAATTACAACAAACACGTCGCTACTGACAACACCTTGTTATTATTCCACCATGCGTAATGACTTTGGATTTTGATAATTTTTGACAAGCAATGTGTGTGAAGAAATTGAAAGGCAAAACTGATTGTGTGTTGTCAGCGTAAAGGAATTAGGTTACTGCAAAAAATATTCGCGGCAACACTGGTCATTTGTAGGGCGTACAATGTTGTCTATCCCGATTAAGGGCACCATAATACAGCCCACAAATTATTATATTTTTTTTTAATTTCAAGTACTTTTTAATTAAGTAAAATATCTTTGACCTTAAAAAAACTATCAATAACTAAATATATTTTAGACATCTTACGGAAAGTTTTAAACACATGAATATATGGTTATAAAATGTATAATTTACAAGAACAAAAGGGAAATTTCTGAGAGTTGACATGACTTACGAACCTTAAAACGTTCTGTTCCTGTGTGTGTTTGTCATCGTCAAATTGTCGAGCCGTTTAAAGGCACGTAATTTTTGTGTTTTTCTTTGATCAAGGTAATAAAACATTTTGTGTGCGAATTTTCCAAAAATAATGTGCAAAATACATTATATCGAAAGGGCTATAAATATGCATATTTTGGGCAAAAGTGTCGCAAACGTGCATAAGCGCCCGCTGTAGCTACAGAGCTGAAGATCTACAAAAAATTACATAACTCTCATTGCGGCAGGAATTTTAGAAAAAAATATTTAGCAAAATGTTTATAATAACCATTTGCATATTTATACAAATAATTGTCCACCTCTTAGCTTGCTGACATCATATAATGCCATCTATTCACCAGTGTTCGTTTGTAATTCTAGTGTAGAGAATACATAGTCAAACAAGATGCGCGTCACCTCGTCCCTGCTTGGAGCCCACTTTGGCAACTTGGCCAAGGTACATGGCATTGTCACCTATAAATTGTCGCCATTTGAACAGCGTGCGTTTGCTGGCGCGATAAGCAAAGGTTTGCCCAACATTTTCAGACGCATCCGTTCCAATATTTTTATTGTGACACCGCGTAAGTTATGAAATCTCAACTTGAATTATTGAATTGATTTATTATTTGTGTGATTTTATAGCTTTCATTGTTGGATACTTGATCTATGACCTGACGGAACGTGAACACCACCACTTGTCTCGCAAGAATCCCAAGGAATTCGAGAATGATGAATAAACGGTTGTTTAAATAAAACCACACACCACAAAAATTTTTAAATTAAATACATCATATGTAGTTTAATTTGGAAAGTAGAACAAATTTATGCAGCTTATTAAATTTTGTGGTTTATTTCAATCTAAAAACTATGTAACTTCTCTTGTCTATGAAAATAGGCTTGTATTTAACTTAAATATTTATATACTGGATTTCTATAACTTATATAATTTAAATTCTCCGAATAGCTTCCTAGGGTCGTATCCGTTAAGCTAAACAAAATATTCCCCAAGTGTTAAATGAAAGGATTCGTGTTGGTGAATGTCGATCTGCCTTAACTACCCAGTATATAATTTCAGGAGTTAAAAGCCCTTCCGATAGGCCTTCCTGAGAATCAAGAGGCCTTCCACTCTACATTCCTTTATTTTCTGTATGGAGTGGCACAAATTGAAGGTCTTCCTCTTTCGCTAGAAGGGCTTTTATAGGACGTACTTCAAAGGCCTTTTAGTAGATTTCTTTTAAGTTGCTTCTTTAATTTATAAAAATCATACATCTTTGAAGTATTTGCTTAAGGTTTATAAAAATATGTGTTATTGTAACTTAAAATTTTTATTCGAATTCATTTGTAATGTTAAATAATTAATCAGCCTTATCATGAGTTTAATTTTCCCCGAGCCGGTTCACTTTTTACTTTTTGTTTCCATGGTTTTACTATGGACGGATGACACATTTTCGGGTGAATTTTTTTACAGGCAAAACTCAGGATAAGGCAGAATAAAAATTTATGCATTCGCGTAAATTGTAAATGAATAAGCCCTTCTAGAAGGCATGCAAGGAAGTCCTTTTTTCAGCTCTTCTTGGGTAGGCCTCTTAGAATGGCTTCACTTAAGAAGGCCTACCTAAATTATCTTTAGGAAATGTATGGCCTATTGTATGACGACTGAGAGCCGATGGGCAACTACATATTTACTCAAATTCGCATTACGTATCGCAACTGGTTATTTAGTCTAATAGCAAAATTTCCTGTTTCCCGCTTTTCACGATTTTGGTAAAAGTTTACATAAATTGTTAAACACATCACTTCGAAATGTACATGTCAAAAAAGGAAATGCGGATCCTGTTTGCCCTTTTCTGTATTCTGAGATTAGTTGCTATACATAATAAAAAGTGCGATACCGGTTGTTGTTGTATGAAGCGTGCAGCCTCCAACGTGTCGATCCACAGGGACAAAGCCGTTAAGGTTGTCGGGGTTTGCCGGGCATGCGAAGAGATGTTTCGAGTCATGTGGGGTCTCTCCGCATGCCGGACACTCATTTGGCACATCCGCATTCAGTCTACTCAGGTAAGAGTATAACCTGCTGCAGTAGCCAGAGCGAAGTTGGGCAATTGTTGTTCTGGTCTCCCGAGGCAGATGAAGCTCCGTCTAGTCTATGTCCGGTGGTGGTGTGCCTAGAACGTCATTCACAGGTCTAGAGTCTACATAACTCGAGACTGACTCCCTGAGAATGCCGTTCAGGGCCAGTCGGAAAGCTGACGGGTCCAAAGGATGCTTGGTGAACCTCTGGACTTCGTCCGTCAGTTCGTATAGATGCCTCCTGACGTGCCTAGGCGAGGGCTCCTCTGCAAGCAGCTGTCTGTTCGGGTGGCCACTTCTGGGGCTCCC
>NW_023458564.1:20821135-20825573 GCF_013731165.1 Rhagoletis pomonella | reverse complement strand
AAATTAAAATAATAACAGGTTCTGTGCCAAATTTTTGCATTTGTACTAAAGCCTGTTCTGTTACAAAAAAAATCAAGTTTCTGATAAAGAAAATCAATGGATAAATAAGAAATAATGAGTGGTCAAATAAAAATGCGCAAAAATTTTTCTTATGAAATATGAGCAGAAAAGCGTATGACTCAGTTGTACGTGGCGTATGAGTAGTTTTCTTTGCTGCTTATTTTTCATACAAAAAACTGTTTGCGTATTTACATTTGACCACTCATTATTTCTTATCTATCCGTCGATTTTCTTCATTAGTAATTTGATTTTTTTTTTGCAACAGAACAGGCTTTAGTACAAACGCAAACATTTTGCAGAGAACCTGTTATTCTTAAAATTTTTCTTCTGTCAAGTTAATTTTTTCCATTTTTTAATTAATAAAGTAAAGCTGGAATGATTAATTAATTTGTCATAACGGTTTATGGAGGATTCATTAGCTTTCATTTGCCGTATTTTATATTAAGATTTTTAAATTGTTTAGTAATTGGTGATTAAAAGGAGCCAGATTTAGCTTTAAGCTGAATAACGGTCAATTGAAAATATCTTGAAAACGTATCCATAGAAAAAAAATTAACTCGATTTTCGGAATCACCGAGCAATTCTACATAGGAATTGGATAGTGGCATCCATAGAACATTTTTGCTCTAAACCAGTGTAATCAGAGAAACAAACCAAACAGAACGGACAATAAATCGAACCGGATCAGGATCATATCGTTGTGGTTGAATTTGCGTGCAAAATTTTTATGCGGATCCCGATTATTACCAAAGAAAACACCGCTAGAGTTGCCACAGAGTTGCATTGGCTTCAGTTTATCAAGTTTATTCAGTAAAATCGCTGGAGAAATTTATCAAAAATTTGAACTTTTGCTTAAATTTCAAAATCAAAAGTTATCAAACGAATTCTATGGGACTGAGAAATATTTTTTTCTACTTTTTAGTCCATTTATAAAAGCGTGGCTTATTAAAAAGTTTTTATTTTATTTTATTTATTTTTCAATATGTGAGTAATAAATATGCGGTCGCGAACGTACGAATAATGGAAGTCGCTTTTGGCTGCAAATTGAAAAATGCAAGAAACTGCGAAATGAAAGAGAATATTCTAAAGCCATTAATTTTTTACTAAAATGAAATAAGGAAGGTACTAACTAATTAATCGTTGAAATATCTCTATTCGTTTTTTTGTTTATAAGCTTAAGTACCGGTCGCGAAAGTACAATTTTTCCATCATTAGTTATACCTTTCATTCACATGAAATGGTATTGTAGACTTGGTCCGATGTTTGTTAGTACCAGAATAAGAAGATATGACCAGCTGAGTCGATTTAGCCAAGTCCATCTGTATTTCTGTTTGAACGCAATTTAGTCCCTCCGTTTTCCAGATATCCGACTGAAATTTGATAAGTGAGTGTGTTTTTATAATGCTTTAATCATTTGTCGGAACCGTCAAAATCGGGCCTCTATAACTTATAGCTCCCATACAACTGATTGGTGATTTTAGTTATCGGTCCTAGTTGACCATTCTGTGGAAATGGTTATATGCAATTCTTAATCAGTCATCCTTTAAAATATGTACTCGTAGGATTAATTAAAAACTAGAGTGCCAGTTACTGTCGAAATTCGACAGTTTTTCTAGTTTTAGAAGCCTTGGAGAGGTTTTCTAACTTAACACGTAGCGATACTTATACGGTACAAATTAACTAACCGGAAAATCTTCTGCTAACACGTAACTAATTTTCTTTTTTATCTGAGAAGGTCATTGGAGGACTTCGGCAGGTCTTGGAATTGACTCGATACATTCAAGTTTATCGATAAATTTCAATGATTTGATACATATCGATAGTTCGATGAATTTCAAGAACACTCAAATTCGATAACTCAACAAAATTCGTTAACTCGACCAATTTCGATAACTGTGAAATTCGATGGCTCGATAAATTTCGATAACTCAAAAATATAAAAACTTTGGATACCTTTATAAATTTTTAGTTTTAACATCTCCACATTTCTCGAAAACTATCTAAACATTTTGATAACTCGTTACACTCTGTTAAGACGATTAAATTCGATAAGCAGTGGTAAATCGATAAGCTTATATAACGTTGAAATTTTGATAAATCGATATATTTTGAAAATTCCATAAACTTTGCTTTGTTGAACCAACCAATTTCAGTAGAACAATAATTATAATTATGCATTACGACACCTCGATATATTTCGTTAAGTCTATAAATAATGATAGTTCAATAAATATCGATAACTTGATACATTTGTTTAACTTGACAAATTTCGTTAATCCCACACGTTTTTATAGCTCGATAACTATCCGTAAATTTGGACAACTAAGTTTCTGTGTCTATCAATTTCGACAACTCAGTAAATATTTATCAGTTTGAATAATTCGTTGCCATAACTTAATAAGCATGGATAAATTTCGATAATTATAAACTTCGATGATTCGATAGATTTCAGTAACCTTTATGGCTGATTTTATTTCGATTCCTATCTTTTAACCTAATTCTTATGTATTTCTCATTGTCTCCATTTTCGCATTTATCTCAATTTTCGTCTTTATCTTCACTTTTTTCTTTTTTTTTGTCTTCAACGTTATCACTTGTTTCTTCATCTTCATATTTATCTTTATTTCAAAGTTTAATTTCAAATACGAAGTAAAACAAAATGCGAAACGCTTGAATTGAACAGGTTGCAAAAACAATCGTTAACAAATATGGAAATATTTAAACGACGATTTTCAACCAATTTCGAAACTATAAAAACTCTCCTCATCTACAGAAAATTACTTTCCAACGGTGTTTCTGGTTTTGAAATCGGTAACTTTACCTTGGTCTTCATCTTTGTTTTTATCTTTCACATCTTTGCTTATATCCTTTTCTTTTTCTCTTCTTTTTCCTTTCTTTTTTCTTATGTGATGTGATAGGATGTCATGTCATGTGTTGTCATATCCTCTGATGTCATGTCATATGATGTCATACCATATGATGTCATATCATGTGATGCCACGTCATGTAATGCCATGTCATGTCATACGATGTCATATCACGTGATGTCGTCATGTGATGTCATGCCATATAATGTGATGTCATATCATATAATGTCATGTCACATGATATCGTGTGATGTGATATCATATTATGTGATGCAAAATCATGTGATGTCTCTTCATATCATGTGATAAAATGTGATGTGATGTCATGTAATGTGATCACATTCCATGTTCCGATTAGTGTATCGATAACCCTGTTGATAACTGTGTTGATAAAAATACCGATAACAATATCCATACACATATAGAATACAACGATTGTAAAATCGATTAATTCAGCGATAAATATAACAATCATCAGTATCAGTATCATAACAATATATGTAAATGACTAAATCGATAACAAAATCAATTATTTAATCGATTATTATACCGATAACAATATCCATTATTGTATCGATAACAATATCGATTATTATATTCACTATTATATCGATTACAATAGCGGTTATTTAATCAATAACAGTATCGATAACAATATCAATTATTATATCGATAAAAATATCGAGTTTTATATCGATAACAATATCGAGTTTTATATCGATAACAATATCGATCTTCATCCTCGTCCTTTTCTTCATATTTATCTTTATTTCTGCATATTCCTCTTCACCTTTACCTTAAAGAGTTTAAATTTACCTTGATCTTCGTTTTTGCCTGCATCTCTAGGCATCTTTGTTTTTGTTTTTATTCTCAAACCGCTAAACCACTGAGAAGCATTTCCATGTGCATTATTCCCCTGGAATTTGACAATTTACTCCCAACCAACCAACTGCCTAAAGAAGTTTCACTTCATAAATTCAAGAAATGTTCTTACCCGTTCAGTTACCCTAATTCTTATTTATCCGTCAATGTCTCCATTTTCGTCTTTATCTTCACTTTTTTCTTCTTTTTTTGACTTCATCGTTATCATTTATTTCTTCATCTTCATATTTATCTTTATTTCAAAGCTTAATTTCAAATGCGAAGTGAAACAACATGCGAAACATCTCAAATTGAGCATGTTGCAGCAACATCTATACACAAATCGGAAATGTTTAAACGACGATTTAGGAAGTAATTTTCAACCAATTTTGAAACCATAAAAACTCTGCTCATCTAGAGAAAAAAGCCTTTCCAATGGAGTTTTTGGTTTTGAAATCGGTTCGGTAGAATCGCCAAACGAACGGAGACAAAATTTATGTTAGCGTATTAATATATAGATATACACTCATTCCTAAAAGTATTAATATTTTATTGTATATTTTCATTACATTACTAATAATTTATATTTGCACGTTTTTTATCTATTTTTCTTAGTGGGCAATTACAGTTCGCTTAGTTTTACTGTTCAT
>NW_023458564.1:20803851-20821035 GCF_013731165.1 Rhagoletis pomonella | reverse complement strand
ACACACTAAGAAAAAAATATCAATAACAAAAGCGATAATAATATCGATAGCAAAATCGATAAAAAAATGAAAATATCGATATCAAAATCGATAATAATATCGATAGCAAGTTCGATAACAAAATCGATGAAAGTATCGATAACAAAATCGATGACTAAATCGATTACAAAATCTATCAAAAAATCGATAATATCGATAGCAAAATCGATAATATCGATAGCAAGATCGATAACAAAATCGATAAAACAAACGATAACAAGATCAATAACAAAATATAAAGTGAGCTTTTAAGTTAAAGGTTACATGAGAAAACGGCCCTTATTTTGTAAAATTTAAATTTATTACTCATGGTACCCATAGATGCACGGTTTTCTTACGCTGATTCTGCAGTGTTAATAGGCTTTCTTGTTTCCGTGACACTACCGATTAAAGATTCCAAAATCACCCAAAACTTTAAAATTTAATGTTGAATAGTAAAATACAACTGGGTCAATTTGGGCAAAACAACCTTGATAATGCGACTCTGTAAATGGAACATGGACAGTTTATAGAATTAAAAAATTATATATGTAATGTATATGAATTAAAAAATAAATAAAATTTTGTTTAGGATTTTTTTTGAGTATGCAATTTTGAAGCCCATTAAATTTGAGTATAAGAAAGTGCAAGTGTTAAGCTACTGCAAAATTGCGTTGATTTTTAATATTGTTTATGCTCACGGCTTCTTGCACTTTTTCCTTATCGATGAAAATGCCTAAAAAAAAATTAACGGCAATTTTGCAATCGCAAAAAAAAAGGTGTGTAAATTGGTAATGTACTCATTTTACTCAACTTCATAACTCGAATCATTGTAGAGTGCACCCCATAACATTATACTTAAATATTGCGCAATACTCAGAGCTACCATTGTGATCTTTTCCAATTTTTTTGAAGTGGCATATTTTCAAAAACAAATTTTTTTTTCAAAAAAATTTGTATATGGAAAATTTTTCAAGAAAAAAATTAAAAAATATTTTTTTTCGTAGGGAATTTTGATGTGTGTATGTGTGTGATTTTATCGATAAAAAGGTTTTAATTGCGTATGCATGTTCACTTTGAGCAAATTGTGAGCACTGGTTGGGCCCAATTGGGCCAAAATTAGAGGCCAACTGGGAAAAACTTTTGGCTCTGATCGGGCAACCTTAAAAAATTTCCAGCAAGGAAATTTTGTCATAATGGGCAACAATTTTTGTGCCCTCAACTGGCACGAAAATCTGCTAGCATCATACAAGTGCATTTTCAGAAAAAAAATCATAACTCCAAAACGACGAATTTTAGCATATTGCTACTCGTACTGAAAACAGTTTATGCTATTCCCTAATAGACAAAAATGTTTGAGAGAAAAAAAAGATGTGGCAATTTGAAAAAAATCTATTTGAAAATAAAAGTTTGTTTTTGTTTATAAACAATAATTAATTATTAATAAACAATTACTGAAGTTTAGTTCACTAGATCGATTCAGTAGATCAATATCTGCAATTCAAAAAAAATCGTTAGAATCCTTGCTTTTTTGCGGCAGTTATAAACGATTTCATCAACAGTTGCTATTAAGAGAGGAAAAAAGAAGCGTTCGTACTCAAAAAGAAAAAATTTCATTATTCGAAAAATTCGCATTTCTGAGCAAAAAGAAAAAATACGTGTCTCCTTAAATTGTTCAAGGAACAATCTCTGTGAGTTTTATCGCAAACTTAAATTCACTTTCCCCGGCCTGGGTGATTTGAGATGGAATGAGCCATATGTATATGGTATATACATAATTTCAACGTCACTAAGGCAATTCTTTGCTGAAAAGTTTTCTGTAAATGATTTATTTATGTACATATTCCAAAGATTTTTTTTAGCATTACTATAATTTTTGATACAAAAATACATTTTTTGCGACTTATATTTCAGGGTGTCACTGCCTGCTGAAGTGGAAGAAGACTGCCCGCCGATCTCAAACGCCACAAATTTGCAGCAAACGCAACTTATACAACGGTTAACACACGTTTGTCGTTACGATCGTTTGGAGCGACCGATTGGTAAGTCTTTTCTCAAAGAAAGATACCTAGTTATGTATGTATGTACATTAGACTGCATCACTCCCCATACAAAAAAAAAATCTGTACTTTTTTTCCATTGGAATTATAGAATCTATTATATTTTAATACGTCCACTAAAATATTTCGGAAAAATATTAAGATTTAAGTGAGCTGGACCGATTTGAAAATACCTCGATAAATGGAGTTTTTTATGAATAAAAATAGTTTCTTAAAGATTTTTTGAGAGAATCCCCTCATATGACAGAATGGTTTAAGCTTAAAAAATTTCCATTAAAAAATTTAAAAAAAAAATATTAAAAAAAAAATTACGGAATCGTAATGATGAGATTTTTTGGATGTTGGTTTTTAACTTTTTTCCTAGATTGGTATAAGAAAAACTTTAATAACTGAACCTAAGCTCTTCCGATTTAGACTTAAAAAGGTGTCATTAGAAAGGTATTTTCTCAACTTTTATTGTTTTGCTAATAAACTTATTCAAAGGATGAAAGACAAAGGTAGGATCAAAGAACTTCATTCAAAGTTGAATTGAGATGTGTTGGTATTTGAAAATAAAATTGGGACACGAATGACTTCTTTTGGACAAAAAAATACACTTCTACTGATATCCCATAAGTCTAAATCAGAATAGTTTTGGCCCCGTTATTCAAGTTTTTCGTAAATCAATCTTTGAAAAAAGTAAAAAACAGCACCAAAAATCTCATTATTACGATTCCGTTGAAAAGATTTTTAAATATTTGTATGCAAATTTTTTAAACTTAACCTGTTTTGTCATCTGAGGGAGCTTTTTTTTCAAAAAGTTCTTTAAGAAACTATTTTTATTCATGAAAAACTCCATTTTTGGAGGTATTTTCAAATCGGTCCAGCTCACTTAAATCTTAATATGTTCCGAAATATTTTGGTGGACATCTTAAAATATAATAAATTTTGCAATCCTGTCGGAAAAACCGCAACTTTTTTTGGTGATGCAGTCTAATGTACATATGTATGTATATCCAATTGATTTATTTATTTTAATTAATATTTCTTTTGATAACAGAATATGGAAAAAATGGCGAACGTTTACCCGTCACAGTTAAGGCACGAATTTACGTATACTTCCTACAGAATCTGAACTCTGATTTACTGCAATTTAAAATGCACGCATTACTGCAATTAAGTTTTAACGATAGTCTCCTAGCCTATAAGTAGTTAAAGCGAAACGACAATATCATCGGGCAAAAGCATTTAAGTGAGCGTTTGTGGCTACCGCATATATTTTTCGCCAACGAACGTGACTCCAGCATCCTGGGTACCGACGAAAAGGATGTGCTTACATCGATATCACCGGAAGGTCGAGTGGTGATATCGCAACGCCTCCAAGCTACACTATATTATTACATGAATTTTAAAAAGTTTCCATTCGACGAGCAATTCTGTTCCACAATACTGGAAAGCTGTAAGTACAACAGAATAGAAAAAGCATGCAACCTGTATCTATATAAAAAAATGTTTCTTATTTCGATAGGGATGTACAACAAAACTGAAATGGTGCTGCAATGGGAATCATATTCGCCAATTTCGTTCGATCCGGAAATGCATCTTACTGAATACAATATGCAGAGATTTTGGTATAACGAAACAATCGTTAACTCAGACGGTATAAACTTACGACATGGTTCCTTTGGTAAGTAAATAAGCGGTGTGTGATCGGGAAGTTATGGATTTGTACACCATTTATTATTTTACACAAAATTAGTTTCAACATAAAGGGGTTTTCTTTGTGAAAACGTATGGAGACGCTAGAGGGGAATCATAGTGTTGCATATAGAACGTCCGGTCGCGAAAGGAGCATACATTTGTTTTTCTTTTTTTTTCTGGTGTTGAAGCCTGATAAGTTAAGAAGGTTTTTAGTGCTTGGGTCAACGGAAACAAAACTTTTCTGACTTTGGTAAGGAGTGTTGCTATGCACACACATGTCGTCGTTTAAAGTACAAAACCGCGTATCGTCATTCGGCATAACCGCTGCCAAAAATTGGGTTTGCTCACACAAGCTCTGGGCTCAATCCTTATCCATTTGTCCTGAAATATACCAGCCTGAAATGCGATTGCTTTATTAAAAAGAGAACCATTTTGTAATATGAGTGTTTTTACTCCCTATAAAATAAAATATGCAACCTCACGGTTTTGCATTATATTGATACGAGGTATTGTACTTTAAACGACGATATGTATGTCGATTGTAAAGAAAAATTGCGCTCGTGTTTAGGCGCGGTTTTTTATTTAAAGGAGTAACTTTAGAAGCTAAATTTTTTTTTCAAATATGGGCATTTGCAACGGTCGCGAACCGTACGTTCGTACGCTTTTGAAGTTCAAAAAACAAGGAAATTTTTATTATTTTTTTTTTATGTTTCGATAGCGTTTTTTCTAGGTATATCTCTGGTGCAAAAAGGATGATCTTCCGATTTTTATTATTATTGTTATTTTACAACGCTTTTATCAACTTACAATAGTGGTATTCATCTAAACCGATAACTTTATTTAAGCACTCTTTTACATGAACGCCCCATACTCTCCTTTCGTTTACGCTTGCGACAGTAGTCGTGTTTTCTTTGCTTATCGAGCTCAGTATCAGCAATTTTATACCACTAGCACGATTATTAAGAAATTTTAGAAATGACCTCTCTAAATGGGAAAAAATTATATTTAGACGAGTTAATGTTCATTTAAATAAATATTTACTATAAAGACGATTTATTTGAAACAAGTATGAATTCATTTGTCCCTGCTACCAGACCGTGCGGCCCAATGATAATGGATCACAAATTTTAGTTTGGTTTTTGTTCTCAAGCCGCCACTATCCAATTTCTATGTGGAATTGCTCGGTGATTCCGAAAATCGAGTTAATTTTTTTTTCTATGGAAACGTTTTCAAGATATTTTGAATTTACCGTTATTCAGCATGAATCTAAAATTGGTTCCTTTTAATCACGTATATCTTACGAATCAATTTAAAAATCTTAATATAAAATACGGCAAATGAAAGCTAATGACATTCTTCATAAACCATATATACACCACTTTCCGATAGGGCTGATAGCTTCCAGTTTCTTTTTTTTTATGAAAAAATGAAAAAAATCTAATGTTAACAAAAGCAAAATTAAAGTAATAACAGGTTCTGTGCCAAATTTTTGCATTTGTACTAAAGCCTGTTCTATTACAAAAAAAAAATCAAGTTACTGATGAAGAAAATCAATGGATAAATAAGAAATAATGAGTGCTCAAATAAAAATGCGCAAAGATTTTTCGTATGAAATATGAGCAGAAAAGCGCATTACTTAGGTGTACGTGGCGTGTGAGTAGCTTTCTTTCCTGATTATTTTACATACAAAAAATCTTTGCGTATTTACATTTGACCACTCATTATTTCTTATTTATCCATCGATTTTCTTCATTAGTAATTTGATTTTTTTTTTTAACAGAACAGGGTTTAGTACAAATGCAAAAATTTGGCACAGAACCTATTTTTCTTAAAATTTTTCTTCTGTTAAAGTTTGATTTTTTTTTATCATTTATTCATTGAAAAAATAAAAAAAGCTGCAATGATTAATTAATTTGTCAGAAACTATAAGCCCTATCGAAAAGTGTATATATGGTTTCTGGAGAATTTCATTAGCTTTAATTTTCCGTATTTTATATTAAGGTTTTTAAATTGGTTCGTAAGATATACGTGATTAAAAGGAACCAACTTTAGCTTTAAGCTGAATAACGGTAAATTGAAAATATCTTGAAAACGTATTCATAATACGTGTGTAATCAGTGAAACAAACCAAGCAGAACGGACAATAAATCCAACCAGATCTCTATCAGAATCATATCGTTGTTGTTGAATTTGCATGCAAAATTTTTATCGGATCCCGATTATTGCCTAAGAAAACATGGCTAGAGTTTCCACAGAGTTGCATTGGCTTCAGTTTATCAACTTTATTCAGTGAAATTGCTGGAGAAACTTATCAGAAATGTGAACTTTTGCTAAAATTTCAAAATCAAAAGTTATCCAACAAATTCTATGGGAAATATTTTTTTTTTACTTTTTAGTCCATTTATAAAAGCGTGGTATATTAAAAAGTTTTTATTTTATTTTATATTTTTCAATATGTGAGTATTAAACATGCTGGTCGCGAACGAACGAATAATGGAAGTCGCTTTTAGCTGCAAATTGAAAAATGCAAGAAACTGCGAAATGAAAGAATATTCTAAAGCCATTAATTTCTTATTAAAGTGAAATAAGGAAGGTACTAACTAATTAAGCCTTGAAATATCTCTATTCGTTTTTTTAACCGACTTCCAAAAAAGGAGGAGGTTATCAGTTCGTCGGAATATATATTTTTTTTTTCACCACGTCAACCGATTTCGATAATTCTTGTTGCATCGGCAAGGTAGTGTCTCAGAGTTGGTCCCATACTAATCCGATCCGATCCGATCAGTGGATCATGAGATATATATATATATATATTTTTTTATATGAGAGTTGAAGTCGGTTTTTTTTTTGCTAAAAATTACTTGTTGTTTATAAGCTTAAGCACCGGTCGCGAACGTACAATTTTTCCATCATTATTTATACCTTTCATTGACATGAAATGGTATTGTAGACTCCCCCACTTAGCCAAGTCCATCTGTCTTTCTGTTTGAACGCAATTTAGTCCCTCTGTTTTCCAGATATCCGACTAAAATTTGATAAGTGAGTGCGTTTTTGTAATGCTTTAATCATTTGTCGGAACCGTCAAAATCGGGCCACTATAACTTATAGCTCCCATACAACTGATTGATCATTTTAGTTATCGGTCCTAGTTGACCATTCTGTGGAAATGGTTATATGCAATTCTTAATCAGTCATCCTTTAAAATATGTACTCGTAGGATTAATTAAAAATATACACTCATTCCTAAAAGTATTAATATTTTTTTGTATATTTTCATTACATTACTAAAAATTTATATTTGCACGTTTTTATGTATTTTTCTTAGTGGGCAATTACAGTTCGCTTAGTTTTACTGTTCATCTCAATCGTGAGATCGGTTTCTATTTATTGGACTACTTCCTGCCCTCAATGATGATCGTTGCCATCTCATGGGTCTCATTCTGGCTGCAAGCCGATCAATCGCCCCCACGAATTATGCTGGGTAAGTATTAATTTTTTGTACATTATGTTGTCTAAAGTCTATCTTTGATTAAACTCCTGCATATGTATGTGTACATATACGTAAATTTCACTATCAAATATCTTCCAAATGAAGAACTACTTATGTACATATGTATGAATGTATGTACAATTCAGGGACTCATTTTTATTGACGTTAAATAGGTATTGTATACTTAAATATTATTATTATTATGTATTAAATAGGTTGTATACTTCCAAAAAGGATGATCTTAGTAATAAGTACTGACATTAACCGTTGTCATTCGCCATCGAAATGTCTAGATTCTGAATTTAAATAGCTAACCAAGTCCACTATAAATTTCACAAAAAGAAAGATTGTCAAAAAATCCCCTGAGTAATTTTTCGAAAAAATTCCCTTTTAATATTCCTTAGTATTTCCGCGTTTTACTAGCGTTAATTTCGAAGTTCCATAAGTCTTTCTGATTTACTTAGTTTTTGGGGTTATTTACAACCAAGGAATGAAACCGATTCAAAATAACGTTCCGGTTTGGGTTTCGGTTTTGCCAAGTGTTTCGGTTTCGGTTTTGGTTTCGTTCTTCAAAATTTATTTCGGTTTTGGTTTCGTTCCGGTTTCGGTTTTTCACAGAAATTTTGTTAATATTATTTAAATCACAATGTCTTAAACGTTGAGGAAAGAAAATCGAAAATTACAGTTCACTGATAATATCAACACTAGGTTCTTTCCCTAACAATCCGGACCGGATTTGGTAATTAGAGAATAAGAGAAACATTTTCTTTCAAAAATGGAACAATGTTCAGAAGTACGGAAACGCAAAAACCCACATTTCGTGCCCACAAGTCGAGAAACAGCTGATTCCCGTTGTTCTTGTTTTTGTCACTTATACCATGTTCTGACCGACATCGGAAACATGTTTTCGTTGCTAAAACTTTTTTTTTCGATTATTTATCGAAGTGGAAGTCATATTTTATCATCTTTAATACGCCATTTCGGATTTATTGTTAATTGCCTGGCCAAAGCAAAATAAGAATGAAAGTTAAAGGTTGTAAATGAAAAGAAAATGAAGGAAAAATGTTTTGGTTGTCGGTCAGAACATGGTATTAAATGCAAACACTTGGAAATTGAATTTTGGTTTCACAAATTTGATTTTAAGTACATAGATTGAAAATACATCAACAGGCCATTCACTTTTCCTTAAAAGCACCAAGTAAATGCAGGCAACATGTAAACACAATACAGCTGATATGCACCTTGACACTTTATCCATTTTTACTCGGAGAAAATTTCGGGCTATTTCGGGCAGGAAGAAGAATACACTTACGATCGAATACGCTCGAATTTTCGCTCTCTATTACCCATTTTGTTGAGTACAGGCATGATTTCTGGGCTATTTTGGGCACACGCGGGATCTCGCATTGCGTACGGGAAAGAAACTACTTAAATATAATTAATCGATTATCGATTCACAACAACAGTCATCAGCAGATTTTTGCGAAAAGTTACCTTGCTATACTTATTTACTACTTAACAAGAATTTTAGCAAAATGTTGCTGATTTTGGTTAAATAAATCATTTATTTCAAAGAAATTTTTATTTATTATTTTTGTAAATTTATGGAAACCGATTGAAACCTGTGATTTAAATGGTTTCGGTATCGTTCCTTTTCAGGTCAAGATAACGGTTACGGTTTCGGTTTCGGTTTTGAAAAACGAAACGGTTTTAAACGGTTACGGTTTCGGTTTGGGTTTCGGTTTCATTCCTTGTTTACAACTAATACTGTTGTTTTTTAAGAGATTAAATTAATTAGGTTTTGTTTTTTTTTCATGAAAATCATTAAAAATTCTAAAATATATATGCTATCATGTCATGTTAAACCTACGAATTAAAATATAAAAAATTATCACTTTTCATTATTCTTAGTGTTACCGCGTATTAATGGCGTTACTTAGCCTCTTTAGGGGAATCTTTAACTAATACTGCTTAAAAACTTAATTTTGAGCTAACTAATTTTTGGCTTTTCATGAAAACAAAAAATTCTATATAAAACATACATGTCGTCAATAAAAATAAATCCCGACGTGCTCGAAAACATATATTATTTTAACACACCCGTACATAGATATTAAAAAAATAAATAAAAACTATTACAAGGGGTATTAAAATTAAATGGAAAATTATGATAATTTCAGACTGCTTAAGTTCCAATAAATTATTTTATTAAAACTGTATTTAATTTAAAATAAAAAGAAAAATCAAAATTTCGTTTCTTCACAAATTTTTATATATTTTTTGTGTAAAAGGGTATTTAATAAAATTGTATAATGAAAATACATTCATACATATATATATATATATATATATATATCTATATATATATATATATATATTCGACTATGCGCACTTGCTTGCATAGACCTACGAAGAATTCGTCAATTCCATTTAATTCGTTATACAAGTTTTAACTGTATATCAATACATGCACACATGCACTTTCCCAACACTAACACGAGTACTTACATAATTTCAGGTACCAGCACAATGCTATCATTCATTACATTATCCTCCTCGCAAACTAAGACCTTACCCAAAGTCAGTTACATAAAAGTTTCTGAAATTTGGTTCCTTGGCTGCACATTCTTCATCTTCGGAAGTTTGGTAGAATTCGCATTCGTCAATACGATTTGGCGACGCAAGGAGAATGTGGAATTGAAAAAGGTGAATAGTAAATATATTGTAAAGGCATCGCTGACACCTCGTCCGACGCGACGTGATATAAACAAGAATAACCTTGCGCGAACGCGCTCCTGTTCCAGTCTCGATAACATTACATCCAGCACGGAAAGTGTCCTAAAGGGTCATTCAAATCCAGGCTACAATAATTACTTAACTGTGCATGTAAGTGTGAACATTTGGTGTCTCACGTTTTATAAAAACATAATAAATTTCCGTTTAGAATCTACCTATAATCACTACCGAGTGCGCGGACACAAACTCCGTGACCAGCGAGCGCAATAGCAATTGTACCGATCACGTTGTTAATATCGACAAAGATGGACGTTTTGAGATGAACGGTGGCAAGGATCAGGAAACGCCTGCCGACCACACTACATTCACAACAATGGCACCACAAGAGATTGCTATGTGGATAGACAGGCGATCACGCTTTCTATTTCCGGTCATGTTTCTTGCCTTCAATGCGCTCTACTGGGCGTTTGTGTATTGCTTTTGATGGCAGCTAAATGAATTTAGGTTGACAAGAACACTCTAGTATTATTTATCAAGTAGTTGAACGCCTTTAATTACATATAATTACGAATGTCACAGATGTATGTACACATATGTAGTTACCTAAACCAAAAATACTTTTAAGCTAGGTTTTTTTTTATAAAAAATGCACATACATATACATATGTATATATTATACATATGTATGCTTACGTTTGTATGTAATTAATACAAATAGATCCATTGTATATAAAATCTCATCAAACGCTCCGAAATGTAATTTTAGTGAATTCTATTCGCAAAACTAGTCACTAAGTCAGTTGCATATGTGCATACATACATACATATCTATATGTTGACGTACTATATGTGTACATAAATAAATATTTATAAGAACTAAACATCAGTATCAGAGCAGAAAGGCATCTTCATACATATATGTATGTATATATACATACATATGTATTTATCTACATACATACATATGTACTTAGTTTGTACGGCAATAGCCCCAACGAAAACATACTTTGCACATTTTTACACATGTCATTTTATCTCAAAAATAAATGTCACTATTTTATGAAACTGTTGTGTATGAAAAGTGTTCTCCATTTCTTAACGGTAGTGCGCAGATAAACAACAAAGTTATTTTAATTTCTTTTTTCAATTCTGATAATAAAAGAATTACTCATCGAAGAATTTGTGAGACCATTACTAAATTTACTAATTTGCAAATAGTCCAATACTCCTTTTAATTAATTGAAATTATAAAGATAAGAATTAAAAATATTGCATATGCATAGGTACAATTATCATATTTAAATTACGTATATCAGCAATACTCTAAATTTGTTCTGATGTCCAAAAATTAGCAGATAATGGAAAAATTAATTAGGTTCGTACAGTGAAAAAAATATATATATGAATTTGATAAGAGAAGTTAGTGGCAGCAGGTTTTATACTTGGGAGTAGAGTACAAAGCAAAGAGTGCTTGCAAGCGTAGAAGAGACAAATGTAATTCTGCAACCCTTTAGTATGTATAAAAACGTAAGGAACATACATTACAAACATGTACATCGTTACCTTAATATAGAAAGCCCATAACACATATAGTCGCTAAAACTCAAAAAAGTCGTAACTGGCTAAAATTTGTTATTGCTTAAAATGATGTGGGGACTTATAATTCGATGAAATGCATCATAAACAATCAAAACGGGAATTTTGGATTTTCACTTAGTTACGGCTTTTTGTATTTCGGCGACAATATGAGTTAGGGCCTTTCTTTATTAAGGTAACGATATATATCAGTCTTTCTTAGTTCAAAAATTCATCTCTTACATAAATGAAAAAAAATTAGATCAAATTAAGCATATACAACTTTTCCAGGCCAAGTATGAATATTTTCTCCAAAGGGCTAAAAAAGGGCTAGGGGCAATTTTAAATTTATGTGGCCAAAAGAAGTATGTGGTAGCTAAATCTAGCCACCAAAGGTCTGGAACGGCAACACTGGTTCACATGCGAATGCTTTGCGTACGCACACAGTTGAGTGTGAGCTTGAAAAAGAGGCATATTATGCATTTCAAATTAGTTTTTATTCTATAATTCTGAAATATATTTTAATTCTCTATCTTTTGATGTATCAACTATTGCAAAAAGTTAAATAATAATGAAGATATTGGTCAAAATAAAAACATCGCGCTCACGCTCACGCTCGCATTGAACTGTATAGCAGGCTTAACTTACTTCGCTGTATCAGCCGCCTTTTAAGGTCTGATTATGCATACTTCGCATAACTTCGCATAACTTTTTAAACGTAGCACAACTTTGCAAAACTTAAGGCTGTACCAACCTTATGCATCGACACTATAGGGTTATTTACGGTGTGTGAACAAAAACAGCTGATTTTTGGTTTCTTCAGGTAAGCGGTTTTTTTACAGAAAATTTCGTTTAAGTGGTTTTAACGGGTATATTTGCAGTCCAAATTAAGCCGGCACTAAATTTCTTTGCCGTTTGACATAATTTGCAATGCAATACCTGTAAAAATATATAAATAAATTACGTATGTGCTTCTTAAAAAATACGTAATAACCTACATATATTAAATTATATATTTACTAGAAAGAACATAAAAATACCTTTCATTTGATATATAACTTAATATTATAGTTAATTAATTTTTTGGATGTAAAATGATATTTTAATATAAAATGAAAATTTTGAATAAAAAAAATAGCGCGATATTTTCTTCCAAATGTTCGCCTGCAGAGCTTTTTTTCTTTTAACATATAAAATCACGTTTTAATATTCAGTGATATTACCGAAGATTTTTTTATAATAAATCATATATTTAATTAAAGGCGTTTTTGTGCTCTTTCTTATCTTGTGCATATCTTTTAATATAGTTTTATTGAGAAAAAAATAATTTTGTAAGAAAAATTTCATAATTTATATGTACATATATGTTATATACACATATGATATCATTTAATTACCTTTCCAACCCTATCCATACTTTGAAAATTGGTTCAAAACTTTTCAAAATATAAGCTTTTGAAAATACTGGCCCGTAGTCATAGAGAAGTTAGAAAAAGGTTTTAACGATTAAAATTGTGTTTTATTGTAATCACCATTTTAACTCTTTCATAGTCAACTTAAAATGCATTTTATGGCAAAAACAGAATTTTAACTTTAAAATGAGGAGATCGCGGTTTTAAAATGGTAAAATAAGGTTCTAAGTTTTGTTTTGTTGTTGAAGTAGTAAACGCGATTCCAAAAATTTTTTTTTTTATTTTTTATTTTTATTTTACCATAAACATTATTTTATTAAATTTTGTTGTATTATCTTTTTTTTGTTTATAGTATTTCATATAATTATTTCGTTATTAATAAAATTTTTCGGAGTTTAATTTTAATTAAAAAGGCCAGAACAACTATACTTAAAAAACAAAAATTTAAGTAATATTTAAAAGAAGAAAAAAAAGATGTCCACGTTTTTCGTTTTCAATCTCATAATTTGTTTATAATGACTTTTGCTAAATTTCAAAATCAAAAGTTATTAAAATAAATTCTATGGGAATGAGAAATGTTATTTTCTAATTTAGAGAATTTATAAAAGCGTGGTACATTAAAAAGTTTTTTTTTCTTTTATACTTTTTAGTCTTGTCTGTATAAAATTTTGGAATAGATACTAAAATAATTCAACTTGCAGTGAAAAGAGAATAGAAGACTATGCAAGCAAAATTTTGTTTGCTCACATTTAGTATATGCCTACATATGTACATACATACATATAGCAGCAATTAATTTCATTTAAAGAAGTGGCGTGTCGTCCATTTCCGCTGTAGCGTATATAGTGCATATATTTAACATCTTCTGGCGAGGCGACATCTATCTCTAGAGTTCTTCTAATTGTATGTCTTTGATATGATACCTACGACGAGGTTGATATCTAGACTAGGTTTGCCATAAATACCTTTGCTATATTTACAGTAGGCGGTCTGGACATACAAGCAGAGAACGTTTATAAATGAGAAGGCGCATTTCCAGTGTAAGCTTTTTGCCATCAACAATTTTGAGGTGCGGTCGAGCAAATACACCACTCGTCGATATGGACACGATATCGAACCAAAAGTATTGATATAGTAGGTACTAAGAAAAAATAAAAATATATTCAACTATGTTATTAGGCAAAGAATTGTTAAAGAAGCATGATGCAATAATACAAGGTGGTATCAGTTGTGACAGCTCGATTTGACACTGCCTTAGCTCAGTAGAATAAGAAGGAAAACGGGCAGAAATGAATCCCCATTTGGGCAGAAAATAATTGCCTTTCCAAACGATTTTTATGTACGTCTTTTTCCGTTGATAACCACGATGTCTTTTATTTTTTTACATTTTGGGGACAATAATTATCCATCAATTTTGAATATTAATATCTGAAAACACCAAGCTTTTTTAGATACAATTTCCCAACGAATAGTAGTATAAAAATTAAGATCGGTAGCACTGAAAATAAGCATGCCGAACTTGTCAAAATTACAACAAACACGTCGCTACTGACAACACCTTGTTATTATTCCATCATGCGTAATGACTTTCGATTTTGATAATTTTTGACAAGCAATGTGTGTGAAGAAATTGAAAGGCATAACTGATTGTGTGTTGTCAGCATAAAGGAATTTGGCTACCGCTAAAAGGATTCGCGGCAACACTGGTCATTTGTAGGGCGTACAATGTTGTCTATCCCGATTAAGGGCACAATAATACAGCCCAAAAATTATTATAATATTTTTAATTTCAAGTACTTTTTAATTAAGTAAAATATTTTTGATCTTAAAAAAACTATCAATAACTAAATATATTTTAGACGTCTTACGGAAAGTTTTAAACGCATGAATATATGGTTATAAAATTTATAATTTACAAGAACAAAAGGGAAATTTTGAAGTTGACATGACTTACGAACCTTAAAACGTTCTGTTCCTGTGTGTTTGTCATCGTGTTGCAAATTGTCGAGGTGTTGTCGATCCGTTTAAAGGCACGTAATTTTTGTGTTTGTCTTTGATCAAGGTAATAAAACATTTTGTGTGCGAATTTTCCAAAAATAATGTGCAAAATACATTATATCGAAAGGGCTATAAATATGCATATTTTGGGCAAAAGTGTCGCAAACGTGCATAAGCGCCCGCTGTAGCTACAGAGCTAAAGATCTAAAAAAAATTACATAACTCGGATTGCGGCAGGAATTTTAGAAAAAATATTTAGCAAAATGTTTATAATAACCATTTGCATATTTATACAAATAATTGTCCACCTCTTAGCTTGCTGACATCATATAATGCCATCTATTCACCAGTGTTCGTTTGTAATTCTAGTGTAGAGAATACATAGTCAAACAAGATGCGCGTCACCTCGTCCCTGCTTGGAGCCCACTTTGGCAACTTGGCCAAGGTACATGGCATTGTCACCTATAAATTGTCGCCATTTGAACAGCGTGCGTTTGCTGGCGCGATAAGCAAAGGTTTGCCCAACATTTTCAGACGCATCCGTTCCCATATTTTTATTGTGACACCGCGTAAGTTATGAAATCTCAACTTGAATTATTGAATTGATTTATTATTTGTGTGATTTTATAGCTTTCATTGTTGGTTACTTGATCTATGACCTGACGGAACGTGAACACCACCACTTGACTCGCAAGAATCCCAAGGAATTCGAGAATGATGAATAAACGGTTGTTTAAATAAAACCACACACCACAAAAATTTTTAAATTAAATACATCATATGTAGTTTAATTTGGAAAGTAGAACAAATATGCAGCTTATTAAATTTTGTGGTTTATTTCAATCTAAAAACTATGTAACTTCTCTTGTCTATGAAAATAGGCTTGTATTTAACTTAAATATTTATATACTGGATTTCTATAACTTATATAATTTAAATTCTCAGAATAGCTTCCTAGGGTCGTATCCGTTAAGCTAAACAAAATATTCCCCAAGTGTTAAATGAAAGGATTCGTGTTGGTGAATGTCGATCTGCCTTAACTACCCAGTATATAATTTCAGGAGTTAAAAGCCCTTCCGATAGGCCTTCCTGAGAATCAAGAGACCTTCCACTCTACATTCCTTTCTCCTTTATTTTTTGTATGGAGTGGTACAAATTGAAGGTCTTCCTCTTTCGCTACCCATAGAAGGGCTTTTATAGGACGTACTTCAAAGGCCTTTTGGTAGAGTTCTTTTAAGTGTCTTCTTTAATTTATAAAAATCATACATCTTTGAAGTATTTGCTTAAGGTTTATAGAAATATGTGTTATTGTAATATAAAATTTTTATTGGAATTCATTTGTAATGTTAAATAATTAATCAGCCTTATCATGAGTTTAATTTTCCCCGAACCGGTTCACTTTTTACTTTTGGTTTCCATGGTTTTACTATGGACGGACGACAAAGTACTTTTTCAGCCCTTCTTGGGTAGGCCTCTTAGAATGACTTCACTTAAGAAGGCCTACCTAAATTTTCTTTATTTGTGGCCCATTGTATGACGACTGAGAGCCGATGGGCAACTGCATATTTACTTAAATTCGCATACGTATCGCAACTGGTTATTGAGCAAGAATGATAGAATACAAGATTGCGCCGATCAGAGAGGATTTTAGAGAATAACTTTTGTGTGACGTCACACTGGTGCAATTGCGAGAGAGAAATGCCAAAACGTGAGCAAGAATGGAAGAAGAAGAAAAAATGTTGCAAGGAAAACGTAAACAAGTTGCACAAGTGTGACGTCATGCAAACAACGATTCTGTCAAATTAGTTAAGAGAGGAATAGCGGTCCGAGATCGGCGCAACATTTGTATTCTCTCAATCGTGGGCAGCAACGATAACAGCAGCTCATCTGTGCACTCTTACGTCGGTTTCAAAAGCAGCAAAACACAAAATCCACCAGGGAAATGAGTGAATAGCGTATACGTTTATAAGCAATGAATACAGCAGCTCATCTGTGCACTCGAGGCGAATAAGTGCGATAAAACGAAATCCACCTGGGAAGTGAGCGAGGGCAATAGCGACTACGTTTCGTTATTTCGGCAGCAGTGACTACAGCAGCTCATCTGTGCACTCGTACGTCGTGTTGGAAAACGGCACAAAATAAAACTCACCAGCGAAGTGAACAACTAAAGTAACGGGTGATTTTTTAAGAGCTTGATAACTTTTTTTTAAAAAAA
>NW_023458564.1:20800051-20803751 GCF_013731165.1 Rhagoletis pomonella | reverse complement strand
GCAAGGATCAGGAAACGCCTGCCGACCACACTACATTCACAACAATGACACCACAAGAGATTGCTATGTGGATAGACAGGCGATCACGCTTTCTATTTCCGGTCATGTTTCTTGCCTTCAATGCGCTCTACTGGACGTTTGTTTATTGCTTTTGATGGAATCTAAATGAATTTAGGTTGACAAGAACACTCTAGTATTATTTATCAAGTAGTTGAACGCCTTTATTTACATATAATTACGAATGTCACAGATGTATGTACATATGTAGTTACCTAAACCAAAAATACTTTTAAGCTAGGTTTTTTTTATAAAAAATGCACATACATATACATATGTATACATTATACATATGTATGATTACGTGTGTATGGAATTAACAAAAATAGATCCATTGTACATATATAAAAT
Source organism: Rhagoletis pomonella (assembly GCF_013731165.1). Taxonomy (NCBI): domain Eukaryota; kingdom Metazoa; phylum Arthropoda; class Insecta; order Diptera; family Tephritidae; genus Rhagoletis; species Rhagoletis pomonella. The sequence goes on along the minus strand of NW_023458564.1, from coordinate 20,803,343 downwards.
CTCATCAAACGCTCCGAAATGTAATTTTAGTGAATTCTATTCGCAAAACTAGTCACTAAGTCAGTTGCATATGTGCATACATACATATCTATATATTGACGTAATATATGTGTACATAAATAAATATTTATAAGAACTAAACATCAGTATCAGAGCAGAAAAGCACCTTCATACATATATGTATGTATATATACATACATATGTATTTATCTACATACATACATATGTACTTAGTTTGTACGGCAATAGCCCCGACGAAAACATACTTAGTACATTTTTACACATGTCATTTTATCTCAAAAATAAATGTCACTTTTTTATGAAACTGTTGTGTATGAAAAGTGTTCTCCATTTCTTAACGGTAGTGCGCAGATAAAGGCCTGTATGCAGCTCTCAAGAAAAGCAAAAACTCCATATAAAATGACGTACAAGAAATGGCTAAGAAATTTTCTTGAGTCAAATTTCCTTAAGGCAGTACGCAGTTCTTAAGAAATTTCCTACGCTTTCAACTACGGTTTTCTAAAGTTTTTTGTGAAAAAAGAGCACAAGGCAACCCAGGTTTGCAACAGAAATATATGCCCGTTCCATTATTTCTTGAGGAAAGAGTGAGGCAACAGGCTGTGAGGTATCAAAAATGTCAAAATTCCTTGGACACACACGCGAAATAATGGCAATTTTTGACCGTTTTCTTGAGAGCTGCATACAGGGCTTAAACAACAAAGTTATTTTAATTTTTTTTTTCAATTCTGATAATAAAAGAATTACTCATCGAAGAATTTGTGAGATCATTGGTAAATTACTAATTTGCAAATAGTCCAATACTCTTTTTAATTAATTGAAATTATAAAGTTAAGAATTAAAAATATTTCATATGCATAGGTACAATTATTATATTTAAATTACGTATATCGGCAATACTCCAAATTTGTTTTGATGTCCAAAAATAGGTTACCATTAGGAGATAATGGAAAAATTAATTAGGTTCGTACAGTGAAAAAAATATATATATGAATTTGATAAGAAAAGTTAGTGGCAGCAGGTTTTATTCTTGGGAGTAGAGTACAAAGCAAAGAGTGCTTGCAAGCGTAGAAGAGACAAATGTAATTCTGCAACCCTTTAGTATGTATAAAAACGTAAGGAACATACAGTACAAACATGTATATCCTTACCTTAATATAGAAAGGCCATAACACATATAGTCGCTAAAACTCAAAAAAGCCGTAACTGACTAAAATTTTTTATTGCTTAAAATGATGTGGGGACTTATAATTCGATGAAATGCATCATAAACAATCAAAAAGGGAATTTTGGATTTTTACTTAGCTACGGCTTTTTGTATTTCAGCGACAATATGAGTTAGGGCCTTTCTTTATTAAGGTAACGATATATATCAGTCTTTCTTAGTTTAAGAATTCATCTCTTACATAAATGAAAAAAATTAGATCAAATTAAGCATATCGCTAGCTAAGAGTGCAAAGTGGCTAAGTTCATTTTTTTTTTCAATTGTACAGGAGACACAAAAAACGTTGCTAAGTAATTTTCTTTAAGTATTTTGCAAAACTTTGAATGCAACGTTTCGCGTTTTTCATTTACCCTTTATTAAAAAAAATAATAACAAAGTCTGCTTTTTTACAAATTTTGTAGATAATTTTGTGATTTAGCAAATTTTCTACTTTTTTCTTAAAATTTTTTTGTTGGACTTAGCAAATTTTCCATGAATTTTTCCAATATGTACTATATGAAAAATCCATCTCGTAGGTACATTTTAAGAAACGATTTGTTAGAACAAATTGTTTAGGTTCTTTTAAAAATAATAATAACACAAGGGAACAGTGATTTTGTTGCATCAAATGTTAAAGCTGTTTTTGATAGACTTTTTTATGCGGATTACTATAAGTGACCATCAATTCAACGTGCAGGGATGGTATTTTCAGAGATAGTAGTCGAGACTTCTAGCTTTAATTTAAGCCTAATATCACCTTTAGGTTCTTTGCTATGGCTTCTAAAATATTGCAAAAAACGCGATTTTTTGACACTTTGACCTCGTTTTTTTCCAAATCTAAAGCTGATGGAGACTTTATACTTACGGATTCGTAATAAGCATAAAAAAGTCTATCCAAAACAGCTTTAACATTTGATGCAACGAAATTGTTCCCCTTTTTTGTTCCCTTGTGTAATAGATTGGCGCTTACACATATGTTAGTATTTGGCCGAGCTTCTCCTCCGATTTGTGGCGTGCGCCTTGATGTTGTCACACAAAGGGAAGGTACTTACAGTTTTACGCTGTTTTTCTTGGCAGAAATACACTCGGAGGTTTGTCATTGCCTGTCGAGGGGCGACCGCTGTTAAGGATAAACCTTCTCTTCACTGAACAGGCACAACTTCTAGAAACACTAGTTTACTTATGTTTATGCATACAATATAAAAATTGCAAATATAGGAAAATGACAAAAAAATTTGTTAAACATTTGTTTTATTGTAAAATAATTTGTTTATAATCTGAATGATTTTCATCATATTATTATCATAAATCAGTAATAGCAAGTCTCGCCTTCAATTTGGTAATTATTACGTGCCGATCGAGTAACATTTACCAAAGTTATATCGAAAAACTTAAGTGGATCTCCAGTTTTTTTTTTTAAAAAGAAAATCTCTTCAATTTTATAAATAACCTTTAAATGAAAGAACCGGATTACAGAAAAGTATGCCAGAGAGTGACTTTTTTCGTTCAAGCTGAATGCAAAGCAATATCCTCCGATTCGAGAGTCCTCAAAAGGATTTTCCAGGATATGTTAAAGACTATTGCATTTACCTACCTACAGTTACTTTTTCACATAATGGAATTAACTAAAATATTTATGTAAACACTTGTTGCACGTCCCCTACTTTCATATAACGGCAAATTTTGAAACCACGAAAAATTGACTTAAAATGGGCCCTAATTGTATTATGTTAATGTATGCAAATACTTATATTTATGCTTGCAACTACTATTAACTTATCAAACGATTCCTAATCTTTGACAATACATGTTTGACTTCATTCACCACGATCTTGAAAACTGACCAAATCGGCGTGACCAAGTCAATGGTCATTTTAATATTATATAATCATCCGAAAGCATTAAAACGTTTGAAATAAATCTCGTCTCACTTTTTTGTATTTTTCACTTGGTTGCTGAAGTAATGCAGAATTGAAAATTCATAAGGGAAAATTATAGTTTTCTTATTTTGTATTTTAATATCTGGCTAAATGAGTTTAGCTGTTCCCCCCTATTGTCTATGGTGAATGG
>NW_023458564.1:20793595-20800041 GCF_013731165.1 Rhagoletis pomonella | reverse complement strand
GTGAGTGTGCCCCCCTAAAAGTGTTGCCCCTGGTGTAAGAGTAACGAATATCTTAAACATTTTTAGACTTATAGAAAAATGATAAATGAACTTGAGGTACTAAATTTAATAACCTTTAATTTGATATATCTTCCTGTTTATAACAATTAACGCATTCCATAGATATTACAAGCCAAAGTTTCATTTTAAAAATTCATACACTTTGATTCAATTGCGCGGGCTAAAGATAAGTTTTAAATTAATCTTTCTTGGCCAATAACAATTGGCTTAGACCTAAGACATCATAATATTACTATTACAATACGGTCAAATGCCTTTTATTTTAACCCATACAAAATCGACCCAGCCTAATATACATACATACATATGTACATAAATATTCAAAAATAATGTTGTTGCAAAAACCCTCAATACAAATCGAATTCGATAGCGTAAAAAGAAATATTCATATTTTTTTGGACTTATCAAATTTTCTGTGACTACTTTGGACTTAGCAATTTTGCACATCACGGAAAAAAACGGGTAGAAATAAAACAAGTAGTTACATCCTTTCAGAAACGGTGCATTTTCAATATTCCTTGCTTCTTGCATCAAAAACTAATTGTTCATAAAAAGTGGACTTAGCAACATTTCACTCTAAGCTAGCGATATACAACTTTTTCAGGCCAAGTATGAATAAATTCTCCAAAGGGCTAGGGGCAATTTTAAATTTATGTGGCCAAAAGAAGTATGTGGTAGCTAAATCTAGCTCCAAAGGGCTGGAACGGCAACACTGGTTCACATGCGAATGCTTTGCGTACGCACACAGTTGAGTGTGAGCTTGAAAAAGAGGCATATTATGCATTTCAAATTAGTTTTTATTCTATAATTCTGAAAGATATTTTAATTCTCTATCTTTTGATGTATCAACTATTGCAAAAAGTTAAATAATAATGAAGATATTGGTCAAAATAAAAAGCTCACGACGCATTTAACTGTATAGCAGGCTTAACTTACTTCGCTGTATCAGCTGCCTTTTAAGGTCTGATTATGCATACTTCGCATAACTTCGCACAACTTTTTAAACGTAACACAACTTTGCAAAACTCAAGGCTGTACCAACCTTATGCATCGACGCTATAGGGTTATTTACGGTGTGTGAACAAAAACAGCTGATTTTTGGTTTCTTCAGGTAAGCGGTTTTTTTTACAGAAAATTTCGTTTAAGTGGTTTTAATGGGATATATTTGTGGTCTAAATTAAGCCGACACTAAATTGCTTGCAGTTTGACATAATTTGCAATGCAATACCTGCAAAAATATATAAATAAATTACGTATGTGCTTCTTAAAAAATACGTAATTAACTACATATATTAAATTATATATTTACTAGAAAGAGCATAAAAATACCTTTCATTTGATATATAATCTTGTATAGTTAGGTTTAAGGACAATACTATAGTTTATTAATTTTTTGGATGTAAAATGATATTTTAATATAAAATGAAAATTTTGAATAAAAAAATTGCGCGATATTTTCTTCCAAATGTTCGCCTGCAGAGCTTTTTTTCTTTTAACATATAAAATCACATTTTAATATTCAGTGATATTACCGAAGATTTTTTTTATTATAAATCATATATTTAATTAAAGGCGTTTTTGTGGTCTTTCTTATCTTGTGCATATCTTTTAATATAGTTTTTTAAGAAAAAAATTATTTTATAAGAAAAATTTCATAATTTATATATACATATATGTTATATACACATATGAAATCATTTAGTTACCTTTCCAACCCTAGACATACTTTGAAAATTGGTTCAAAAAAATATGTAAAAAATGGTCCCTGGCAGTGGGATTCGAACCCACGACTTCCCGGCTTGCTAAATCCGAAATCCTGCAGCAGACACAGGGTGAACTAATTAAAGTACTCATATTTCCATATATTGCCGGGTAAATTTTTTCTCTTCATATGGATAGCACTGTTCTCTCTCATCTTAACAAAAAGCTGTTTTTAAGATGTCTGTGATTAACACTAATTAAAACTATATTCTAAACTTAAAACTGTATTTTAACAAGAATAAGTTTTAACTTGCGACTATGGCTATCGGCCATTGTAAATTCCACGTTTACCCTCCCTAGCACCGCTCCTATGAATTTGCGCCAAAATGGAATGCATTCCGTTAAAATCAGTGAAAAGCGGCGGGCCATGCTCACTTTTTCCTTTTTTAGCTCAACGGGCCCTATTATTTACTTGTTCCCAAAGTTACATAGATGAAGTCGTGAATCCCCCTACTATGCTTTCCATGCATCTCTCTAAAAAAAATGCTATTGGTACTACTGCAATTGAAATGTCACTTATGAAAACGTGGGGCAAAATCTAAACTCCACATATCCCAAATTTTTTACAAGCTGTGCTAATTTCTGGGTAATGGAATATATACAAAATGCATTCAATAGATTTTCACCTGACAGTTTGAAATTTATGCGAAGTTTTGCGAAGTACGCATAATTAGGCCATTATACCTGCGCTCGCACTCATGGCGACTCTAGAACATTCTGAAGTTGATCGCCTATTCTCTCATTCCCTCGCTGTTCGCAGTATTCAACCACTTGACGTTTCTCACTGTCGAATATTCTACGTCATTCCTTGAAAATTCGGCCATTTTCTTGTTGTTCCCTTCGCGTTGCCGCAGTACTTCCACAATACAAATTGCACGGGCATGAGGATTTTTGACAGTTGTTTGACGCTTGTCCCGCCAATTTAGGGACGGCAGTAAAATAAAAAATAATGGGTGCATTCCAGCGATTTTTGGACTAAAACCTGTAGAACTGTCAAAAAGCAAAACATCTCTCACAAGAGCGAGAAACGGTCGAAGAACTGAGAAAAACTGCTGGAACGCAAAAAAAAAACATTTTTGCTGCAGATATATAAATGTCAGATGCTTTTTTACAGAATTATTTACCCAGGCAAAAATTCTTACTCACAACATTTCAATTCTCCAAAGATTTCGTTTTTTTGGTACAATTGGCTTCTATTCTGCTAAAAATATTTCTAATAAATTGCATCAGCTCTTTCACTTGTTGTTTACGAATGCAACATTGCTCTTCATTTAATAGTTTTCGTGCATTTGCAGGAAAAAAAACTTCGGACTAAAGCTGAAATTAGTCAAGAACGCAGAACGTATACTTAAACGCAGTCTGTATACGCAGAATTTTGTCGATTACTGGAGCCCTCAGTGTTGCTTACTACAGTGTTGTCACTCATCAATGCCTTTTCATAAACTTACCTTTTCAACTACAATTTTTCGTGTTATAATAGATCGTAGCTTAATAAACTACTTACTTTTCAACAAAAAACCTTATTCAATAGTAAATTTCAAATATTTTAAGCGTATTTTGAATAGGAACTTATAACTTTTTTACTATCTGCAAAACTGACGAAGTGGCAACCATCTATAGAAGGAAGAAATCAGCTGACACGGAAAAATCTAAATTCCGCAGATTTCTGCGCTACGGGTTCACGTACCGGTAGGTTTACGTTCTTGACTAATTTCAGCTTAAATCCTGCAACTTCATACTGAGAGTAAGCATATTTTACTCTCACGAAATTGCTCTCAGTTGCAGGAAATTACAGGAAGTTTGTATGCTGGAACGCTTTCCTGCAAAACCTGCCAATCGCACTGCTGCTGGAACGCAACTAATAAAAATGGTACTTTTCAATCGAAAAGCACTAATAAATATTTTAGGTTGGCAGCCGTGGCTAGATGTCATTTGCTGTGCCGTTTTAATCCTTTGATGGCTAGATTTAGCTACCACTTATTTTTTTTTTTGGCCACATAAATTTAAAATTGCCCCTAGTTCTTTGGAGAATTTCATGCATACCTGCATGGAAAAGTTGTATATGCTTAAATTGATCTCATTTTTTTTTCATTTATGTAAGAGATGAATTTTCAAACTAAGAATATATATGTATTGTTCCTTCCGTTTTTATATATGCTTACTTTGTTAAATAGCCCTTCAAGTCCATTGACCGTGTATGTTCTTGTGGTGTGATTGTACCAGCTGCTGGTGCGACTTCAAAAACTATCTGAAAATTGTATGATTGTACCAGCATGCTGGTGTCGTGAGCGGTAGAATTAGCTCATTTTTCTAAGTAAAAAGTATTTTGGCTGAAATTTCTTGCACTATATGAGTCAAATCCGTGTTTGTGGAAGATTGAGTTCACGATATTGCAGTTGTGAATAAAAAAAAGAACAATGTTTAACAAAATGGTAAAAAATTATGAAATTTCGGCTCTAATCATTTCGATCTTTCCTGGACCTCATTTGTAAAGAAATATATCGTCGATTTTTCGCAAAACGGCCCATCGCCCAATTGCAAAACCGCCATCTTACCGCCTATCTTGCCTTGATAGGCGGTATTTTCTCTAGTTATTATTTTACAAATCTGTTGTTTTTATAACGATTTAACGATTTTTATGCATAATCTCGATGCCTGGAGTTCAGGGTTGCCAAATCTCATTTTTGCCACAACGGCAACTTAGGCGGTTTTGTAACTGGTCGATGGGCGGTTTTGCAAAGTCATGCTGGTTTTGGTTGGATAAAATATTAACTTCTTTTCTAGAGTTCATTGTTTTTCTAAAGCATTACTTATTGAAAATTGTTGTGTGTATACTTATATAAGTATATGTAAGTAAAAAATTTTAGCTACCATCCCTACAAGACAAGGACTTTCAGACTGACCGATTCTCAATACACTCAAATAAAAATCAATACATATAAAAACGCTGTAAAATTTTCCCTTCAATTTTAAGGCAGTAAAACAAAGATCTTAAGTTAACATCAACCGAGGCCATATGTTGACAAGGGATGCAAAATCACATTTACACAAAAGAACTGGTCAGATTTTTCAGAAATCCCTTCAATTCTGACGTAAAATATGATGCCAAAAGGCTGCACATCTCATAAATCTCGATGCCTGGAGTTCAGGGTTGCCAAATCTCATTGTTGCCACAACGGTGGCTTAGGCGGTTTTGTAACTGGTGGATGGGCGGTTTTGCAAAGTCATCGACGAAATATTCTACCAGCCCAGCATGTAATTTTAAATTTTTGTTTTTGGTTTTATTAATTTCGAAAAAGCATCTGAGAAGTGAAGAACAAAAGCGTGTACAAACGAAAAAATATAACAGCAATGCCATTAATATGTTGGAGTAGTTTTGTGCTACTCTGATGTAATGCAGGAATGGTCCTGCCCTAGGACATCGCAATGTTAACTGGACCATAATTTTTATATGAATTGTGGTTAATTTTGGAGTACTCCTTGGTCCTTAGGGAGTACTCTTTACACGCATGCATGGAGTAGTCGCGATTTTTGCAGGGAAATGTGCTTTAAAATGCTCAACATTAATCACATTTCGTTAAAACACGAGCAGTGATCGGATAACAAACAATAAGCTGGCGCAGAGACACGAGTTGGTCCGCTACAGCATGACAGAGGAACACTTTTGTAAGTACTCCAATATACCACAAATAGACTACATGGTCCAACGATTTTTGCAGGGAGCATGCTGGTTTTGGGTTGGATAAAATATTAGCTTGTTTTCTAGAGTTCATTGTTTTTCTATACCATTACTTATTGAAAATGGTTGCATGTGTATAAGTATATGTAAGTAAAAAATTTTAGCTACCATCCCTACAAGACAAAGACTTTCAGACTTTCAGAACGCTGTAAAAATTGCTCTCAATTTTAAGACAGTAAAACAAAGATCTTAAGTTTACATCAACCGAGGCCATATGTTGACAAGGGATGCAAAATCACATTTACACAAAAGAACTGGTCAGATTTTTCAGAAATACCTTCAATTCTGACGTAAAATATGAAGCCAAAAGCCTGCAGATCTCCCATTCAGATGACCAGTCATATGGACGGCAGATGTCTTGTAGGGATTTTTAGCCACAATGACTTTTTTTTAGCTCTTTTTGCCCTTTTTTAACTGAGGCGTTACACATTCAATTTTCCCCTTTCAATTTTCAATACACTCACACTTTTTCACCAACTCACTCTTACCCTGGGATTCAGTAATTCAGTCTCAGCTCAAGTCACTTAAGTTTGAGATTAGCGATTAGTGACTATTTTTTACAACGCTTTAATCAACTTGCAATGTTGTGTTCCAGAAACTTTCAATGTTGTGGATCCAGAAACTTTCAATGTTGTGTTCCGACACCAAAGCAAAGCTTTGAAAAGCTCCTATAAAAAAGCATAGTGAATAGGGCGAGGTAGATGACATCTAGATGTCGCCCTATGTACTACGTTTGCTACACCGGAAATAGACGACACGCCATTTCTTTAAATAAAATTAGTTTGACTATTGTCAACTAAATCGAATGCTTTGTAAGTGAAGTGACTTGTGGACCACTTGAGGTATAGGTGGACCAGTTGGTAACCACTTTGGGACCAGTTGGTAA
>NW_023458564.1:20791203-20793495 GCF_013731165.1 Rhagoletis pomonella | reverse complement strand
TTTTCATTTTCAATTTCATAGATTGTTTATAATGACTTTTGCTAAAATTTCAAAATCAAAAGTTATCAAAACAAATTCTATGGGACTGAGAAGTATTATTTTCTACTTTTTAGTCCATTTATAAAAGCGTTGTATATTAAAAAGTTTTTTATATTATTTTGTGACTTGAGATGATTTGGGTATTCAGTAGGAGAGAGTCACAAAAAGTTCACCAAAACTGTGTGGTGAAAACAAACACAGCCAGTCAACCACAGTATAGACAGTACCTTACAAGAAAAGGACTTTTTTTTCTGACCTCTTCATTAACACACTAAAATATACACCAATACACAGAAAAACATGTATAACAAGTAAGAAAGTCTAAGTTCGGGCGGAGCCGAACATTAAATACCCGGCGCAAGTATTAAATATATGTTTTTCACCTTTCCGAAAGCTACTGCTACATGAAAAAGGGGGGTGTATCCATTTTGAGTAAATTAGCGTCCTTAAGTTTCGAAATATTGAAGTTTCAAGCATTTCTGAAATTTACTGTTATATGAAAAGCGGCCGTAATTTTAGTTCGATTTCAATAATTTTCAAAGTTTTGCTTCTATGTGGCAAGCACAATAACCACACCGAGTTTGGTACAAATTGGTAGGACGGTTACCGAGATACATATATGTGATCATAAGTGGGCGGTGCCACGCCCATTTTTCAAAATTTTATCCTATACGCATTTCTTGGTAAAGGATTGTTGCAAGCATTAATTTTAAATAAATTAGCTTCAATAATTACTGATTTATCGAAGATTTCGTATTTCTCTAAATCACCGTTATATGGGATGTGGGCGTGGTTATTATCCGATTTTAAAAATTTTCCAAGTGTAACAATTGTGCCAAGTTTGGAAGAAATTGGTGCAGCGGTTACCAAGATATACACATGTAACCATAAGTGGGCGTGGCTACGCCCATTTTCCAAAAATTTATAATATTCTTATTTTTCGTCTAAAACTTATTGTAAATATCAATTTTGAGTGAATAACCTTCAGTAGTTACTAAAATATCGCAGTTTTCGTATTTCTGAAAATTACCGTTATATGGGAGGTAGGCGTGGTTATTGTCCGACTTTGCCCATTTTCAATACCATCCGTCCTACGCCCGAAAGAAGTGCAAATACCAAGTTTCGTTAAAATATCTCAATTTTTACTCGAGTTATCGTGTGCACAGACGGACGGACGGACAGACAGTCACCGCTTAATCGATTTCTCTTTTCATCCTGATCATTTATGTATACATTTGTCTATATCTATCTCGATTCGTTTTGCCTGTTACAAACAACCGTTATGTGAACAAAGTTATAATACCCTTGTGCACAAGTGCGCTCGGGTATAAAAATAACCTTGGGAAATACAATAAGTAGAAAAGAGACCTTCTAGCACTGCTGGTAAAATCTCCATATGAGAAAGGGACGCATAGTCACATCTACACAAAAGAACTGGTCAGGTTTTTCATATTAGCCCCGAATTTCTGATGAGGAAATTACAGCATTATTGCATCAGCACTGACCGTCAGGTGACCGGTCATTTGCCAGTAAGATTTCTTGTAGGGTAACCACCCTGCAAGAACAGTGTCAGCCATTTGACCATTCACCTGACGTTCAGAAATGAAATTAATTTGTCAGTACGTAGAACAAAGTTTGTATCATTTTCTTAAGAGCACTATGCGAAAACTGATGTAAACAAATGTGTACGTGTGATTTTGCCTCTTGCTCTAACGCATCGAAATTTCCGAAAAGCCAAACATATATCTTCACCACTCACTCTCATTCATTTTATTGGGTCAGCGCTGATTGGAAATTTATCAGGGAAGACAAATGTCATTGTTTATGTATTCAGATGGAATAAATTGAGCAACATGTTTTATTTTTTAACCGACTTCCAAAAAAGGAGGAGGTTATCAGTTCGTCGGAATATTTTTTTTTTTTTTTATGTATGTTACCGCATAACTTTGCACCACATCAACCGATTTCAATAATTCTTTTTGCAACGGAAAGGTAGTGTCTCAGAGGTGGTCCCATACTAATTTGGTTTAGATCCGATCATTGGATCATGAAATATATAGATATATATATTTTTTTTTTAAGTTGGTTTTTTTTTGCTAAAAATTACTTGTTGATTTATATTTTTTATATTAGCCTTTTTTAAAAGCAGTTTCAGCAATTTTCTAGTGACTCCTAAATCGACTAAATGCATAGAATCTAGAGGAAATTGGGATACCATTCCAAAACCTGCTTCTTCCAAAACGCTCTTTTTTT
>NW_023458564.1:20789570-20791103 GCF_013731165.1 Rhagoletis pomonella | reverse complement strand
GTTTGGCCCTTTAGATTCCTTTTCAGCGTACAGATTCGAAAACTATAAGCAGTTCCTTAAAAAACTGGTTAACAAGCCCAATCAAATTTTACAGCAAATATATTTAAGGCTCAATGAGAGACAAGGACTTAATTCTGATTTTAACAATACTTCGATTGGATCATTTCAGATACCTCCTAAAAAAGAAAAAGATTGTTTTTGTTTTAGTCTAAAAATTGGACCTTTGAAAGCTTTTAACATTATAAAGTCATCCGAGTCAGATAAAATTCATTGTAACGCTTTTCAGACAATAGAAAATTATTTTGAGGAACCTCTTCTTTCCGCCAGTGGTCGGGGAATAGTTTTCGCTAGTAATTTAAGTGCTGAAGTAGTTGAAGTTGCTATTAAAGACATTGACTATAAATATTTTTGTATCCCTAACTCTGGAAAATTTCTTTTGATTCCTCTCTTACACAATTTGTTTCACGATTTTTCACACAATACCACACATTCCGTTTAAATGAAGTAATAAAAATAAAATTAATAAATTTATATAATTTTACATGAGTTTCAACATTAGCAACCTATTTGAAAGTTCCCTTTTTCAAGAGAGTCAGGAGCAAAATGGTAAGCAAAACAACTTTTCTCTAGTTACGCACATGTTTGCAAATTTTTCTTGTCTTAGATCTTGAGTCTATTATACAAAAAAAGTGCTACATAACCTCAGCTGAAAATGCTATGCAGACAACCACGTCAACCCCAATAAGCGGTGAAATAGCTGTGGCACCTGTAGCATTTAATGACGGTAATTTAAAATTTACCGCTGAATCCAATTTAATGAAATATGTATATATTTTTTTTTCATTTCAGAGATGATGGGAGTGCTGAAACAAATTTTGGCAAACCAAATGGTGTTAGGGGAAAAGTTGACGACGTTGGAAGCCAATGTATGTAAAAACATTTTGTGCCAATTTCCATACTTTATTATATACAGTGGCTTAGAAAAATACTTTTTTTCTGTCTTGAAATAAGATATACATATGTTATTTGTACTTTTGAAAATTAAATCCTTTTCAAAGCAAAAATTATATATATTTTTTTAGACAGTAAAAAGTATTTTTCTTATATTTCTGATATTTTTACTTTTCCGCTGATACAGAAACGACTACACCTCAGAGAATTGATGTATTTGTTAGCGCTTTTTTTAAGTTATTAGTCCTTTGAAACTTAAAAGGCATTTTAATGGATTCAAAAACAAAAAATTTAAAACTAATTGTAAGGATATACTTTATTTTCTTAATATATTTTCTTTTTTAATAGTTTTAAATGAATTGCTTTTACGTTAACTATAGATTTAAGGTATTTAAGATGTAAAAATAAATATTTTTCATGAAAAAATTAAAAAAGTATCATATTTATTAAAAAAGAAAAAAGAATTATCATTTTTGACGTGTTAATGCGTCATTAATGACAACTGTCATCTCTGATAGATTGTGACAGGCTTATACAACAACAATGACGATTGTCATTTCTGATAGATTGTGACGGGTTAAT
>NW_023458564.1:20773777-20789470 GCF_013731165.1 Rhagoletis pomonella | reverse complement strand
CAAATACTAATGCATGAAAATCCTAACCTCAAAAAAATCACCCGTTACATTACAAACATGTATATCGTTACCTTAATATAGAAAGGCCATAACACATATAGTATACAATTTTTTATTGCTTAAAATGATGTGGGGACTTATAATTCGATGAAATGCATCATAAACAATCAAAACGGGAATTTTCGATTTTCACTTAGTTACGGCCTTTTGTATTTCAGCGACAATATGAGTTAGGGCCTTTCTTTATTAAAGTAACGACATATATCAGTCTTTCTTAGTTTAAAAATTCATCTCTTACATAAATGAAAAAAATTAGATCAAATTAAGTATATACAACTTTTTCAGGCCAAGTATGAATAAATTCTCCAAAGGGCTAAAAAAAGGCTAGGGGCAATTTTAAATGTAAGTGGCCAAAAGAAGTATGTGGTAGCTAAATCTAGCCACCAAAGGGCTGGAACGGCAACACTGGTTCACATGCGAATGCTTTGCGTACGCACACAGTTGAGTGTGAGCTTGAAAAAGAGGCATATTATGCATTTCAAATTATTCTATAATTTTGAAAGATATTTTAATTCTCTATCTTTTGATGTATCAACTATTGCAAAAAGTTAAATAATAATGAAGATATTGGTCAAAATAAAAAGATCACGCTCGCATTGAACTGTATAGCAGGCTTAACTTACTTCGCTGTATCAGCCGCCTTTTAAGGTCTGATTATGCATACTTCGCACAACTTTTTAAACGTAACACAACTTTGCAAAACTTAAGGCTGTACCAACCTTATGCATCGACGCTATAGGGTTATTTACGGTGTGTGAACAAAAACTGCTGATATTTGGTTTCTTCAGGTAAGCGTTTTTTTTTTACAGAAAATTTCGTTTAAGTGGTTTTAAAGGGGTATATTTGTAGTCCAAATTAAGCCGACACTAAATTTCTTTGCAGTTTGACATAATTTGCAATGCAATACCTGTAAAAATATGTAATTAATTACGTATGTGCTTCTTAAAAAATACGTAATTAACTACATATATTAAATTATATATTTACTAGAAAGAGCATAAAAATACCTTTCATTTAATATATAATCTTGTATAGTTAGGTTTAGGGACAATACTGCCTATAGTTTATTACTTTTTTGGATGTAAATGATATTTTAATATAAAATGAAAATTTTGAATAAAAAAATAGCGCGATATTTTCTTCCAAATGTTCGCCTGCAGAGCTGTTTTTCTTTTAACATATAAAATAACATTTTAATATTCAGTGATATAACCGAAGATTTTTTTATCGTAAATAATATATTTAATTAAAGGCGTTTTTGTGGTTTTTCTTATCTTGTGCATATCTTTTGATATAGTTTTTTTAAGAAAAAAATAATTTTATAAGAAAAATTTCATAATTTATATGTACACATATGATATCATTTAATTACCTTTCCAACCCTATCCATACTTTGAAAATTGGTTCAAAACTTTTCAAAATATAAGCTTTTGAAAATACTGGCCCGTAGTCATAGAGAAGTTAGAAAAAGGTTTTAACGATTAAAATTGTGTTTTATTGTAATCACCATTTTAACTCTTTCATAGTCAACTTAAAAGGCATTTTATGGCAAAAACAGAATTTTAACTTTAAAATGAGGAGAACGCGGTTGTAAAATGGTAAAATAAGGTTCTAAGTTTTGTTTTGTTGTTGAAGTAGTAAACGTTTATTTAGTAGTAAATTTTTATTTTACCATAAACATTATTTTATTAAATTTTGTTGTATTATCTTTTTTTTGTTTATAGTAATTCATATAATTATTTCGTTAATAATAAAATTTTTCGGAGTTTAATTTTAATTAAAATGGCCAGAACAGCTATACTTAAAAAACAAAAATTTAAGTAATATTTAAAAGAACAAAAAGAGATGTAAATAAATGGAAAAAAAACTTTTTAATGTACCACGCTTTTATAAATTCTCCAAATTAGAAAATAACATTTCTCAGTCCCATAGAATTTGTTTTAATAACTTTTGATTTTGAAATTTAGCAAAAGTCATTATAAACAAATTATGAGATGGAAAACGAAAAACCTGGAGCGCATGCCATACAAAGCATTAGATTTAATTGGCAATTTTCAAACTACATACATAACATAGACCTAAAATTTCTACAGCGAAAGTACAAACTTGAGATCGATTTTAAGCGGTCGTTATTAATATACCCACATACATACATACATATATTACTCTTCAATTTCAAATCAGGCCTATTACATGCGCCCCACGCATTTTCATTTTCAACAATCTCATAAATTGTTTATAATTACTTTTGCTAAAATTTCAAAATCAAAAGTTATCAAAACAAGTTCTATGGGACTGAGAAATATTAGTTTCTTATTTTAGTCCATTTATAAAAGCATGGTACATTAAAAAGTTTTTTTTTTTATTTTATACGTTTTAGTCTTGTTTGTATAAAATTTTGGAATAGATACTAAAATAATTCAACTTGCAGTGAAAAGAGAACAGAAGACTATGCAAGCTAAATGTTGTTTGCTCACATTTAGTATATGGATACATATGTACATACATACATATAGCAGCAATTAATTTCATTTAAAGAAGTGGCGTGTCGTCCATTTCCGCTGTAGCGTATATAGTGCATATATTTAACATCTTCTGGCGAGGCGACATCTATCTCTAGAGTTCTTCTAATTGTATGTCTTTGATATGATACCTACGACGAGGTTGATATCTAGACTAGGTTTGCCATAAATACCTTTGCTATATTCACAGTAGGCGGTCTGGACATACAACCAGAGAACGTTTATAAATGAGAAGGCGCATTTCCAGTGTAAGCTTTTTGCCATCAACAATTTTGAGGTGCGGTCGAGCAAATATACCACTCGTCGATATGGACACGATATCGAACCAAAAGTATTGATATAGTCGGTACTGAGAAAAAATAAAAATATGTATATTCAACTATGTTATTAGGCAAAGAATTGTTAAAGAAGCATGATGCAATAATACAAGGTGGTATCAGTTGTGACAGCTCGATTTGTCACTGCCTTAGCTCAGTAGAATAAGAAGGAAAACGGGCAGAAATGAATCCCCATTTGGGGAGAATATATAAAATTTCATATTTTCTTCTAAACAAAATTTGTTTTTTATAGTATATTCGCAATGAAATGAAATAAAATAGGATATAATACCTTTTTGAGAAAACAAAATGTGTATACTGAGAAAAAATAAAAAAAAATTCAACTATATTATTAGGCAAAGAATTGTTAAAGAAGTAACACTGTTTCAGCTAAGGCAGTCAATATGGCGGAATTAGAGCGAGAAGTTGCCAATTGATAACACCTGTTTTATTGCATCATGACGGTTGTCAGTAAAGCTGAAATTAGTCAAGAACGTAAACCTACCGGTACGTAAACCCGAGTCAGCTGACACGATCTGTCTTACCAAAGCGTCATGTAAATGAAAACTCAAGACCGCAGAATTTTTCTGTAGTTGTAGCCCGTAGCGCAGAAATCTGCGGAATTTAGATTTTTCCGTGTCAGCTGATTTCTCCTTCTTTAGATGGTTGCCACTTCGTCAGTTTTACAGATGGTAAAATGGTTATAAGTTCCTATTCAAAATATGTTTAAAATATTTGAAGTTTACTATTGAATAAGGTTTTTGTTGAAAACTAAGTAGCTTATATTTAGCTAAAATCTATTATAGCACGAAAAATTGTAGTTGAAAGGGTAAGTTTATGAAAAGGCATTGATGAGTGGCAACAGTGTAGTAAGCAATACTGAGGGCTCCAGTAATCGACAAAATTCTGCGTATACAGACTGCGTTTAAGTATACGTTCTGCGTTCTCGACTAATTTCAGCTTAATAAAGCTGAAAAAATAATAATAAATAAATAAAAATTAAGATCGGTAGCACTGAAAATAAGCATGCCGATCTTGTCAAAATTACAACAAACACGTCGCTACTGATAACACCTTGTTATTATCCCATCATGCGTAATGACTTTCGATTTTGATAATTTTTGACAAGCAATGTGTGTGAAGAAATTGAAAGGCATAACTGATTGTGTGTTGTCAGCGAAAGGAATTTGGCTACCGCTAAAAGGATTCGCGGCAACACTGGTCATTTGTAGGGCGTTCAATGTTGTCTATCCCGATTAAGGGCACCATAATACAGCCCAAAAATTATTATAATATTTTTAATTTCAAGTAATTTTTAATTAAGTAAAATATCTTTGACCTTAAAAAAACTATCAATAACTAAATATATTTTAGTCATCTTACGGAAAGTTTTAAACACATGAATATATGGTTATAAAATTTATAATTTACAAGAACAAAAGGGAAATTTCTGGGAGTTGACATGACTTACAAACCTTAAAACGTTCTGTTCCTGTGTGTGTTTGTCATTGTGTTGCAAATTGTCGAGGTGTTGTCGATCCGTTTAAAGGCACGTAATTTTTGTGTTTTTCTTTGATCAAGGTAATAAAACATTTTGTGTGCGAATTTTCCAAAAATAATATGCAAAATACATTATATCGAA
Source organism: Rhagoletis pomonella (assembly GCF_013731165.1). Classification (NCBI taxonomy): domain Eukaryota; kingdom Metazoa; phylum Arthropoda; class Insecta; order Diptera; family Tephritidae; genus Rhagoletis; species Rhagoletis pomonella. The sequence continues at coordinate 20,784,929 of NW_023458564.1, read as the reverse complement.
AGGGCTATAAATATGCATATTTATGGCAAAAGTGTCGCAAACGTGCATAAGCGCCCGCTGTAGCTACAGAGCTAAAGATCTACAAAAAATTACATAACTCGGATTGCGGCAGGAATTTTAGAAAAAATATTTCGCAAAATGTTTATAATAACCATTTGCATATTTATACAAATAATTGTCCACCTCTTAGCTTGCTGACATCATATAATGCCATCTATTCACCAGTGTTCGTTTGTAATTCTAGTGTAGAGAATACATAGTCAAACAAGATGCGCGTCACCTCGTCCCTGCTTGGAGCCCACTTTGGCAACTTGGCCAAGGTACATGGCATTGTCACCTATAAATTGTCGCCATTTGAACAGCGTGCGTTTGCTGGCGCGATAAGCAAAGGTTTGCCCAACATTTTCAGACGCATCCGTTCCAATATTTTTATTGTGACACCGCGTAAGTTATGAAATCTCAACTTGAATTATTGAATTGATTTATTATTTGTGTGATTTTATAGCTTTCATTGTTGGATACTTGATCTATGACCTGACGGAACGTGAACACCACCACTTGTCTCGCAAGAATCCCAAGGAATTCGAGAATGATGAATAAACGGTTGTTTAAATAAAACCACACACCACAAAAATTTTTAAATTAAATACATTATATGTAGTTTAATTTGAAAAGTAGAACAAATTTATGCAGCTTATTAAATTTTGTGGTTTATTTCAATCTAAAAACTATGTAACTTCTCTTGTCTATGAAAATAGGCTTGTATTTAACTTAAATATTTATATACTGGATTTCTATAACTTATATAATTTAAATTCTCAGAATAGCTTCCTAGGGTCGTATCCGTTAAGCTAAACAAAATATTCCCCAAGTGTTAAATGAAAGGATTCGTGTTGGTGAATGTCGATCTGCCTTAACTACCCAGTATATAATTTCAGGAGTTAAAAGCCCTTCCGATAGGCCTTCCTGAGAATCAAGAGGCCTTCCACTCTACATTCCTTTCTCCTTTATTTTTTGTATGGAGTGGCACAAATTGAAGGTCTTCCTCTTTTGCTACCCATAGAAGGGCTTTTATAGGACGTACTTCAAAGGCCTTTTGGTAGAGTTCTTTTAAGTGTCTTCTTTAATTTATAAAAATCATACATCTTTGAAGTATTTGCTTAAGGTTTATAGAAATATGTGTTATTGTAATATAAAATTTTTATTGGAATTCATTTGTAATGTTAAATAATTAATCAGCCTTATCATGAGTTTAATTTTCCCCGAACCGGTTCACTTTTTACTTTTGGTTTCCATGGTTTTACTATGGACGGACGACAAAGTACTTTTTCAGCCCTTCTTGGGTAGGCCTCTTAGAATGACTTCACTTAAGAAGGCCTACCTAAATTTTCTTTATTTGTGGCCCATTGTATGACGACTGAGAGCCGATGGGCAACTGCATATTTACTTAAATTCGCATACGTATCGCAACTGGTTATTGAGCAAGAATGATAGAATACAAGATTGCGCCGATCAGAGAGGATTTTAGAGAATAACTTTTGTGTGACGTCACACTGGTGCAATTGCGAGAGAGAAATGCCAAAACGTGAGCAAGAATGGAAGAAGAAGAAAAAATGTTGCAAGGAAAACGTAAACAAGTTGCACAAGTGTGACGTCATGCAAACAACGATTCTGTCAAATTAGTTAAGAGAGGAATAGCGGTCCGAGATCGGCGCAACCTTTGTATTCTCTCAATCGTGGTTATTGAGTCTAATAGCAGAATTTCCTGTTTCCCGCTTTTCACGATTTTGGTATATGTTTACATAAATTGTTAAACACATGGGAGCAAAGTTAGTAATCACTACGAAATGTACATGTCAAAAAAGGAAATGTGGATCCTGTTTGCCCTTTTCTGTATTCTGAGATTAGTTGCTATACATAATAAAAAGTGCGATACCGGTTGTTGTTGTTGTATAAAGCGTGCAACCTCCACCGGGTCGATCCACAGGGACAAAGCCGTTAAGGTTGTCGGGTTTTCAGGGCACGCGAAGAAATGTATCGAGTCATGTGGGGTCTCTCCGCATGCTGGACACTCATTTGGCACATCCGCATTCAGTCTACTCAGGTATGAGTTTAACCTGCTGCAGTAGCCAGAACTAAGTTGGGCAATTGTTGTTCTTGTCTCCCGAGGCAGATGAAGCTCCGTCTAGTCTATGTGTGGTGGTGGTGTGCCTAGAACGTCATTCACAGGTCTAGAGTCTACATAACTCGTGACTGACTGCCTGTGAATGCCGTTCAGGGCTAGTCGGTAAGCTGACGGGTCCAAAGGCTATTTGATGAACCTCTGGACTTCGTCCCTCAGTTCGCATAGATGCCTCCTGACGTGCCTAGGCGAGGGCTCCTCTGCAAGCAGCTGTCTGTTCGGGTGGCCACTTCTGTGGCTCCCAATCAGAAATTCCAGGCTTGAAGTCCAGGCTGTTTCGGGCAGGAAGAAGATCAAATACGTACCAATTTTCGCTCTCTACTACCTATTTTGTTGGGTACGGGAATAATTTCTGTGCTGATTTGGCCCCCAACGGGATCGCGTTGCGTACGGCCTTGAGCCTAATGTTTCTGTAATTGGACAGTTGAATAAAAATTTCTGCAGTGTACGTCATTGCGTGAATTTTCCGTGTGTCACCCTGTAGTAAACGTAACGTAAAGCACACAAACGTATTGTGTCAGCTGCTTCAACAAGTCAAATTTTGCTTTTGTCATTTAATAAAATTCTTGTTTTTTTAGCAAATTTTTCTACAATAATTTTGGCGGATTCCTAAAAGCCACAACAGTGGAAAATTTATTTATATAAGCTTTGAAAGTGGTCACAAATACTACAGAACGTTTCTGCGCATTTAATAATTTAGATAAAGCATCTGCAGGACAATATCGGATGAAATTGGATAGTAGTACAATATGGAAGATTGCTGCAGTAACGAAATGCGTGGTCAAACGTTTCATAATCTGTTGAGATCGGTGCTGGATTCGAAAATCATCAACATACAAGTATTCACCGTAGCAGTAGGAATCCTCTTTATTGTGATTTTACTTAAGAATCGTTTCCGAAGTTTTTGTGGCACCTAATGGTAACAAAGAAAAAAAGAAGGTGGGGTTTGGTGTGATGCTGGAAATGTAGTATTCAAATAAATTAATATTTCTTAGATACCTATGTCAACTATAGTTTTTTGTTTCTAATTACAGCTGGAATGAGATATATTTGCATAAACCATACATACATTCCCAGGGAAGAAAATTCACATAGTGGTTGAAATTCATGTCTTGATTGGAAGAATATAATGGCTGCATTTCTTTATTCATTCTGATCTTTTCGAATAACCTTTTTTGTTTACTTACTCTTTAGAACTTTCCTGATTATATGTTAACGTATATTTCAAACGCATTCTGTTTATTACGGCCGTGAATGTATGTATAAAGAAACGCAGCCAATATAAATGGTAAACACATAGTATGTGTATCAACCTATTATGTTTGGATATGAAGACCGTAAAAGAGCTTTTTTTTTGGCTTTCCAGAGACATTCAAAAATGACAGTACGTTTGCAGACTCGGACGTCAGTAAAATACTATTCGCTGGAGAAAATGGGTGGTGTACGGAATTACGGCCATTCCCGCGACAGCTGGTTCTACGTACCGGAATGACTCGGGTTTTACCCGACAAAAGGCTGTTGTTTCGGCATTCTAACCCTGTTTAAGTCGGCGAAAACTTCTAGGGCCTGTTGTTTAATGTCTGGTTAACTGAAATTGGAGGTCGAAGCTCAAAATACAATAACTGCTTAATAGATTACATGTTATGTGCATGATGTCGAAAGCATCGATAATGATGTTTAACAGGGAGGTAGTGATAACCAGACAATGAGTAACCGGCCCTTAAACGTTGTTCGTCCATAGAGAAACGTCTGCTACGCTTTCTTCAGCTGAAATTGAGTCAAACCCTGGGCCAGACACCCTACACTTGCTGCGTATGGCAGAGACGATTCGATTCAAAAAAATTCAAGAACCGACATTCGTTTTTTCCTCAATTGGTCTACGGTTTACCTCTTGGAAAGTTTGACAGTTCATTTATCAAAATGATAAATTTATCAAGTTTATCAAGAGTTTATCCTTTTGATGAAGACTCCCAATATAGAGTTATGGCTAATACAACAAAAACTCCAAAAATCGGAATTCCAAACTTTATTGAAATATCCATTAATTACTGCTTTTAGAAAAAATTTCAGGACGTACGCAGTTTTCAATTTTTTGTTCTAAAACGGGTAAATATAGTTGGCGAAAACAAGAAAAAAGAAACTAAAGAGCATCCGTATTGCAAAAAAATATACATAAAACACAATTTTTTTCATTTGTGATAAAATAAAAATAAAACAAGTATGAAAGTCTAACTTCGGGCGGAGCCGAACAATTAATACCCAGCGAAAGTGTATCAATTTTGAGTAAATTAGCGTCCTTAAATTTAGAAATATTGAAGTTTCAAGCATTTCTGAAATTTATCGTTATATGAAAAGCGGACGTAATTTTAGTCCGATTTCAATAATTTTCAACTCGTCGATTTCTCTTTTCATTCTGATCATTTATGTATACATTTGTCTATATCTATCTCGACTGGTTTTGACTCTGCAAACAACCGTTATGTGAACAAAGTTATAATACCCTTGTGCACAAGTGCGCTCGGGTATAAAAGTTTATCATTTCACTAAGCATTAAAGGACAAAAATATAAATGACAATGTTGGGCATTACGTTCATAAAAATGGCCATTAGTGCGATTCATGAAACATCGCAAACGGGCGATGTTACGCAGACGATCATATCGTCGTTTAAAGTACAAAACCGCGTAACTGAATTAGCTGCCAAAAAGTCGATTTGCTCAAAAAGCTTATCAAAACAGAACCATTTTGAAATATGAGTGTTTTTACTCTCTAGAAGATAATTTACATAATTCACATACGCGGTTTTGCATTATCTTGATACGCGGTTTGGCATTTTGTTGATACGCGGTTTTGTATTTTAAACGACGATATGATCCCTGGTCACGATGTAGAGAACAAAGGTGGCGCCGATCTCGGTACCGCTATTCCGCTCTCAGTGAATTTGACAGAAGCGCTGTTTTTACGACTTCACACTTGTGCATCTTGTTTACGTTTTGCTGGCAACATTTTTTCTTCTTCCATTCTTGCTCACGTTTTGGCATTTCTCTCTCGTAAATGCACCAGTGTGACGTCACACAAAAATTATTCTCAAAAATCCTCTCTGATTGGCGCAATCTTGTATTCTATGTATGGGCTGTTTTTGCTTACGCGTAAAAGTACATTTAGCGCATTTAGCTCTAAATGCTACTATAAATGTACATTTATTTATCCATACAAAATTTGTCACCTAAATGCAACTAAGGGACTGTGTTAATTGATAGAAAAGAGGAAATTTTGACGGATCAAAGTAAAAATTTAACATTTCTCGTGGTGAAAACGAACGTCAGAATTTTTACCTAGCTCATGAGGCTAGGTAAAATTTTGACAGCTTATAAACATGTATACACATATTATTGCTTGGCGGTAATAAAGAGGGAACATGAAAATGAAAGCCGAAAAAGCTCAAAAGAAGCGTGCGTTACTTATTTTCAACTTATTTTGAACTTGTAAAATCTCGCTAACGAATGGAGAGAACACCCACTTTTCGTTCATAAGGATATTCATATTGATTTTTCATTAGATCCAGAAAATAATTGGAAAAAAGTTTTTGAATTGAAAGATTCTTCAGGTTCATAAAAGTTTCCCAATTAAAAAAATTTATATCTGCATTACTAATATAGCCCTTTTCTAATACTTCAGTAGAGCGTATATTTAGTAGTTTAAAAATGTGTAGGACTGACCTGAGGACCAGATTGAGCACTGATATAGTTGCAACAATAAAAATTACGGTGATACTTTGTTTGAAACGCAAGAGCAAATGTACCAATTGAATTGGAGAATGTTATTAAATTTTATACTAAGTATATGTAAATAGTATGCAGTACACAGTACTCATATCTGTATTAAGAAAATGTTGAGTAATTTGTTCGAATTTTAAGGATTTTTAATTTTTTTTAGGAATTTGGTACATTTTTTGTGGTAACACTGCTTACACAAATCAGGGCTCGAATCCTCACATACGATATCGTACTACTCGTCACGTAAAAAACACATTTTTCGGATTATGGCATACGTGAACGTACTATGTGTCCCATTCAGCTTATACTGCCTGACGTATCACGTAATTTTCTTTCGCATCGTTTTCGATCCGTAAACGGATGTTACGATTCGAGCCCAGATCGCACTTAGTGATGGCAAAAACAATTTAATAATCGTTAATTGATTAATAGCAAGCACTCGATAATTCCAATTAATCGTAAGAAATTAACCGATTAGTCGGCAGTTTCGATCAAAATCGAAAATTAATAAAAATTCACTGTTTTATTTAATGATATATTTCTTGATAAATTGTGGAAGCTTGCGCCATGAATTCCGTGCGCAAACAATCAAGAAAACTAAAAACTAAGAGAAACAATAAATAAAAAAATGTAAAGTAGTAAACCATCCATTATACAGCCCGTACCAAAATTATAAGCGCACCACAAGATTTTTTTTGTTATTTAATTTTAGGATTTTTTAATTGTTATTAAGGTTAAACTTGTGTTGCGGTTTTTTGCAGAAATATCGTTTAAAAAATTTGCAGAATACGAGAATGTGAAAAATCTCCAAACTAGTAAAATTATACAAATATCGTACACCGTCTTCAAAAGAGTCACAACTCAAAATAATACGTTTGTCGGAAAATACGAAAAACTATTTCTTAGCAGATGATAATCATATGGACAAGGGCGAAGGTTTGTTTTTTTAACAAATTATAACAAAAATTTGCTGCAGCTTTTGCTGAAACGTAAATAAAAGCTTTGAGCACATTTTTAGCGCATATTGAGTAAGAATGCCAATTTTGTTATGGAGTTTTGGTGCATACATTATTGGTGAGTAAAGTAGTCAGTTTTTGATGATTTCTTTTCGATTATTTTCAAAATTAATCGGTTAATCGCTCGATTAATCGAAAAGAAAATTTCAATACAATTAAATTGTTAACCGAATTGTAATCGGTTATTCGAATAATCGTGCCATCACTAATCGCACTTGAACTTCGCCGAGTAAACATAAGCGATAATCGAATGATGCGCTTGCGTGTTTGGTTATTTATGCGTAAAAAACAAAATAAAAAGCATAAAACGAAGAAAGGGTACAAGTGAATTGTTTTTAAATAGAAAAAAAACAAGATGATGATAACAAGAGAGGAGCAGGAGCATAGTTTGTCCCCCGGTTGCCCACTTTAGGTAGAATTTCTTTGTCTGCTGTATGCATACGAAGCGTCTGGATATGAAGCACAGTAGAGCTGCAAAACTATCGATGGCACTATCGATAGTTTCAATTTGCCATCGCGATACTATCAATCATTTCTCATCGCTTTTTTATTTTATTATTGGATGCGAGTTATAATTCCTACTTGAAGAATTTATAATTATTTGTGGATCGTGCATATATGTAGGTATATACAACTATGTTAGACAATTTTTTTATATGTAGCAAATAAGCAACACCTTCAACAAGAAAATTTCCAAAAATTAACGGTAAGTTCCACTTTATACTAAAATTTAACGGACTAAAAAAGTGCATACTCAAATTTTTCTAATATATATAATTAAAACTCAATATTTTGATGCAACTTGTTCAAAATTTCCAAAATTTTTTTAAAACGTATATAATAATATTGACTTGCATGGTTTTTGTTACGTAACGAACTACCTAAAATTTCATAAAAAAATAATAAACATTAAACAAACAAAACAAGATTAGCTAAAACTTGTTAAAATGTCTCGTCTTCATATATATTTTTGCCAATGCATTTATCCTTTTTTACATTTTTGGCTAGCAAAATCGAAGACCTTGATCTCATAAAACTGTTTTTGTTGTTAAAAATATCTAACTTTGTTATGTTAAATAAATCTAATATTTTTTCTACTAATTTTACCATGTTCAATATAATTAGTGCCATCTCTTACCGATAGTAACGATACTATCCAATGGTGAGGCCTAAAAATATCGAAAATATCGAATGGTCCAACTATCGATAGTTTTGCAGCTCTAGAATTATATACAGCAATAAACCTTTTTTAGTAGTTGGGACATTCTATACTTTGATATCAAGTATTTTTGAGGAGCTCCAGGTAATGGTTGCACAAACTAGGGTGTGCTTAATGAACTGTCTGGGCGGATGCGCTGACAGGCATTCGAGTCTCTATGAGGCCAATTCTTTATACTCCCGGGGAGTTTGTTCTCCGGGATTTGTTTCCCCAGAGAAAGAAATCCCTCAATAATAAACTCCCAGGAGTAGCATTTTCCCCGAAAAATTGCGAGGAAGAAATTTGAATCTTAAAAAAGCTGTTTGACACTTTTTTGAGAGCTCAACACCGCCATTTAATATAAAATCCTCAGGGAATTTTTATTAATGGTAGGAGGAAAGGGAGAGAAAGAGAGAAAACTCCCGGAGAATTTCTGTTCAGAATCGGCCTGTATAACTATATAAACCGTGTTTTTTTTTTTTGGAATAAAGAATTAAATATATTCAAAACTACACTTATTTTCTAATATATTCTTCCAAAGAATCTTCCATCGTCGAAAAGCCTCCAAGCTGCAATTGTTGGTCCCGCAAAAATTCTAAATTTTCAAAGTACCACAATGTGGGCACTCTCACTTTTCCGAATTTTTTGTAATTTCCGCCGGTAGCAGACTCGTACGCCCTGATATTTTTTTTCCATGATTTTTGATTTATATTTTTTAATTTTAAATTCAAAAAAAGATCTTCTAAAAATCGCTTACTTGCCATTTCCCGCGATGTGCTCCCTTGAATGGTTCAAAATAATATAAAAGACGTACAAGTGTCCCGATTTTTCATATTTGTACCGATTAAATCCCGATTTGTAGTGTTCTCTTTATTAATTTAATAAGAGTCTCCCTGCACTCTGGCCCATAAAATTTTCGCACAAACGTGGCAGCATTTTTGTTATCACAAAGGACATAAAATATAAGGGAGTCATAAACGTAATCTTTGGTATGTTTTATTCTGTCAAAATGGTACTCTCGCTATATTGCAGTCTATTTTTCTTGTCTAATCTTTTAAGGTTTTTATAATTGTTTGTTACGTTTTTTTTTAATGAAACGATTTCCTAACTTGTATTTAGTGAAATTATAAAAAATAATAATAATTCCCTCGAAAAAGTCGTTGATATGAAAAATTTAAGCTGTAGATACAGTGGGGAAATATAAATAGAGAATAGTCATTTAAGCATTATTTGGCGATTCCCCTTTCGATTATGTAATGCTTATTATTTTTAATGAAAGTGTGGCTCGTTATCTAACAAAAACCATTTAAGTCAAAATTTCAAACTTTGTTCAAAAATTAGCAAAATTCGACAAGGGTCCATCAAAATTTTTATCTTTTTAATTAGATTTCTGAGAAACATTCTGAGTACGCAGTTTTGTAGTCCATTAAATTCAAAGTGCAAATTTTAAGTAGATAGGGCCTACCGTTGATTTTTAATCATTTTTTTGTGGATTCTGTTAAAAAAGCTGTGGTAAGACAGAAACGCCTGATGGAGACCACTATTAAACCATATCTGTCTTGTCGAATTTTTTACCACCGCTGTCTTAACATCAGCTGCCATTTCGTAGTTTAACAACCCGGTTTTCATTTTGCCGCGCTATCTACATTGGGTACAGATCGGTCTGATTGGCTTGATGCCATTTTGAAAGTGATATGTTAAGACAGCAAGTTTCCCACATGAGAAAACGGGAAATAGAAATTTGACAGAGGTTAAGACACATTTAGTAGAAAATGGAGACGTGGGGTTAACAATAAATAGAGAAAAAGAGTTGCCAAATGCATCATTTTGCATTTTGCTGCTTTATTTTGACCACAACAGTATCTCTTACTTTGTTTTTATGATTTTGTCAATTATATGTCTACATACGTACATATTACATACATATTTTTTATAAATTAAAAAGTGTTGTCTGAACATTACTTTTGAAATGGATCACCTTTGCGAATATATGGGCTTTTAAAGCAAATTTTTTATTTCTCATTCGTCCGGTTAAATTTTTGTATATCCCGTATTTTTGTGACAAATTATGCGGTTGTCCGGTATGGCTGAAAAAAAAACTGGCAACACTGCTCCGCCTAAGCCATCCAGAACACAGAACCCACATCAAAATTTACAAAGAAGTACCCAGTTAAAACCGAATATATTAATAAACTAGTGCTCGGGAATTTGAAGTATTTGTCTTAAATTAAAGCTTAATCCTTTGACTGCACGTGTATGTTAAAATTTTTAGATTCGGACCACGCCCTTGGACACAACAACCGAAAATCATTGTTCAAATAAATAAACCGGATCCAAGTTTATCGATAAGGGGGAACAGAGATTCTTCTTTGTTCGTTTATATAAAGCAATGGATAAAACTATACGTATATGCGAAAGGCAAATTTATCTGTTTAATTGAAACCCACTAATATTTCCTGCAAACACACATCGACTTATATCTTTTATCTCGCCTCCGATACAGAATTGTTTTTGTACAAAATTACGCAAAAAAGCTGTATATTTCTTACTGGTTCGTTTTCAGGCATGGCATTGTTATGAATTTCGAAAGTTCGAAAATACGATTCGAATTACAGCATTCCATGTCTACGATTCATTGCAGTTGCAGAATAGGGCTGATACCTTAATTATTTTCACAACCTTTCATAATTTGTACTGCAAGGTTACTAACAAATATTGAAACCGACTTGGCACACTGAAATAATGCATATATGAAAAGTTTCGGTGGGTAACCGAAATTACTCATATGAAAAAAAAACGAGATAATGCATATATGCACAGTTTCGGTTCAAAACCGAAATAATGTCTAAATGCATAGTTTCCATATCGGCGTTTTCGGTGCCCCGTGGAAAAGCCGTATTAAATATTATTGATTAAGGCTAAAAGCGTTTACATTGTTCAACTTTCACAGGCGGTTAGGTGAATCAAAAGGTTACATGATT
>NW_023458564.1:20765793-20773677 GCF_013731165.1 Rhagoletis pomonella | reverse complement strand
GAAAAATTCTGCTTTGTAACGGTTATAATCCCTAAGCGCGGCCGAAGATCGCCTTCGCAAAAAGAATTTCTGCGCAAAAATACTTCCGCCCCTCTTTTCCGGCAACACAAAAAGGATAATTCTACTAAGTAAGGATTATAATCCCCAAGCGCGACCCTAGGCCGCCTACGCAGAAATAAGTTCTGCGCAAAAATACTTCCGCCCTCTTTTACCGGCAACGCAGAAAGGAGAATTCTACTTAGAAAGGAGAATTCTACTTAGTAAGGGTATAATCCGGCAATACAGAAAGGAGAATTCCACTTAGTAAGGATTATAACCACTAAGCGCGGCCGAAGGTCACCTTCGCAAAAGAATTTCTGCGCAAAAATACTTCCGCCCCTCGTTTTTGCCAACACAAAAAGGAGAATTCTACTAAGTAAGGGCTATGATCCCTAAGCGCGGCCGAATACTTCCGCCCCTCTTTTCCAGCAACAGAAAGGAGAATTCTACTAAGTAAGGATTATAATCCCCTAGGGCGACCCCAGGCCGCCTACGCAGAAATAAGTTCTGCGCAAAAATACTTGCGCCCTCTTTTACCGGGAACGCAGAAAGGAGAATTCTACTTAGAAAGGAGAATTCTACTTAGTAAGGGTTATAATCCGGAAGGCGCAAAAATACTTCCGACCCCTTTTCCGGCAATACAGAAAGGAGAATTCCACTTAGTACGGATTATAACCACTAAGCGCGGCCGAAGGTCGTCTTCGCAAAAAGAGTTTCTGCGCAAAAATACTTCCGCCCCTCTTTTTTGCCAACACAAAAAGCGCGGCCGAAGGCATTATTTCGGTTTTTTTCATATGAGTTATTTCGGTTACCCACCGAAACTTTTCATATATGCATTATTTCAGTTTCGTTAAGCACAATTTCAGGGTGCGAAGTCGGTATCAATATTTCCCTGTGGGGAAAATCTCTAGTTCTGAACTGGTGCGCTTCTAGTACATTTAGACCCAGTACTGGTTCGCGATAAATCTCTTTTGCATGCAAGCAACTGGCGATTTAACATGACGATGTCCTAGGAAGTGTCAATTGCCCCCCACTGCATCCCTTTTTCGATAGTTCCGAACTAGTCATAAATTCTATAGTTCCGAACCAGTTCTAAAATCGACAGACGAAAGAAAAAAGTATCATGATTTTCCAATCTTTTTGGTTCTTCCGTGTGTGCGATTTTAAGTTATTTTGGAAGAAATGTGTTTTCAAATTGAAATTAAATTTGTAAGAAATGTACGTTTACATACCTTTAGCTGTAGCTGAGTTTGCAGAGGTGCTCGCTGTTAGATTTCAGACAGTCCCAAGATGTTGAAATGTTAACACAAATTTTAGTTTTGTATTACCAAGCTATGAAAAAGCATCTGCGAAGCACAGAATAGAAGCGTATTTGAACGAAAAAGCCGCCGAACACATATCTATGTAAAGTAAACAAGACCTTCGCTGCACCCCTTATTCGATAGTTCCGAACTGGTTCTAAATTCGACAAATAACATCTAGTTCGTTCTGCATCCCTTTTTCTATAGTTCCGAACCATTTCTAAATTCGTCACTTTAGATATAGATTTCTAGTCAAAAAAACTGAAAAAATTTGTCTTTTAAAAGTACCACTTTTCACCGATTTTCGACTGGTGGGGGATCTAGTTCCTATCGGACGAGTTCCTTTTTGCCGATAAAGACCTAGTACGGAACTAGAAATTTGATTCACTAGTCCGCGGTTTCCCTACAGGGTTGTTAGTAACCTTGCAGTACAAATTATGAGAGGTTGTGAAAATAATTAGTGTATCAGCCCTATTCTGCAACTGCAACGAATCGTATGCATGGAATGCTGTAATTCGAATCGTATTTTCGAACTTTCGAAATTCATAACAATGCCATGCCTGAAAACGAACCAGTAAGAAATGGAAAGCTTTTTTGCGTAATTTTGTACAAAAACAATTCTGTGTCGGAGGCGAGATAAAAGATATAAGTCGTTGTGTGTTTGCAGGAAATATTAGTGGGGTTCAATTAAACAAATAAGTTTGCCTTTCGCATATACGTATAGTTTTATCCATTGCTTTATATAAACGAACAAAAAAGAATTTCTGTTCCCCCTTATCGATAAACTTGGATCCGGTTTATTTATTTATACAATGATTTTCGGTTGTTGTGTCCAAGGGCGTGAACCGAATCTAAAAACTTTAATATACACGTGTAGTCAAAGGATTAAGCTTCAAATTCCCGAGCACTAGTTTATTAATATATTCGGTTTTAACTGTGTACTTCTTTATAAATTGATGTGGGTTCTGTGTTCTGGATGGCTTAGGCGGAGCAGTGTTGCCAGTTTTTTTTTCAGCCATACCGGACAACCGCATAATTTGTCACAAAAATACGGGATTTATAAAAATTTAACCGGACGAATGAGAAATAAAAAATTTGCTTTAAAAGCCCATATATTCGCAAAGGTGATCCATTTCAAAAGTAATGTTCAGACAACACTTTTTAATTTATACAAAAATATGTATGTAATATGTATGTACGTAGACACATAATTGACAAAACCATAAAAACAAAGTAAGAGATACAGTTGTGGTCAAAATAAAGTAGCAAAATTCAAAATGATGCATTTGGCAACTCTTTTTCTTTATTTATTGTTAACCCCACGTCTCCATTTTCTACTAAATATGTCTTAACCTCTGTCAAATTTCTATTTCCCGTTTTCTCATGTGGGAAACTTGCTGTCTTAACATATCACTTTCAAAATAGCATCAAGCCAATCAGACCGATCTGTACCCAATGTAGTTAGCGCGGCAAAATGAAAACCGGGTTGTTAAACTACGAAATGACAGCTGATGTTAAGACAGCGGTGGTAAAAAATTCGACAAGACAGATATGGTTTAATAGTGGTCTCCATCTGACCTTTCTGTCTTACCACAGCTTTTTTAACAGAATCCACAAAAAAAAAAATGATTAAAAATCAACGGTAGGCCCTATCTACTTAAAATTTGCACTTTGAATTTAATGGACTACTAAACTGCGTACTCAGAATGTTTCTCAGAAATCTAATTAAAATGATAAAAATTTTGATGGACCCTTGTCAAATTTTGCTAATTTTTGAACAAAGTTTGAAATTTTGACTTAAATGGTTTTTGTTACATAACGAGCCACACTTTTAAAAATAATAAGCATTACATAATCGAAAGGGGAATTGCCAAATAATGCTTAAATGTCATTTCTCTATTTATATTTCCTCACTGTATCTACAGCTTATATTTTTCATATCCATGATTTTTTAGAGAGAATTATTATTATTTTTTATAATTTCACTAAATACAAGTTAGGAAATCGTTTCATTAAAAAAAAAAACGTAACCAACAATTATAAAAACCTAAAAAAAATTTGACAAGAATAATAGACTGCAATGTAGTGAGAGTACCAGTTTGACAGAATAAAACATATCCAAAAATAACGTTTATGGCTCCCTTATATTCTATGTCCTTTTTGATAACAAAAATGCTGCCACGTTTGGGCGATGATTTTTTGTGGGCCAGAGTACAGGGAGACTCTTATTAAATTAATAAAGAGAACACTACAAATCGGGATTTAATCGGTACAAATATGAAAAATCGAGACACTTGTACGTCTTTTAAAAATAATTCGGCGGGACAATTTTCTCAAAATCGGTACTGTCCCGCCAAAATCGGTACGAATGGACACCGCTAAAAATTACCATAGATTTTTTGGAATTTTTTAGTGGAGGGTGTTAGGCATTTTCTTCCATAGTCCGTTTTGTTCATGCTTTATATGGAAGAAAATTCAAAACACCCTCCACAAAAAATCGTTAGTGGCGTCGTGGGCAAACAAATCAGACGGATTTGAAAATTTTCAAACTTTACTGATTTGTTCGACTTAAATAGTGGCGCAGCTCGCGCAAACAGTAACCCATGTCGTCATATGAGTTTACTTTTAACCCATTTGGTCATATCAGGGTATTTTGAACCATTCAAGTGAGCACATCGCGGGAAATTGCAAGTAAGCGATTTTTAGAAGATCTTTTTTTGAAATTGCGAAGGGAGAAGTTGCGATGTGGCAAAGTAAAATTGAAAAATATAAATCAAAAATCATAAAAAAAATGCTGGAGAAGTAGAGGGAAGTAGACAAAACTGCCACGATAGAAACTGTAAAAAATATCAGGGCATACGAGTCTGCTACCGGCGGAAATTACAAAAAATTCGGAAAAGTGAGAGTGCCCACATTGTGGTACTTTGAAAATTTAGAATTTTTGCGGGACCAAGAATTGCAGCTTGGATGCTTTTCGACGATGGAAGATTCTTTGGAAGAATATATTAGAAAATAAGTGTAGTTTTGAATATATTTAATTCTTTATTCCAAAAAAAAACACACGGTTTATATAGTTATACAGGCCGATTCTGAACAGAAACTCTCCGGGAGTTTTCTCTCTTTCTCTCCCTTTCCTCCTACCATTAATAAAAATTCCCTGAGGATTTTATATTAAATGGCGGAGTTGAGCTCTCAAAAAAGTGTCAATAAGCTTTTTTAAGATTCAAATTTCCTCCACCTAATTTTTCGGGGAAAATGCTACTCCTGGGAGTTTATTATTAAGGGATTTATTTCTCGGGGGAAACAAATTCCCGGAGAACAAACTCCCCGGGAGTATAAAGAATTGGCCTCATAGAGACTCGAATGCCTGTCCGCCCAGACAGTTCATTAAGCACACCCTAGTTTGTGCGACCATTACCTGGAGCTCCTCAAAAATACTTAACATCAAAGTATAGAATGTCCCAACTATGAATCATACACACATTCAATAGTAATTGCTATGAATTGCAATGGTCCATTACCCGGAGCTGCTCCAACATAATGAGTAGATTTTAGTGAGCCTCACATGCCACTGCCTCTGGCTACAAGCTTGATACCTGAATATTAGAAAATAAATAGCAATTATCTTTTAAATTTATAAGAAAAGTGTTTCTTTACAAAATTATCCGCGCCTCTCGCAATTTCTAAGGAAAATAGAAATTCACTACTACGTCAATTTAGTTGAAGTACTAGCGTTTTCAATATTTTACAATTCATTATCATTTACGGTGTAATATAACAAGTTAAACACTCAACGATGATAATCTGTATTAACAATAATAATAATAATAATAATAATAGATTAGCGCTTACACATATTTTAGTGTTTGGCCGAGCTTCTCCTCCGATTTGTGGCAGAAATACACTCGGAGGTTTGCCATTGCCTGCCGAGGGACGACCGCTATATTAGTATCTATATATTAATACGCTAACATAAATTTTGTCTCCGTTCGTTTGGCGATTATACCGAACCGATTTCAAAACCCAGAACACCGTTGGAAAGGCATTTTCTCGTAGATGAGCAGAGTTTTTATGGTTTTACAATTGATTGAAAATTACGGCCAAAACCGTCGTTTAAACCTTTTCGAATTGTGTATACATGTTGCTGCAACATGTTCAATTTGACATGTTTCGCCTGTTGTTTCACTACACATTTGAAATTAAGCTTTGAAATAAAGATAAATATGAACATGAAGAAATGAATGAATGAAGATGAAGTCAAAAAAAGAAGGCAAAAGTGAAGATAAAGACGAAAATGGAGACAATGACAGATACATAAGAAGTAGGGTAACTGAAAGGGTAAGAACATTTCTTGAATTTATGAAGTGAAACTGCTGTAGCGGCAGTTGGTTGGTTGGAAGTAAATTGTCAAATTCAAGGGGAATAATGCACATGGAAATGGTTCTCAGCGGTTTAGCGGTTTGAGAATAAAAACAAAAACAAAGATGCCTAGAGGTACAGGCAAAACGAAGATCAAAGTAAATCTAAACACTTTAAGGTAAAGGTGAAGAGGAATATGCAAAAATAAAGATAAACATGAAGAAAAGGATGAGGATGAAGATCGATATTGTTATCGATATAAAACTCGATATTTTTATCGATATAATAATCGATATTGCTATCGATAAAATAATCGATATTGTTATCGAAACTGTTATTGATTAAATAACCGCTATTGTAATCGATATAATAATCAATATAATAATCGATATTGTCATCGATACAATAATGGATATTGTTATCGGTATAATAATCGATTAAATAATTGATTTTGTTATCGATTTAGTCATTTATATTGTTAACGATATGTACAATAATCGATACTGATGATTGTTATATTTATCGAGAAATTAATCGATTTTACAATCGTTGAATTTTTCTATATTGATATTGTTATCGGTATTTTTATCGACACAGTTATCAACAGGGTTATCGATACAGTAATCGGAACATGGAATATGATCACATTACATGACATCACATCACATTTTATCATATGATATGAAGAGACATCACATGATATTACATCACATAATATGATATCACATCACACGATATCACGTGACATAACATTATATGATATGACATCACATTATATGGCATGACATCACATGACTTGACATCACATGATATGATATCATATGACATGACATGGCATTACATGACGTGGCATCACATGATATGACATCATATGGTATGACATCATATGACATGACATCAGAGGACATGACAACATATGACATGACATCCTATCACATCACATAAAATCACGTCACATCATATCACGTCATCGCACCTCATCTCATCTACGTAAATAGAAAAAGAAAAGGATATAAGCAAAGATGTGAAAGATAAAAACAAAGATGAAGACCAAGGTAAAGTTACCGATTTCAAAACCAGAAACACCGTTGGAAAGTAATTTTCTGTAGATGAGGAGAGTTTTTGTTGTTTGGAAATTGGTTGAAAATCGTCGTTTAAAAATTTCCATATTTGTTAATGGTTGTTTTTGCAACCTGTTCAATTCAAGCACTTCCCATTTTATTTTACTTCGTATTTGAAATTAAACTTTGAAATAAAGATAAATATGAAGATGAAGAAACAAGTGATAACGATGAAGACAAAAAAAGGCAAAAGTGAAGATAAAGGCGAAAATTGAGATAAAGGCGAAAATGGAGACAATAAGAAATACATAAGAATTAGGTTAACAGAGCTGAAATTTTCCGATGGGAATCGAAATAAAATCAGCCATAAAGGTTACTGAAATTTATCGAATCATCGAAGTTTATAATTATCGAAATTTATACATGCTTATTAAGTTATCGCAACGTATCGAATTATTCAAACTGATCAATGTTTACTGAGTTGTCGAAATTTATAGACACAGAAACTTAGTTGTCCAAATTTACGGATAGTTATCGAGCTATAAAAACGTGTGGGATTAACGAAATTTGTCAAGTTAAAGAAATGTATCAAGTTATCGATATTAGACTTAACGAAATATATCGAGGTGTCGTAATGCATGGAGTTCTTTCAACTTACAGAGTTATCGATAATTATTGATCTACTGAAATTGGTTGGTTCAACGAAGCGAAGTTTATGGAATTTTCAAAATATATCGATTTATCGAAATTTCAAGGTTATATAAGCTTATCGATTTATTACTGCTTATCGCATTTAATCTTCTTAACAGAATATAACGAGGTATCAAAATGTTTAGATAGTTTTCGAAAAATGTGGAGATGTCAAAAGTAAAAATTTATAAAGGTATCCAAGGTTTTTACATTTTTGAGTTATTTAAATTTATCGAGCCATCGAATTTCACAGTTATCGAAATTGGTCGAGTTAACGAATTTTGTTGAGTTATCGAATTTTAGTGTTCTTGAAATTCATCGAACTATCGATATGTATCAAATCATTGAAATTTATCGATAAACTTGAATGTATCAGGTCAATTCCAAGTCCTGCCGAAGTCCTCCAAAGACCTTCTCAGATAAAAAAAAAAAAA
>NW_023458564.1:20692370-20765693 GCF_013731165.1 Rhagoletis pomonella | reverse complement strand
GATCAGAAACTCCAGGCTTGAGGTCCAGGCTGTTTCGGGCAGGAAGAAGACCAAATACGTACCAATTTTCGCTCTCTACTACCCATTTTGTTGGGTACGGGAATAATTTCTGTGCTGATTTGGCCACCAACGGGATCGCGTTGCGTACGGCCCAGAGCCGAATGTTTCTGTAATTCGCAAGTTGAATAAAAATTTCTGCAGTGTACGTCATTGCGTGAATTTTCCTTGTGTCACCCTGTAGTAAACGTAACGTAAAGCACACATGACGTATTGTGTCAGCTGCTTCAACAAGTCAAATTTTACTTTTGTCATTTAATAAAATTCTTTTTTTTTTGGCAAATTTTTCTACAATAAATTTGGCGGATTCCTAAAAGCCACAACAGTGGAAAATTTATTTATATAAGCTTTGAAAGTGGACACAAATACTACAGAACGTTTCTGCGCATTTAATAATTTAGATACGGCATCTGCAGGACAATATCGGATGAAATTGGATAGTAGTACAAGATGGAAGATTGCTGCAGTAACGAAATGCGTGGTCAAACATTTCATAATCTGTTGAGATCGGTGCTGGATTCGAAAATCATCAACATACAAGTATTTACCGTAGCAGTAGGAATCCTCTTTATTGTGATTTTACTTAAGAATCGTTTCCGTAGTTTTTGTGGCACCTAATGGTAACAAAGAAAAAAAGAAGGTGGGGTTTGGTGTGAAGCTTGAAATGTAGTATTCAAATAAATTAATATTTCTTAGATACCTATGTCAACTATAGTTTTTTGTTTCTAATTACAGCTGGAATGAGATATATTTGCATAAAACATACATACATTCCCAGGGAAGAAAATTCATATAGTGGTTGAAGTTCATGTCTTGATTGGAAGAATATAATGGCTGCATTTCTTTATTCATTCTGATCTTTTGGAATAACCTTTTTTGTTACTTTACTTTCTGTTTATTACGGCTGTGAAATTGGATTATTCGGAATGTATGTATAAAGAAACGCAGCCAATATAAATGGTAAACACATAGTATGTGTATCAACCTATTATGTTTGGATATGAAGACCGTAAAAGAGCTTTTTTTGGCTTTGCAGAGACATTCAAAAATTACAGTACGTTTGCAGACTCGGACGTCAGTAAAATACCATTCGCTGGAGAAAATGGGTGGTGTACGGAATTACAGCCATTCCCGCGACAGCTGGTTCTACGTACCGGAATGACTCTGGTTTTGCCCGACAAAAGGCTGTTGTTTCGGCATTCTAACCCTGTTTAAGTCGGCGAAATCTCCTAGGGCCTGTTGTTCAATGTCTTGTTAACTCAAATTGGAGGTAGAAGCTCAAAATACAATAACTGCTTTATAGATTACATGTTATGTGCATGATGTCGAAAGCATCGATAATGATGTTTAACAGGGAGGTAGTGATAACCAGACAATGAGTAACCGGCCCTTAAACGTTGTTCGTCCATAGGGAAACGTCTGCTACGCTTTCTTCAGCTGAAATCGAGTCAAACCCTGGGCCAGACATCCTACACTTGCTGCGTATGGCAGAGACGATTACATCTCGCTTCAAAAAAATTCAAGAACCGACATTCGTTTTTTCCTCAATTGGTCTACGGATTACCTCTTGGAAAGTTTGACAGTTCAGTGCAAATGATCAAATGATAAATTTATCAAGTTTATCGAGAGTTTATCCTTTTGATGAAGACCCCCTATATAGAACAAAAGCTCCAAAAATCGGAATTCCAAACTTTATTGAAATTTCCATAAAGAATTTGCACTCCTTAATTACTGCTTTTTGAAAAAATTTGAGGACGTATGCAGTTTTAAATTTTTTTTCCAAAACGGGTTGTTGTTGTTGTAACGGCTACTAAGCCCCGTTCGGGACGGTTCATCCATCATCGTTGTCGTCTATTTCAGCTAAGGGGAGGCCCAGGAAGTGTGCGACTTCTACAGGGGCTGTCCATAGGGACAGGGGCGTTAGCTGAGTGGGATTCTCAGGGCATGTGAAGAGGTGCCGGGAGTCATGTGGCGACTCTCCACATGCCGGGCATTGGTTGAGCACATCCTCGTTGATTCTGCTCAGGTAGCTGTTGAGCCTGCTGCAATAGCCAGAGCGAAGTTGGGCTATTGTTGTGCGGGTCTCCCGAGGCAGACAAAGTTCTGTCCCGTCCACGTCCGGTGGTTGTGTTCCTAGAACGGCATTCACAGGGTGGGAGTCTACATAACTTGAGAGTGATTCCCTGTGAATGCCGTTGAGGGCCTGTCGGTCGGTTGTCGGGTCCAGAGGTTGTTTAATATACCTCTGGACTTCGTCTGTCAGTTCGTAAAGATGCCTCCTGACGTGCCGTGGCGAGGGCTCTTCCGCGAGCAGTTGCCCGCTGGGATGGCCACGTCTGTAGCTCCCAGCGAGGAACTGCTTGCAAAGCATAAAGTTATGCTCCTTTACCGGGAGCATCTGGGCCTCGTCATGAAGGTGATGTAGAGACGTCATCAGGAGGCATCCTGTCGCGGTACGTAATGGCAGGTCTGCAGCTTCATGCACTGCGTCTTGCTAGTCCCCGGCGACCATACGGGCGCTGCGTAGTTCAGAACCGGCCGGCCAATTGCCTTGTATGTTGCCAACAACGTTTCTTTATCTTTGCCCCAAGTGCTGCCGGCCAGCGACTTGAGGACATTGTTGCGGCTCTGTACTTTGTTGACAATTGCGGTTGTATGCGCCGAGAAGGAGAGCAGACTGTCGAAGGTAACTCCGAGGATTTTCGCTTTATTCACCGTCGGTATTGTTACGTCATCGACTTGAATACCCAGTGGCGAAAGGTGGTGAAAAGGGTTGCCGAGGATTTCGCAGGGGATAGGGCTAGGCTCCTTGCAGTGAAGAAGCGAGAAAGTTCGGAGAGGTAACCGTTTACTTTTGAGCACAAGTCATCAATTCCATTCCCAGACGCCATGATCGAACAATCGTCAGCATATGAGACTATATTAACACCCTCTGGTGGCTGAGGAAGCTTTGATATGTAGTAATTAAACAGTAGCGGGAACAGGATACCACCCTATGGTACCCCCTGTTTAATTTTACGTGGCTTGCTGGTCTTGTCTCTGAAGATTACTGACGAGTGTCGACCACTCAGGTAATTCGCCGACCACCGTTTTAGTCCCTGTGGGAGTGAGGAGGCCTCTATATCTTCTAGTAGCGTTGAATGACTGACAGTGTCGAACGCCTTGGACAGGTCCAACGCTACTAGAATAGTTCTCTCACAGGGGCGGTTTCGGTTTAGGCCACGAGTTATCTGAGTGTTTATGGCGTTAAGTGCTGTTGTTGTACTATGCACTTTACGGAACCCATGTTGATGCTTCGCTGGGGTCAGGTGGTTCGTGAAGTACGGGAGCAGCAGGGCCCCGAGTGTCTTCGCTACCGGGGAAAGGAGAGTTATCGGGCGATAAGACTCTCCTTTGTTGGCTGGTTTCCCCGGTTTGAGCAGTGGGACCACTCTCCCCATTTTCCAGATGTCTGGAATGACGAGAGTGGCCATAGACAGGTTGAGGACCTCCGTTAGGTACGCTACTCCCGCAGGACCCAAATTTTTCGGCATCAACATGCATATTCCGTCGGGTCCAATGGCTTTGGAGGCTTTCGCCTTCCCGATGGCTACCCTTACCTCACCGCTGGTGAAAACAAGAGGCGCACTAGGTTTTGGCATTTTGTGCAACCTTCTGGTCACTCGACGTTTGGCTTTATCCACCGGAGGATGCAGAATGAACTGCCGGCTAAAATAGCTCGCGCATCTCTCCGGGTCCGACGAAGCGTGGTCACCAAAGTCTATCTCGACTCTGTCGTCGCGCTTCGTCGGGTTGGACAACGACCTCACGGTTGACCAAAGCTTGCTCACACCAGAGGCGAAGTTGCAGGTCTTCAGATGCTCTTCCCATTTCTTCCGCTTATGTACGTTCACAAGTTGCCGAATCTCCGAATTGAGATCCCTTATACGGGGATTTCCGGGATCCGCCTGACGAAGGTTGTCGCGCTCATCAGCTAGAACAGCCGCTTCGGCAGGAAAATTCGGACGTGCATCCTTAATACATCCTGCTGGAATGAAGCGATCTGCAGCAGCGGTGACAACCCTGCGGAACTTACGCTCACCTACATGAACGTCGGTTGGTATGGGTAGTGCAGTGAAGGCGCCCTCAGTAACATCCGTGAAGCCTTTCCAGTCAGCTTTGGAAAAGTTGATATAGGTCCGGTGATCCACGGAAGCAAAGTCGGCAGGTTTATCAATCGAGATGATTATGGGCAGCTGCTGCAGCTCGCCAGATCTAACAATTGTCAGCGCTGGTCTGATAAACAGCGTATCATGGCGACCTATGCTGACTCTAGCATCAGACTATCTGCCCATAGTCCTGGTGGGTGCGTCGTCGTTCATTGTGCAGAATGTCGAATCGTCTATCTGCTCAGCCAGATGTATTCCCCTACGATCATTTGACAGGCTTGAGTGCCAGAGATCGTGGTGCGCGTTGAAGTCACCAACTACCATACGGTTTTCACCTCTGAGTAGCGCACCTATTTCAGGGTGATATCCTGCCGGGCAGCTGGTGACAGGGGGTATGTATACGTTAAATATTTCGAGCTCAACATCGCCTGACCGGATAGCAATACCCTGACATTCTAGGATGGTATCCCTGCGGTGGATGTCTGCTTCAATGAGACGATACTGCACGGTGTGGTGCGTGATGAACGCCAAACCTCCACCATTATCTCGCTCGCGATCTCGACGGTGCACGTTGTATCCGGCGCAATTCAACAGGGTTGCGACGGGGCAGCACAGCAGGGGCCCACATAGTCACTCGTCCAATCGCGCGTGTTGCGAAGCCCTGAGCATGCCCTAAAGTGGCACCAGCCAAGGCAAGAGTTGCACTTGACTGATGTCACGTTACGGTATATTCTTGACTGACAGACAGAGCAGATTGTCGGAGGGACTAGGAGTTGCCGGCGGCGGTGTGTGGGTGCTATTGTGTTTGTTTGTGTGTTGTGTTGGGGTGGGGGTGTGTTGATTGTGTGCTGCCCAGGCGGGTGGTGGTTTGCCGTGGGGGCGGTCCGGTTCGCACAGCATGGGGCCACGAACGACGTGGTCCATTGCC
This sequence comes from Rhagoletis pomonella, assembly GCF_013731165.1. Classification (NCBI taxonomy): domain Eukaryota; kingdom Metazoa; phylum Arthropoda; class Insecta; order Diptera; family Tephritidae; genus Rhagoletis; species Rhagoletis pomonella. Next base: position 20,760,560 of record NW_023458564.1, on the reverse strand, counting down.
GGTGCGTACGTAGGCCCGAGCAGTTACGAAGGTGACTCCACCCGTCACAGGCATTGCACCTGACCGAAGTGGAGTTTGTATGCAGTCGTCTCTGGCATACGCAGCAGGTGTAGATTTCTGGCCCTGGGTTTGACTCTATGCCAGCCAAAGAGCATCCGTATTGCAAAGAATCTACATAAAACACAATTTTTTTAATTTGTGATAAAATAAAAATAAAACAAGTATGAAAGTCTAACTTCGGGCGGAGCCGAACATTAAATACCCGGCGCAAGTGTTAAATATACATATGTTTTTCACCTTTCCGAAAGCTACCGCTAGATGGTAAGCCGGGGTGTATCAATTTTGAGTAATTTAGCGTCCTTAAAAACAAATTGGTACAACGGTTACCGAGGTTCATATATGTGACGGCTTGGAATTTTTCCAACACCAATTTGGCAAGAGGTCCCTGCGCTTCTATAAGCCGCATGGGCATGTGTTTATTTTTTAATCTTAAAAAAAAAAATTGTAAATGCTATACTCACTTTTTTAAAGCTAGAAAAGGCAAAAAAGGCAAATATCTTAAAAAAGGCAACATCAAATGTGTATATATGGAATCAGGGAAAGCTAAATCGTGGACATTCTTAATCGAATATACAGCGTGGCGACGAATAACTGTTACCCAGGTTTTTTTGAGAAATAGAAGAGTCCTTTATAGATTTTGCGAAAAAAGTATGTTATTGTTAATTTTCCACAGATTTTACTTTAGTTGTATTAATTAGTTTTTAAATTTTAATCCTTATTTACATTTGCCAGCAGTGTAAACTTTGAGAGAAAAGTTCATTTGGCACGCAGGTCCTCGTCAGTTAATTTGTTCCATATCTTCTGTAACCATAGGCTAATTTTCTCCATTTTGAGTCCCTTATACTCCCCCTTCTGTCCAAAATAAGGCCTCATACTCAAAAATCTAATAGACTCGGGACTGGTGACTAGGACGGCCATTCATTCGACCAACCTTATACAGTTTTTTTCTTTTTTGTACTTTTTTTATACAAAGCCTAAGAAAAAATACACCTGAAAAAGACTTGCGTGCCAAATGAACTTTTCTCTCAAAGTTTACACTGCTGGCAAATTTAGATAAGGATTAAAATTTAAAAACTAACTAATACAACTAAAGTAAAATCTGTGGAAAATTAACAATAAAATACTTTTTTCGCAAAATTTATAAAGGACCCTTTTATTTCTCAAAAAAACTGGGTAACAGTTATTCGTCGCCACGCTGTACATAGAGTTTAGCAGAAAAAAGGCAATTTCCATAAAATCCGTTCCCTGGTCAAAAATGTGTCAGCCCGTGCCAAAAGTGCCCAGGGCGTGAGGAACGCAAAAATCCACTTTTCGTGCCCGGAATCAACAAATCAGCTCTAAACAATGATTTTATGTATATTTATCTTATATAGCTAATGAAACTAGCAAATACCTACTACATTATATATATATATGCTATAGTGCTATTTTCCATTTTTGTATTTTACAAAATTTGCTATCGGATGTAAACAAACTGCTGTTATTTCAAATTGACTTTTTGCACATTTCTGCCCGGCAAAAAAGTTCGGGCTGTTTCGGGCACGAAGAAGAAGACATTTACGATCCAAAAGTGGAAGGTATTCGCTCTCTATTACCCAGTTTTCTAGCGTGAGGAACGCTTTCTGGGCTGTTTTGGGTAAACGCAGGTACCCGCGGGCTCGTGCGGAACAAACCTATTATTGACACGTTGTTTGCGCGACCGGTTTATTTCTTAAGCTTCAAGTACATTTTTTTTGTAAAGTTCGACAATGAATTTTAAATGAAAAACAAAACTATAAGTGAAAACCTATGTCCCAATTTAAAAAAGTGACTTTTTATCATATGTTTGCAAAAAAACTGACTTATTTGCATAACCTCAAAATTTTTCTGATTTATTTCCATTTATTTTATGTAAGTTTTTACAATTTTGTTAACTTTCGGCAAACAAATTGGAAAAGGAAATGGATAAATTAAGTTGTAATGAGTTGATTCTATTTTATTTAACCCGCCGATTTTGGCCATTTTCAAGACAAACGGTTTTTTTCTGGGCTATCATGCTTTTACAAAAGGCAAGTGGTTTGAAGTTTGGTTGATTCGATGTTCGAAAAAAGAAAAGATTTTTTCGGTTGTCAACCATGTTGAAGAAAAAATTTGGTGCTGCTGATATTTGCGAAAGTTCCATGAAACTGTTAGAGGAAAAGATGCGTCTTTTTGCAATTATTTATCAAAGAAAGACGAAAATTATGGAAAGCAATTTGGAAAGGATGCTAAAATATTTACATCTGCAAACATCGCGTTCTGATGAAGTTCTTTTCGATATTAAAAAGCCAACTGTGTCGACCAACTAACTTTCTAACTTTAAATGCTATAATAAAGGTCAGTTTTTTTCCGAATTTTTAGCTATCTCCAAAAACTCTCCTAAATTTTTTGGTGACAAATAATCCATTTTAATGGCGATAAATAGTGAAAATGGAAGTATGTGATAACAAAAAAAAAAATAGCCGCCTCAATTTGGATTACATTTCATCTCCTGTAGCGTAGCCGTGGCGATGTTACAAATACACTTGCGCCGATTCGCAAAGACCATTGATGAGCAGCAAAAAGGCAAATCCTTGAGAGAATTGACGGATTGAAATTTCGAAATTTTTTACTCAAAGTGAATAGAGATATGAACATTCTTTTCACAAATTAGTTTCAAAAACATTCGTATTCTTTTCAGGAAGTTGCCAGCGGTTTTTGGTAAATGTGGCACAAAGCAGCATTTGCATATACATAAATAATATCGGTTGGGAATTTGGGAATACTGAAACCTTAAGGGAAAATGAAGTGTTTTATGAAGTCTAAGTGCTTTAGAAATCTCTCCTCAAGGCATATCTGCGAGACATGTTCGCTGCATTTCTTTATCCATTCCAAACGTTTGGAATCACTGTTTTTGTTTACTTAATCTTTAGAACGTTCTTGATAATAGGGGTATTCTCTGAGTCTTGCAAAGCCCTTGCACGGTGCACGGATTGCACGGTTTGCAAAGCTGTCCCATACGAAAACCGGTTTTAACCGTGCAATCCGTGCACCATGCAAGGGCTTTGCAAGACTCAGAGAATACCCCTAATATGTTACTGTATATTTCCAACGAATTCTGTTTATTCTGCCTGCGAGATGGGATTGTCTGGAATGGATAAAGAAACGCAGCCGTAGTAAATATTTTTCTTTTTTTAATTTAGAAATTTCGATGATGCCATAATTAATCGCTAGAAGAAACCATTTATGTACATGTGACCATACTTATTTTATTATGTATCTAATTTTAAGGGGAAAGGGGTTGAGTATGGTAAGAAAATAACTTATGTCAAAACCAAGCTAATTGGACAATTTTTTACAACGCTTTTATCAACTTGCAATGTTGTGTTCCAGAAACTTTCAATGTTGTGTGTCCGACACCATAAAGCAAAGCTTTGAAAAGCTCCTATAAAAAAGCATAGTGAATAGGGCGAGGTAGATGACATCTAGATGTCGCCCTATGTACTACGTTTGCTACACAGGAAATAGACGACACGCCATTTCTTTAAATAAAATTAATTGGTGCTCGTTTGTATGCACATACATATGTAAATGTATTAATATCGTTGAATTATTTTAATATCTATTGCAAACTTTTATTCAGACAGGACTAAAAAGTAGAAAATAAATAATATAAAAAAAACTTTTTAATATACAACGCTTTTATAAATGGACTAAAAAGTAGAAAATAATACTTCTCAGTCCCATAGAATTTGTTTTGATAATTTTTGGTTTTGAAATTTTAGCAAAAGTCATTATAAACAATCTATGAAATTGAAAATGAAAAGTGTGGGGCGCATTGATATGAAAAGTAATATATGAATGTATGTATGTGGGTATATGAATAACGACCGCTTAAAATCGATTTCAAAGTTCTACTTTCGCTGTAGAAATTTTAGGTCTACGTTATGTAGTTTGACTATTGTCAATTAAATCGAATGCTTTGTATTGCATGCGCTCCACGTTTTTCATTTTCAATTTCATAGATTGTTTATAATGACTTTTGCTAAAATTTCAAAATCAAAAGTTATCAAAACAAATTCTATGGGACTGAGAAGTATTATTTTCTACTTTTTAGTCCATTTATAAAAGCGTTGTATATTAAAAAGTTTTTTTTATATTATTTATTTGAGTACTACTTAAACGCATATACTCAGCATTTGAACATACAAAAAGCGGAAAAGTCTGTTTTATGAAAGCCATGTCATGTTTTCACATTTTCTTTACTGCCTTTACACTTTATTTTAACGTTGCCATCTTTTTACATTAAAATAATGCAATATTTTAGCTGCTATTAATTTCGCACACAAAAAGCGGAGAAAGAGCGCGCTATGGGAATGATTTCACAAATATATGAGGAGCTGTCGGGCATAGTAACCATGGGCGCATCTAAGTCAGTTTCTGGTTGAATTGTTGAACCACAAGCCAGAACTCCTCCCAGCCTGAGGAACTGGTTCTCAATCCAGTTAATGCAATAACACTTCTTCCAAGCCATTGAAAACATGCACTTTGTTAGGTCCCCCACCTGTTGCGTTTGCTTCTGCCTTCGGCCACGCTTAGGGATTATAACACTTACTAAGTAGAATTCTCCTTTCTGTGTTGCCGGAGAAGAGAGGCTTCCGCATGTCAAAGGTATACAACATTTCTTGTGCATACGCCATCCACAGTATTTTTGAGCAGAGACCACATCGCAATTTACAAAAAAGTGCATAGTGCAAACCGAATATATTAATAAAATAGTGGTCGGACATTTGTTTGAAATAAAAGTAGAATCCTTTGGTTACACGTTTATGTTAAAGGTTTTGGATTCGGGTTATGCGTTTGGACACAACAACCGAAAATCATTGTACAAATCAATAACCGGACCCAAGTTTCTCGATAAGGGGGAACAGAGATTCTTTTTTGTTCGTTTATATAAAGCATAGATGGGCACACCAATACAGTCTCATTTTGTCATGGTATTCGTGATCGCGCTGAGTAACAGTTGCCACTTTTCTATATTGTACAAAAGTGCGTCGTTTTTTGCGCGTGTTAGAAAACGCTCTTTTAAATTTATATTTAATTTGTATTATGAACATGAAACGAAAATAATAAAATATAATAAACAAATAATGAAGAAATATATATATATGTAACAATGCCCAAAATGGCTGCGTATGAGTGCCAATTACAGTTTTCGGTTTTAAGAAAAGCCAATAATGCCCAATGCTTGTTATGTGGTAATACGACTACTTGGAATCGTACTTTTAATATAAGGCGACATTATTTGTCATGGTAAAAAAGTCAAACTGCCGAACTGTGTAAACCAATTTAAAGTTTTTTGTAATGGGTTTTATGTATATATGTATGTACGATACGGCAATTTAATATATTTAGTATACTTTATTGAATACTAAGTTTTTTACAAAGTTTAGAAATTTTAAATTCGTGAATTTTGTTGTTGAATAAACTATCATTTTTTAAAACATTAGTTTAATGAAATTAAATTAAAAAACTTTTCATGCACGTACATATGTACTTATAAAAATTAATTTCATAATTCATTATTTGAAATTATTTCTTCATTATTTTTTTATTATATTTTATTATTTTCGTTTCATGTTCATAATACAAATTAAATATAAATTTTTAAGAGCGTTTTCTAACACGCGCAAAAAACGACGCACTTTTGTACAATATAGAAAAGTGGCAACTGTTACTCAGCGCGATTCACGAATACCATGACAAAATGAGACTGTATTGGTGTGCCCATCTATGATATAAAGCAATGGATAAAACTATACGTATTTGCGAAAGGCAAATTTATCTGTTTAATTGAACCCCACTAATATTTTCTGCAAACACACATCAACTTATATCTTTATCTCGCCTTCGACACAGAATTGTTTTTGTACAAAATTACGTAAAAAAGCTGTCAATTTCTTACTGGTTCATTTTCAGGCATGGCATTGTTATGAATTTCGAAAGTTCGAAAATACGATTCGGATTACAGCATTCCATGTCTACGACTCGTAGCAATTGCAGAATAAGGGTGATATATTTTTACAACCTCTCATTATTTGTACTGCAAAGTTACTAACAAATATTGAAAACGACTTGGCACCCTGAAATTGTGCTTATGGAAACTGAAATAATGCATATATGCAAAGTTTCGGTGGAAAACCGAAATAATGCATATGAAAAAAACCGAAATAATGCATTTCACAAAAACCGAAAACGAACTTTTTTCTGCGTAGGCGGCCTTCGGCCGCGCTTAGGGATTATAAACCTTACTTAGAAGAATTCTCCTTTCTGTGTTGCCGGAAAAGAGGGGCGGAAGTATTTTTGCGCAGAACTTCTTTTTGCGAAGGTGATCTTCGACCGCGCTTAGGGATTATAACCCTTACTAAGTAGAATTCTCCTTTTTGTGTTGGCGGAGAAGAGGGGCGGAAGTATTTTTGCGCAGAACTTCTTTTTGCGAAGGCGACCTTCGACCGCGCTTAGGGATTATAACCCTTACTTAGTACAATTCTCCTTTTTGTGTTGCCGGAAAAGAGGGGCGGAAGTATTTTTGCGCAGAACTTCTTTTTGCGTAGGCGGCCTTCGGCCGCGCTTAGGGGTTATAACCCTTACTAAGTGGAATTCTCCTTTCTGTGTTGCCGGAAAAGGGGGCGGAAGTATTTTTGCCCCTCCCGGATTATAACCCTTACTAAGTAGAATTCTCCTTTTTGTGTTGCCGGAAAAAGAGGGCGGAGGTAATTTTGCGTAGGCGGCCTTCGGCCGCGCTTAGGGATTATAACCCTTACTAAGTACATAGAACTCTCCTTTCAGTTTTGCCGGAAAAGAAGGGCGGAAGTATTTTTACGCAGGACTTATTTCTGCGTAGGCGGCCTGGGGTCGCGCTTAGGGATTATAACCTTTACTAAGTAGAATTCTCCTTAATGCGTTGCCGGAAAAAGAGGGTGGAAGTATTTTTGCGCAGAACTTATTTCTGCGTAGGCGGCCTGGGGTGGCGCTTGGGGATTATAATCCTTACTAAGTAGAATTCTCCTTTCTACTTAACTTATTTTTGCGTAGGCGGCCTTCGGCCGCGCCTGTGGATTATAACCCTTACTAAGTAGAATTCTCCTTCCTATGTTGCCGGAAAAGAGGGGCGGAAGTATTTTTGCGCAGAGCTTATTTTTTCGTAGGCGGCCTTCGGCCGCGTTTAGGGATTATAACCCTTACTTAGTAGAATTCTCTTTTCTGTGTTGCCGGAAAAGAGGGGCGGAAGTATTTTTGCGCAGAACTTCTTTTTAGTAGGCGGCCTTCGGCCGCGTTTAGTGATTATAACTCTTACAAAGTAGAATTTTCCTTTCTGTGTTTCATATTAGAAAAAGCGAAATTATCCATATGCACACTTTCGGTTGAAAACAGACATAATGTATATGGCAAAGTCCGAAATAAAGCATACATGAGCAGTTTCGGATGAAACCGAAATAATGTCTAAATCCATAGTTTCCATATGGGCGTTTTCGGTGCCCCGTGGGAAAGCCGTATTAAATATTATTGATTAAGGCTAAAACGCGTTTACACTGTTCAACTTTCACAGGCGGTTAGGTGAATCAAAAGGTTACATAATTTAACTGAAAGTTGAACAATGTAAACGCCTTTTGAATACAATGATTGTGTACGATTAGGAAATAATAATATTCTGAACGAAAGTTTTGAAATCTTCATCACTGCTATAAAACTTGAAAATGAGGATAAGGGGGAAATTTTTGCTCAAAGACAGAGAAGAACTATATTTTTGAGTAGGCCAAATCACATTTGAGGAGGACAATCCTCCCCAAAGGAGGACGGTTGATCAGCTTAATCTTATGGCCTGCACTGGCCTTATGGCACACTGAGAGAAGACCTCTGAATAGAAAACATGTATGTATATATAATGGAAAATTAATAAAATTAATGTCATGCATTTGCATCAGAAAATGCATTTGAATACGGGTTATATGGATTGCATGTACAAATATATTACGCAATAAAGTAATTACGAGTTTAATAATGAAAGAAATGACCTAATTTTTTTGACCCTATTCTTTACATTTATTGGCGTGTTGCGTGTACTTCATAAAGGGAATTGCTGCAAGATAAATTGCTAACCAATAATAGTACACGTTAGTCATATGTAAATGAAACTCTACACCATATATGGACCGGCATACTCGTACATATGTACAGGGTTATCCAACTCGTGTCTGGAAAAGTAAAGCCCTGCTTTACATACCCAATTTACCACAGAGCGAGGATGAGTCGAATCGACGTCGGTCTCGTGAAGTCGTTTGGGTGAACTCGAAACGAAGTCGTTTTTTACATACAAACCGCAACGTCGTTCCGAAGTCGTTTTTCCTCATCGAATCGAAGCCGTTACGACGCACAGTGGGGCAAAAAAGGTTGCTGTGGACAAATCAATTTTGAGAGCCCAAATGTGAACCGATTTGAATTTATTTAAATAAAAGATAATTAGGTTTCGCGTCGATCTATTCATGGCGATTTTTTTTAAAAGCTCTAGTTTTTTACTTATTTATGCTGAAAAATGGAAGAAAAAAATTTTTACGTTTGAATGCTTCCACTTTTTTGGAAAATACTTGAAATTAATTTCAAATGTCTGCAATTATTTGAAAAATTATTCATAAACATTTTTCCATAGGATACATTTAATTAAAAGATGCATTTTGTCTGTTATCTATACTAATATAAATTTTGAAAACCGTTTTTTTTCTGTTCCAGAAACTTGAGAACAGCTGTACCTATATTTTTGAAATTTTGGACATCGACTCTAGACTATCTAGGGATGGTAATAGAAGCAATTTCGAAATATCAAGAAGTCGTGGCACCTCCCATACAAACTGAACTTTTCACACAACATGTCTCTGGAAGTATTCATCGTAGAGTGCTGCAACTTAGTACTAGAGATATATAATGTCAACGCCAAACTCATGGAAAAAAATGGGAGTTATTGAAAAACGGGCCGTGGCACTTCCCATACAAACTGAATTTCTCACATCCCATACACATTCTAATGTGCGAAATTGAGTTTGTACGGCGAGTGCCACGCCCGTTTTTCAATAACTCGCATTTTTCCATGAGTTTGGCGTTGATATTATATATCTCTGTACCACAGCAACCTTTTTTGCCCCACTGTGCGACGTCGGTCTGGTGAAGTCGTTTGGGTGAACTCGAAACGACGTCAAATCGAATTAATTTTTACCATACAAAATTTTCACTCTATTACACTAAAATTTAATCAGCTATAAACCTACTTTATATTTTTTCTTTTAATTTAGATTGCAAATTTTTTTTTATAAATATTGCACACAATTTGATATTGGATTTATATGGTTTTTGTTAAAGATCGTTTTTGCGTGAAAAAGTCGTCGAAAATTCTCTCAAAAGGATTAAGTCCTGCAAATAGTCCAAACTTTATTCTGAAATAAAAATTCTATGGACATTTAAATATTCCGTTTTTTTTTTAACTTTACTTTCCCTAGGAGAAAATGGATTACCCTGTACATAGTACGAATATACCTACATACATAGATGTACATATGTACATATATATATGTATGTACCTAAACATTTTTACAGCGGAGTATGTCGTTGTTCAACATTACCGATCCGATCATGGCAATGGTCGGTTTCACACTGGAACATTTCTGCCACCAGAACAACTCTGTTCGTAGGCAAGGAAGGCAGTGCGGTAAGGAAAAGTTGCTCAAAAAATTGTTCCAGATCCACTCCGCATTAAAGTGGCAGTTCTGCTGTAGCGCACTAACACATGCAAACGGCCTATACGTATACGCACTTTGTTCTGCTAGTCATCCAGTGTGAAATCGTAAGAATAATTGTTCTATCATTCTAGTGTGAAACAGCCCAATAGAAAACTGCTCGAAAGGATTGTGATTGGTTCTCGTGTAGCTACATACATATGCACATACATATACATAAATAGGCAATGCATATACATATGTACGTAAGTAATCAATTAAATTGACCCTTTATTTTTTGTTTCCTAACACCGCAAATCATTTTTCATTGCGGAAAAGAGGCGATCCAATCAATCGGCCTATCAATTGCAGACCGATGGACAAAATTATATAACTATGTATGTGAACGGGTCACATTTCCTGCTGCGAATGTGTAAATGTGTCTTCCTAGTCTGCTGATGGTTTTATTTTCATAAAACTCCATTGTATGCAGTGTTGCCAAACATGGGCTTTTCCTACCAAAACTGGTAGGTTTTTTCCATTTGGTAGGTTGGTAGGATAGATTGGATTTTGGTAGGTTCCGCGACAATAATAGTTATTTGCGAAAAATATAAAATATGTATCTTCAAACACTTTAGCAACTTTGTTTACACGAATATTTCACCGGTGAAGTCCACCATTGTCCACCTGACAGAGATTTTATTGTATCACCAAAACTAACCTATTGATCCTTCAATATGGTAGTAAGACCCGTTGTCACATATGCGGCACTGGCCTGGTGACCAAAAGCTACGCAAGTAAAGGAGGTTTTCACCTTTAGCAAGCTGTACCGACTAGTCCGCGTGGCCATTACAGGAGCTATGGGCACCTGTCCAACGGATGCCATTGGTATCAATACAGACATTTTTTTTTTGTCTATCCTGTTTGAAAGAGGCCTGCAGGAGCACCCTACGACTGTCTAGTATGATCAGCAAGAAAATTTGGGATCTTCGAGGTCATTTGGAGCTTCTAAAGCCATTACTGGATAATCCTGAGTTATCTTTCTATAAACCCTACTAGATAAGAATTCCTGGAAGGAACTACCGAAGGATCAAAGATGAATGAAGAGAGTACTGGGGCAGGCGTATTTGAACCAAAATTCCAGAAAGTCTGCCAATTTACGCATACCCAAATATATTCCAGGCGAAAGTCTTCGCAATCGTGGTCTGTGTAGAAGGACAAATGGGGCCAAATTAAATATTATTATGTCGGATATTCAGGCAGGTTAAACGCTTTAGACTCTTTTAAAACGGCATAAGGCTTTCGGACAGCTGTAAAACTCTTTTGAACCACTTGGAAGCCAACTATAACGTAACGCTGTGTGGGGTTCCGGGACATGAAGGGTTTGAAGGCAACAAAAGCTGACTGTCTCGCAAAGCGTGGAGCCCAAACGCACTTGCATGGTCCCTAGCCTTTAGTGAGCTGGTGGAGGAAACTCCAGAGCATATTCTATGTGACTGCCCACATGTCATAAATACCAGACTGATACACTTTGGGGAAGGATTGTCTTCATCCAAAATTTTATTTAAACATGGCGCCCTCCAAAGTGCCTAACTTATGAAAGAGAATAAAGTTGGAATGATTAGAACATTAGATCTTCTAAGGTCGCAGCGCGTGTATCCCAGACGTAATAATAATAATATAGTCGATGTTTTGCAAAACCGCCCATCGCCCAATTGCAAAACCGCCTATCTTACGGCACTCAAATTTTACAGGAGAGCAAAAAAACAGTTTATTCTTCGAAGGCATTGCCTTGTTAGGCGATATCTTCTCTAGCTATTATTTTACAAATCTGTTGTTTTAATAACGATTTAAGGACTTTTATGCATAAACCTCGATGCCTTGTCATTAAAAAAATATTAAAAACTTAAATAAAATGTTGGTAGGTTTTGGTTGATTTTGGTAGGAAGTTTTGGTAGGAAAAAATATTTGTCTGTGGGAATACTGATTGTATGTGATTGGAATGCCAATGGCAATCGCCAATTGCTGGTCCGAGCGTCGGAGTTGGTGCTGGCAAAGTTTTTCGGTTATTCTAAGAAATTCAGGGAAATGCGATTCACTGCACTTCGAACGTGACTTAAACGCATTCAAGTTCCAAAGCGAAAAGCAGACAAACCAATCAATATGCATTAGAGTGTATTGGGGCGTAGCAGTTTTATTATTTTTTTTCCTTTTCATGAGTAATATTGCGGATATACATGCGATACTTAAAAGTCGTGTTAATATTTTTTATTTCTATTGTGATTAGAAAAATTAAGAAATTCTAAACAGCAGACTTTTTCAATTATAATGGCACCATGAATTATATCGATAAACTTTTGTCGTTTTCCGAACATCGTGCCTAAATGCTATTTGGTGCAGAATGTAGCGATAATTTATTGATAAAATTTCGATTTAAATTTAAAGTGTATAAACATACATACATATTAGGGATGCTTCGAATGTCATATTTTTTACATTCGCGGTTCTTCCTTTTCTCTTATGTCAAACTCATACAAATTCATGATTTCGCTGTCGCGTTCAAAAAATTTATGTCGTCATCTACAAAGTGTTTAGATAATGAAGATAACAAATTGGAAGCTGAGGTCCGTAGCTCGTCGTCTTCAATGTGTTCAGCACTTTACACTTGAAATTAAAACATATCGCAGTGGCGGTACCTTGAAGGAAAATTATAGAGAATTTCGAGTTTTTACTAATAGTAGGGAGCCCAAGAGGGTATTCGGGTATTTACTGGAGCGCGTCAGATTAACATATGGAGAATACCCTGCACCCTGTTGAGTACCTCTGCCAAATCTAAGCCATCTGTGTATAGCCGCGCAGCTGATCAGAATATGACGATTAGAACTCTTCCAACTTTCAACTTTTTGAATCGTTATATCTCGGAAACGGTGGCTCTTAAGAAAAAAAGTATTTAGAAATTTTTTATAGATAAATACCTGATTTTTTGTCTAAACTAATTTTATAATAAACTTACCGTTTTGCTGAAAATCGCGAAAAACTCGTTTTGGTGACTTATGACCCCGAGTAACTTTTTTCCAAGTATCGGATCGATGAGGCCTTTTTTGATTTCATTAATGATGGTGTTTTGAACAATCCTACCAATTTTCAGCTGCGTGGGAATTTTTGTAACTTCAGTCCTATTTTTGGTCTAATTTGACCGGACTATATGGAAGGAAAGCACTGTGCTCCGCTCCATTCTTGTTCATTCTTTGCTGGCCGTCTCCACAGGATAAAATTTATTGCTGCCCAGCTGTCATTTTGGTCGCTAGATATAATTTATATCAGTGGCAATATTTGTGTGGGCTTTTTATATCTTGATATAAACATTTGTAAGATAGCTTCGAAAACGTATTTTTGCCGGATTTAATCGCTTAAAAAATTTAGAAAATAGGCTATTTTACATCCAAATACATAACTACAAACATTTTAACAGGAAACAGCTTAAATTTTGCTTTTATATTAAAATAATAATGATGTTGCAGCCACGACTTTTCGTGCAAATGAAAATGTAGCGGTCAAACTACCAAATTGCCGGCAATAGATGGCAAGATATAAGCTCTGATATATCCCTGCAGTGAAAAGCCAAACCAGACAGAAAAAATACTAGTTCATTAACTAGTATGTGCCTACCAGTTCGACAATTTCGAAGAACTTAGGCGATCAGCGACATCTGCCTTTGAATTGCCAAAGCCAAAAATAAAACGCAATTAATTGCTTTTCTTACAAATCTTGGCTGTGGCGTCACGTGAAGACTACTGGTTCTGGTTCTGAAATCGCAGGTTCGAGGCCGCTTGGAGGTGGTTCAGATTTTTAAAGTTAAATAAATGTAAGTAAAAATAATTTATTCAATTTATAAATAAATAACAAATTTGAAAACCTAATTGCAATGCAAAAAAACATTTAGGAAGAAATGCTTGTGCTATAAAAAAACAAAATATTTTTTGATAAAATTTAAAAATTACAATAAACAGCCTAAACAAAAAAATAAATTTATAAAAAATAAAAATAAAATAAAAAAAAGAAAATAAAAAAAGAATTCCCTGCGCCAGGATTTGAACCTGGGACCTCAGGCTTACCACGCGAGTGCTTTGCTCTGTCGGCCATTGTGACTGCTGGAGCGTCGCGAGCAAAAAGGCACACTTATGCTTTTCACGGGACATGAATTGGCAGACTATCTCATCAACTGGTATGATGCTACTGGTATTTATACTAGTAGATGCTGATGCATAGCCTGACAATTGACATCTCGTAGGACATCGCAATGTTAAAAATACCAGTCGCTAACATTGAAAAAGGATAGAACGTGAACTAGTTCGGCTGAAACGCAAACCGGTAGAATTCTAGTTCACAACTAGTAGCTTTCCCTGCAGGGATATTGCTCTCGAAGAGCAATGAGCGGACTCCATTGGCAAATTATATTCAGATATAAACTTTATCCTGTGGAGACGGGCAGTTATATAGTATCAATGGACTTTGTGTCCCTTTACTCCTTTCCGTCTGCCATCTCACAATCTTGGGTAGTGATGTTCCGATACCAGTACTCAGAAGTATATACTCGAGTATCACTACCAAGTACCGAGTATTTTTTGAACTACGATATGCGTGTTCAAGTACTTCATGGGTATAGAGTACAAAGTACAAGCATTTAATTGTTTGCTAAATTTGAGGAAATCAACTGAAAAGTAGTTTTTGAAAAAAAAATCAAGATGTGTAACACTCGATTTCGCTTGGGTTAAAACTAACGAAAGTGGAGAACGAAATTCGTATCGAATTAGAGGAGGATGTGGAGCCAGCCTGTGATTTGCGGAAGCGTCGTATATAAATCGTTTTGAAACCGAAAAATCAAACACAAGTAAACAATGAGCTTTCTTATTACTTAACATTTCCTATTTCAGCACTTCCAAGTAACCCCATTTCAAAATAGAAGGAAATGAAAAGGCATTTTCAGCTCTTCATAAGCCTTTCTCCACTGTATGTTGCTATATTGTATGTAAATGGGCATTGAATTAAAATTTCTTGTGTTAGTACTTTTGAGTACAAGCCCAGTAGAACTTGGGATCATCGTACGATTGCTCGGTGAGTACTCCCTTGGAGTATACGACTACTCCCCATTGCTCCCTATGCTTCTGTGTATAAGCATGTAATTTTGTATACTCCCTTTAACACGGGATGTCCTAGGGGGGCGACTAATCCCTTTTACCTCCTAAATGAGCAATCAGGGAGTTCATACAGAACTTAACTGCTCGCTTAGAAAATATCCCATTACTCTCCTAAGCGAGCAATATAGGAGTAAAAAAAACCGCAAAATCTCGTTTAATGCTCCTTAATCATGGCTACTTGTTCCCTTAGGAGACCTCCTATTTGACTCCTAAGCGAGTAATAAAGGAGTACAAAACCGACAAGTATATCTTGTTGCTCCGAAATCAGGTCAAGGGGAGTACTCTTTTATTTCTCATATATGGAGATCTCGCTTCAAGTTCTAGTGGGAGTAGAATCGAGTATTTCCTAGCAATACTTTCAGTAGCATCGAGTATTATCTTCGATACTTTTAATGAGTACAGGCATCGGGTACATGGTGGTATCGGACGAACACTAACCATGGGCGATCAAAGCACCCGTGGTGTTACATTAAATATAACCTTTGAAATTTTACTAACAACATTTTGTGATTCACGATGAGTGGAAATGGTTTTTGTGTGTTTTATAGATCAAATCCTTGTCAAAAAACTTGTTGGACTATTCTAAGGGATTCAGGAATAATACCTTATAAATTCTATAATAACACACTTTTCATTTAATATGTAAAAAAATATTGTTAATTACTTCTTTTTGCAGATGGGGCAAATGTAGAAGAAATTGACGACCAAGTCGAACCGGACTTGCTATATGATGATAGATGCACGGATAAAATAATAGGGGTATTCTGGAAGTCTTGCACGATGCACAGTTTGCTCGAAATGCAAAAATACTATTCCAAATTTCGAAGAGTACGAGAGCACCCCATTACAAAGTGGTAGCATGCATAGGTAGCAAGCAGCGAAATTATGCATCAAATACAATAACAAAAGACAGCAAAAAAAATGAAGTGAGCGAGATGAGAGGAATGAGAGATATATGTAGCAATTCCAACAACAAAACAACTAGCACAGAGTCGCATTTATCTTGCTATGCTATTTAGCAAAATATATAGATGGGTTTCGACGCTGAATATTTTGCAGCGATAGGAAATGTTGTTTCCCATGTATTTTGTTGTTGTGTGTTTGCAAGTTATGCAATCCATGCAATCCGTGCTACGTGCAATGGCTTTGCAAGATTTGGAGAATACCCCTATTAAGTATTTACAATAATATATGTTTGGTTGACTATGTATCTCAGAAATTAAATTATTTTTTTAAACCGTCAGATTAAGAAAACCCCTCCAGATAATCGTCAGATTATGGAACTGCACGACCAGGGCTTCGAGATGAACCTTCTGTATGAAAATCTGACGCGCTCGAGTGTATCCAAATGGGGATTTTTTTTTTGCATTTCAAGAAGACGCCACGAGCTTACGTCCCATCTGATTCGTCAGATTATTGAATGGGAGCTTCATTCGGGCTCACTTAACATCCCTTGTGAATACCTGACACGCTCAAGTAAATTTTTTGGTCACCAATTTTTGACCCTTCTGACGCCCACCCCCACCATGCAAACCGGCAGATTACCATACAGTGAACCAAAAACAAAAATTTTACATTTAAGGTACTCATCTTCAAAGTTGAATATCTCTGCCGTTAGTTAAATTAAATTAATTAAAACACAGATACTTCGGTTTCATGCCACCGATAAAGAAATATCTCAAATAACTACGCTTAGCTCTGAAACTTAAACAATGCAAAGAAACTCCATTTTTCGAAAGCAAAAAAAAAACTTGTACACTAAGTTCAAAATGATTCACTGATTAAAACGTTAACTATTTAGTATAAATTGTTATTAGGTTTATTTTTGGGTATATTCTTCCATATATCCTAAAGGGCACTTTTAAGGTCTCTCTTGCTCCTGATTCGACGCTCACGTAGTTTGTTTCCATGTAAATTCAAAGATGTTCTATTGGGTTGTGGTCAGGGCTCTGGGGAGGGTGTGGAAGCAACTTTTTTACATTGTACACGAGGCTTTCCCTTACTATTAGCGACGAACGTTTTGAATCATTTTCCTGTACAAGCCCAACATTTTAGTATATATTTCATTTGGCAGCAGACTTATCAGTACATAGTTCACTTTAGTCATGCTGCTTTCAACAAAAATTCAATTTCCGACACTATTTGTGCCCATCGCTCCTCGTTTTGTTTAAATTATTGTTATTTAATGCCTCGCATTCTTTACGCAAAAGATACGGACGCCCATCAGATCCATGCACATTAAATTGGGGTTCATCCGTGAATATAACCCGGTCCCAGAAGTCAGTCGATTGGTTATCATACTCCTTCGCGTATTGCAAGTGCTTTTTTTCTGAGAAGTCGGGTTTGTTACGCGTTGCGTATGCTCAAAAATTCAACGAATGCAGATAATTTACCACAGTATGTGGGTGGGCAGCAATAATCTCAGCATCATTCAGTCCTTTTGTAATAGCTACTGCGGATTGTTTTGTATCTTCCTTAATATATAGAGCAATCCTTCTCTCTGCCTGTGATGTATATATTTTCTTTGGTCTGCCACTTCCTTCTGGTCTTTCCTAATTTCCTTGTTTTTTTATATTTTGTTACTATGCACTGAACGCGTCAAATCAGGAACACGAGAGACCTTAAAAGTGCCCTTTAGCGTATATGGGAGAATATACCCAAAAATTTTACCCAGAACTTAGTTCACTCTATGAATAGAAGGCTTAGAGCCTTGGCAGATACCCAGGGTTGCTAAATCTAATACTAATTTGTATTAAATAGTTAACTTTTTAATCAGTGAATCATTTTGAACTTAGTGTACAAGTTGTTTGTTTTTGCTTTCGAAAAATGGAGTTTCTTTGCATTGTTTCAGTTTCAGAGCTAGGCGTAGTTATTTCAGATAAATCATTATCGTTGGCATGAAACCGAAGTATCTGTGTTTTAATTATTTTCAGTTTTACCTAAATAGCATAAGGTAAGTCTGTAAATTTTTGTGTGCTGACTCAGTAACTCCAACTCACTTTAATGAGTCAGCACAGTGGGCTGGCACAAGTGTGCTTTCGCACAATTGGTATGTACATCGAAATTATTAATGATGTTAGTAATCGAAATCGAATTAGAAAAGGTTATCCTTAGCTTCTGTTCGTAGCTGGCCGTCAAAATTTTAGAAAGCTGATTTCAACTGGTGAGTTCATTTGCAAAATAATTCCCTACTTAGTTTTGCTTGAGAGTTGTCACATAATACCATGTTCTGACCGACAACGAAAACACTTTGAAAACGAGTTTTGGAATTGTGGGCTGAAGGCTGTTCACACCGGCTGTTAGTGTTTTCGTTGACATTTCTTACATCCTCTCATTGCAGTTTTGCTACACAAAAACAATACCAAAGTGCTTTTCCCACATTTTCTTTTCATTAGCAACCTCTTACTTTCATTCTTATTTTACTTTGGCCAGCCAATTAACAATAAATACGAAATAGCGTATTAAAGATGATAAAATATGACTTCCACTTCGATAAATAATCGAAAAGCACTAGTGAAGACACCGATTGGAACGAGTGGAACGTGAGTTTTCAAGTAGTTTTCAGCGAAAACTGGTTTTCGTTTGACAGATTTTACATGGAAGAAAACACATGTTTTAGGTCGAAAACATGTTTTCGTTGCCAAAACTAGTTTTCGACCTAAAACATGTGTTTTCGTCCATGTAAAATCTGTCTGTCTGTCTTGCAACGAAAACATGTTTTCGATGTCGGTCAAAACATGGTATAAGAATCTGTTAAATGGGCTATGCATGTAAGCGGTTACCCAACGCATAGCAATTCACATGTAGAATTCTGTTTGGTTTTGATTTTTACGTAAAAATGGTATAGCAGTGCAGGTATGCATAACTGGGCTATTCGCCTTGCTTCTTTTTAAATTTAGTAGTCGTATATTCAATTGATGGTTAGTCTAGTGATGCCATCTATTATGGTACTTTTTGGAAGATCGTATTGTATGAATGTGTGAGCTCATCAATTGAGTTACCACATCGACACAGTTCTAAACAATGCAAGCCGCACCGAGCTATGCAGTGTCAGCACATCAGCTGAGTTACCATATCGGCTCTTTAGCATACTGAGCTATACATTGTCAGCACATAAACTGAGTTACTGAGTTACAAATTTTTTCAGAGGTGAGTCTGAGCGTGCGGCACAGTTCTAAGAGTCAGCACAGTAACTCAGCACAGTGCTGAGTTACCCACTACTACATAACTAACGCTAGAGATATTCAACTTTGAAGATGAGTACCTTCAATGTACAACTTTTTTTTTGGTTCACTGTATCTCCGTCATCAGAAAGACGTTTGATTTATTCACTGTCAATATTTGACGCGCTCGAGTAAATCCATGTAACCATGATAAAAACATTACAAGGTAAATTCATTCTCTCAATTCGTCGGCCATGATTTTGTTCTGACGTTTGCCAACATTTTAAAATCATATAAAATTGAAAATAAAAAAATTAAATTGTTCACAATTGTTGTTGTTTGAGATTGAAAATGAGAATGTGTGTGTGAGTTTGAGTTTTGATTTTAAAATTATATTGTTGGCAAACGTCAGACTGCCTCTCAATGGTTTTACCTTGTTATGTTTTTATCATGCATGTAACTGTTTTTTTTTTACATTTTTGGAAGCCACCCACCGCTGGAAGGAAAAACAGCACATGACCTTTTTTCTTCCCATTATATAATCTTCAAAATCCAATAGGTCACAATGACGCTCGAGTAAATCCTGATTTAGCATCATGGGCTCCCCAACTATTAATTTAAGTGAAAAAAGGGGATAAATTAAATAATATACATATTTAGCTTTACATGCGTACTTATAGAAATTATAGCTAAAAGTTGGCAATTCTAATGAAAATTTGTTGATTTTTTTTCATTTTTGCACAAAGTTTAGAATTTGAATTTATATAGTTTTTGTTAGATAGCTCTGCTTTTATAAAAAAAAATAGCAAAAAAAACAAATGAAAAACATTGCAAATATTATATAAAGATCACTATAATTTTGAGTGAGTCTTTAAAGTTATTTATTCGCTTTTACCTGGTTTGTCAGTAAATTTGTACTCAGCGAAAAATGGAAATATATGTTTGAATTAAACATTCCAAAATAATAAAGTGCTAATCATTTTACAAATTTTCAAAATGGTGGTTTAATTTCCAGGTAGCTTTAAAATAAAATTTTATTACTTCATGATAAAGTTTCAGTGTGTATGAGTAAACATCGTCCACAAAGGGGCGTAGGCACCCCAGAGTAAAATAATCCCCTTCAAATTTTTTTTTTTTCAAACCCTACTGAGGATACGTCAAACGCGCCTGAATGTATTCGTCACATATATTCACAGATACTTATACATGAAAAACCTGTGCATGCGCAAAACTTACATTTGGCTCAAAACTATCTCCCTTTGATTGCTCCAAACAACTTGCGCAGATAGTTTACTGCCAATATAGAAGTATTAAATATATGATTATTAGAACATTGAACGAGAGCGTGTTTTAATCTAGTAGTCAAAGTTCAAAAGGAGCATATCATATTTAAAAAAATAATGAATTTTGCTGCCTTTTCTAACATGAGGCGATTTCTTAGAGGCTCATATATAAGGCCGGCTGCACTGAACCATTGCTCACTTGGAACGCTGACGGGTAGAGCGCTCAAATATTTGCGGGCCAGATCTGTCAATTTGTCGTATTTTAGTTTAGTTTTCCACCAATCTAGAGGATTTTCACCGAGATGAGCCCGTTTTTCTTTAAGATAGACCTTCAATTGAGCTTTAATTTCACATTTTTTAATGCCTTCAGATTCTACATCCGAGCCTTCGCTTTCGCTGAAGGAATCTAAAATTATTTCTAGGTTGCTTATAAGACTTTTAGCCGTACTTGTTGAAGGCCAATCAATTATGCGATTGCGAATGTGTAAAATGATGCGAATCATTCGCATAACGAATGAGGCTGTCCCCAGCGAGAGTAAAAAAGTCCCGCTTTTGAAATCAGTAGATGCACTGAATACACTAAGGGCTGGTTTCTCCAACTCAACTTAACTTAGTTTAGCCACTTTTTGGACTTAAGTCAAAAGTTAGCCTACGTTTTACACAGCTTATTCTTGACTAAGTCAAGAAAATTGACTTAACTAAGTAAAGTTGTGTTGGAGAAACCAGCCCTAAGTCTATCAAAATTTTAGTCGTTCTACCAGCTTACCAATGAAAATAAAATTTACGAGTTTTGATAGAAAAGGCTCAAAATGACAACCCTAGCTATGGAAACTCCTTTATTATAACGTGAAGTATCAGCTGATTCCGTCAAATTCTTCTTGATATTTTCAATAGCAGGGTTCGAGAACATGGAAACAATCATGAACTCCTTTCAAATAATAGTGATTTTAAGATTACCAAATGTCTAGAAAGAAATATACGTTTGATATTACTTTACAAAATATAATCGATCAAGCTCGTCAATGCCTGTCATTTTAAAAGAACCAATTTGGCGACTTCCAAATATTTGGATATAGCTGCAACAGAAGGTGCGGGGGAAAACCACAGTTTTCGTCCAATGACTGTGCCTCAAATTTAATAGAACCATGTTTTGAACAAAATCTGGATGTGCTAACTCGGCGCAGGACAACCTCTATTAATAGAACCTTCCAACCATGGCGCAATAAAATTATTTCCCGTTTTGACTCGCAATTTTTTATCATACGAATCATTTGATGTAATTGCCCATTATTTGATAGGAGTATTATCTTTTACTGATTTAAATAAGAAGATTGTGGAATTTTGTGGATACATTACGAACTGCAAATGTAGACTTCAAATACATCTTTGTGAAAGACTGTTCATTCTTCTACATTCGAATAGAAGCACTGAAAGATTTCTATGATTCCACCGACACAGAGGATCAGAAACTGCTGGGCTACATAAAAAAAGGTGGCTTACGTTAATGCCCTTGAGACAGTTTTGGAAATGATGCACAGTGTTACCGTTGTGCGACTAAAGTGCCAGACTGACACTTTTTGAAAAGTAAAATGATTGTTCTGGCAAGACTTTGACTGATTTCACCCTTTTTATTTTATTACAACGCTTTTATCAACTTGCAATGTTGTATGTCCAGACCGCTTTGAATGTTGTATGTCCAGACCACCATTTATACTAGCTGCATTTTTTTGAGCGACAAAAGAACGCTCAACTCGGGTAAAATTTCCCTTTACCTACTTAAGCAACCCTGTTGGTAGCTGGCAAGAAAATGTGATTAGTTTAACGGGATTTAGATACAAAAACCAATTTAAATGAGTAATTATGCGAGGCATTTGCGTAATATATATACTCGTTTAAAATGTCACGTATAAAAGGAAGCAAAAATTTCCCTCTCCACTTTCCCATTAACAATTCACAATAGAGCAGTTTTTTCACTTACCAACACTAGCCTTCAGGTCGCGTATTTTTTAACCGACCTGGCTGAGCCTGGATAAATAGCCGAGTTTCCGTGTATTTCGTCATTTAAGCGAGTGTTCTTTTGTAGCTCCGTTGCAAGTTGATAAAAGCGTTGTAAAATAAAATACATTTCACCGTGAGTTAATACTTAAACTTTAATCAAAGCTCCGATTGTTTAATTTTCTTGTTGTATATTTTTAATTGAAAGAAACT
Organism: Rhagoletis pomonella; assembly: GCF_013731165.1. Taxonomy (NCBI): domain Eukaryota; kingdom Metazoa; phylum Arthropoda; class Insecta; order Diptera; family Tephritidae; genus Rhagoletis; species Rhagoletis pomonella. Next base: position 20,737,887 of record NW_023458564.1, on the reverse strand, counting down.
TTTGATATTTTCATTTGAAGCATCGAAAATATCGATGTTTTTATACGATATATCGATATGAATCGATGCTATATTTCGATGTATCAAATGGAAAAAAACATCGACGGATTTTTTTGACTTGCATCCCTATCGGAGTGTTTCAAACACGTTTGCGCTGACAATTTCAACTGTACCAACTTCCGCATAATTATTGAATATGTTTTACGGGTATGTATGGCCTGGCAGTCTGCCAGAGTGCCAGGCCACTTGCCTCATTCGGTGAATACCACTATTGTTTCCCTATTTCTCTGCGTTCAATTGTTTTGTTTGCGATAGCTATCGCGAAGGCTAGCAAAGAAAAGTTACCGCTCGCAAAATGTTTTCGAGTGATTTGAATCGTTTGTGTTTCGTTACCTTGTATGAGCGAAACTAAACGATACCGAAACATTTGCTATTAGGTCCATTCAATACCTTTTCCAGTAAGTACTTGCAGCGAGAGCGTACACGAAAAATTGAGAGTCAAATTGAGAGCAAGAGAAAATTATCGGAAAAAGTTATTGAATGCAAAACTTGTAAAAACTTGCCACTTACGCCATTTTGACACTTTCTGACGATTAAGTTTTGGCGTGGAATTTTCTTTTTAATTGGGAATAGTACCCATCGTCATAAAAATAAACATTAGATTTAAATTGGGTGACAGGTAATAAGATCAACGGAAATAAGGTCAATTGACTTTATTTCCCACCCTGGTGCGAAATAAAGTCAATTGACATTATTACCTTTTTAAAAGCGAAATAAAATCCATTAACATTATTGCTCTTTCAAACATTAAATTTGCTTAGCTTCGCGGCGGCCCGCGTACCCCGCGCGACCGGCGCACACACCACGTCACGCTACGCCGCGGCCCCCCTTCCCCGTCTCCCGCCGTGCTGTAACGCAGGCAGATTTATTTTTTGTATACGTTGAAATAAAATTTTTATATATTTTAAACATCGAGGACTTATATTCAATAATACCCTCTATCTGCACACTTTTCACAAAGATGAGATTCTAATATAAAAATCCACCTAAGCTGTAACTGTCATCGGTGATATTAATGCTACCTTATATAACGGCAGGTATAAGTCCCAGATGGTTTCTAAAATCACAAATTAGTTTTTGTGCAAATTGCAGATAGAGGGTATTAATGAATTCAAGCCCTCGATATTTCAAATTTTTATATTTGTAAGTTATTGGAAGCAGGGATGCCAACTTGGCTGAAACCGTGCCATTTGTCCCTATTTTACTTCAAATGGCACTTAATTTTTCAATTTGGCACAAAGTGCCAAAATGGCACTTTTGTAAAAAAATAACATTTCAATACATTTTTGTGTAATCCTTTGCGTGCACTTCTTTTTCTCAACTAAAATTTTCTAATTTATAAAGGCTATTCAACTGGTTTATCTTATTTTATCATTGCACTTTTGTTTTGAAAATGTGGCTTTATTTTATTGCTAAATGTGAATGATTAAAAGGAATGGCACCTTGTTTGACACTTTTATTTTTCTATTTGGCACATTTTGGCACTTTTTTTATCCTTCATAACTAAGGATAGTTGGCAGCCCTGATTGGAAGATTTTTGCTGTGTTTTGGCAACAACTTGTCTGCAGTAAAAAAGCATAAAATTTGTGTTTCGAAAGTGTGTGAAAACCAATCAATTAATTTACATGATTTCGGTTCCGATATAATTGTTTATACCCGCATTTTGGCACATTGGCTTGAATGTGTCATCTAATAAATAGTGTCGTCGTTCGCCTTCCTTTAAATCATGTCACAAATTGCTGGCGGAGACATGAATACAGTGTAAGAAAATTCCTTTTCTATAATTGTTTCCTTATAGAAAGGTTGGTTTCTTTTCCACCTTAGACATTCCGAATTCGTTCAAAATATGCTAATTTAAAACATATAATTTTTTCAGTGTTCCTCCGGGGTTTTTCGACATGGACTGTTTCTGCAATTTAATAGTATCGCTTTATTTTTGTGGAAACGAAACATGTTTTGCAAGTTCTGGATCATTTCTACACTCTTTCTTCAAATATTTCTCGTATTCCAGCTGCGTTTTGCGTTTGGTTTTTCGCATCGTGTTTTTACTATATTCGTAATTTTAAATTTTTTAATAAAATCAATTGGTGGTAGTTCATGATTGTGTGTGGATTAATAGCACCACACTGAGGATTTGGCAATAACCTTTTTCATCTATTAAAAACAACACTTACGGGGCAATGTTTATTGTAAGAACAACATTTTTTTCTATGAATCGACATACTTTAAGCATTGTTGACGCTATTTCCATTTGAATGAGCAAATAGCGTCAATGACTTTATTTCCAAATTTTTATTGACTTTATTTCGCTTTATTTCACACCAGGGTGGGAAATAAAGTCAATTGACCTTATTTCCGTTGATCTTGTTACCTGTCACCTTAAATTGTTCATCCATATTTTAATTTCACTAATTATGTTTCATCAAATCATCCTCTTAAACACTTTTTTTTACATTTGAATTTGAAACATAACCTTACTATTTGACCATATTTGACTCCTGCAAATGCGTGCTAGTATAAGCAAGAATTTGCAGCTCTCGGGTTGTTATGCTCTCGAATTCGCTCTCTCTTGCAATTTTCTGAGTTATTGAATGCATTTCCAGTAAAAACTTGCAACTACTAGGAAGAATTCGTCATAATTTATTCATATTGAATGGACCTATTGTTTGTTTGCGTTTCTGGCTGTCACATATCGAATCTGTTTAAAGAGCTTTGCAAGCAAGCGATTAAGATCCCTTTCAGACACGTCAAGTCTTGCTTTCAAGTCTGCTCGGTTCATAGGCGAAGGAGGTGAGAAAAGAGGGGAAGAGTACATGCGTCTCACCTCCTTCGCCTACGAACGAGCAGACTTGAAATCAAGACTTGACGTGTCTGAAAAGGGTCTAACCGACGCAGCGCATGACAGCGAAGTCTGGTGAATTTAGTTTTTTTCGCTACGTGACACTTTCAAAGAGAGACGCCACTCTCATTTCTTTTGAACATTTACCCCCACGATTGAGAGAATACAAAGGTTGCGCCGATCTCGGACCGCTATTCCTCTCTTAACGAATTTGACAGAATCGTTGTTTGCATGACGTCACACTGGTGCAACTTGTTTACGTTTTCCTTGCAAAATTTTTTCTTCTTCTTCAATTCTTGCTCACGTTTTGGCATTTCTCTCTCGCGATTGCACCAGTGTGACGTCACCCAAAAGTTATTCTCTAGTCTTATATTATTATTATTATATTTAGAATGAGTTCAGCACAATAACAACTTTCCAAGCAACACCTCTGTAACTCTGAAAATGTACAATGTACAAATGTACAAATCGTGTGATCCCTGCTTTACTCATAAAAATAAACCTTTTTCCGGTATTGCACAATTTCTGTACTGAACACATGCCGTTGTCATATGGAAGCCGGCTTTTATTTACATATATATATATATATATGTATTTATTTACTATGCCAACTGAACTCCAAAAGTCAAGTTCAATGGTGTTGTTGAAACATAATATGAGTAGTCCACTTGCAAACACCGTTATGTGATTTTATAATAGTAAGCCGTAAATTAAAAAAAATTCCAAATTGTATATTTATTTTTATTATCTGAAAATTTGGATAAATAGGAGCCTAATAACATTAAAAATCAAAATCGCAGTGTGGTAGTTTTTGCAAATTTTATATATAGTAATTAAATATAGCGAGTTTTGAAACAGTAAGTTTTATATAGCCAGCTTTTTTAAGCTTTTCGCGTTCTCTCTTCCATGAAGGTTGGTCTGCTTCTTTTTTAAACCATCTTCCACTAGGCACCGAAACTACCACGTTTTCTTGCAGTTTTCTAAGTTCATCAGAAGATGGAGACTTTTGAACTATGAACTAATGAAGAGCTAACATTTGATGGTATTTTTTTCAGACTATATAAGGATTTTGCACTGTATTGTTTAGTGGACATGAAACTACTTTAAATACTGGTACGTTAACCACCAAAAACTAAAAGTCGAAAAAAATTTACATAGCGCACTTTGCAAGTGGATTACTCATATGCTCCGTAGCTACTCGTCCTAAATAAATGAAATCAACACATGTGCAATTTTTTGCACATAAGGCATAAATACAAATAATCGCGAGACTTTAGACTTTTATTGTTTATAGTATTCAAACCTCGACCTAAACATTTACACAACTAAAAAACATATTTATAATTTAAACATACATGTGTACATACATATGCTTATTGCAAACCTTTCACAATTTCAAATTCATTGACTCGTGCAAAAAAAAACGTTCGTATGTATATTAGACTGCATCACCAAAACAAGTTGCGGTTTTTCCGCCGGGACTACAAAATATATTTTATATTAAGACGTCCACCAAAATATTTCGGAAAAATATTAAGATTTAAGCGAGCTATACCGATTTGGAGTTTTGTATGAAAGAAATAGTTTCTTAATGAACTTTTTGAAAAAAGTCCCCTCGGATAACAAAACAGATCAAGCTTTATAAATCTGCATAAAAATATTTAAAAATCTTTTCAACGGAATCGTAATAATGAGATTTTTGATGCTGCTTTTTTTACTTTTTTCAAAGATTGATTTACGAAAAACTTAAATAACTGGGCCAAAACTATTCTGATTTAGACTTATAGGATCTCGGTAGAAAGGTATATTCCCACTATTTTTTATTTATGTGCAACAAAAAGTCATTCGTGTCCCATTTTTTTTTTTCAAATACCAACACATCCTAATTCAATTTTGAATGATGTTCGTTCATCCTATCTTTCTCTTTCATACTTTGAATGGGCTTATTAGTAAAGAAATAAAAATCACAAGTCTAAATAGGAACAGTTTAGGTTCAGATATTCAAGTTTTTCTTATTCCAATCTTTGAAAAAAGCAGGGACCAAAAATAACTGTTATTTCGAATTTACAAATTGAAAACGTTGCCTGAATTCTGAAATTTAACGAAAACGTTGTTTCATAACAGTTAATAGATGAGAAATATTTTTTCCGTTGCTGATAAGAGTTATTTCCCAACGTTTATTTTTTACGTCGCTAAATAACGGTTATAGCCCGACGTTTATTTTTTACGTTGCTTGATAACAGTTATTGCCCGACGTTTATTTTTACATTATCTGATAATAGTTATTTCACTCTCTCACTTTTATTTCATCACCTTTATCTTATTCTCCATCTCCATCTTCATCAATATCCTAATCTTACAACGTCCAGTTGGACTTAGAGAGGGAAAGTAAAAGTCATAAATACCAAAGCTTACATTATTTACTCACTCCCCTTCTTCACGAACGATACATTTCCAATAAAATACGGGAATGGGCACGATATCGACTAATCAGTTTAGTTGCCTTTGGCGATTAACCCATTAAAGAAAGTGTTTGTTTTTCAACTGTAATCAATTATTTAAATGTCGTGTAATATTCAGGTGAAGGTATTTATCATTTATTTGGTACTTTCCTACTTACTTACCAAAAAATTTACTTTGAAATGTACACCGAGGGAAAAAAATATTAAAATCAAATAGAAACGTAATTGATCTTACTAAAAACGTCAACGAAAGTACTGTATATTGGTAAATATTCAATTCAATTACGCGCATATTAAAATGACCGCGTTCATACTGAAAAAGCATCCGCGAAGTGAATAATCAAGACAAAAACTAAAAAAAAATATTAATTTGCATGTTGCCTGCAGTGGAATTCGAACCCGACCATCTCCGGATATCAACAACTTCTGGCAAGCATCTTTGCGCACTCAGCTACACCCATCCATATAAATTTACTTTCAAATATTGAATATCCATCAACTCCACAGCACGCGATTTGTACTATGTATGGATGTGTGTGTTGTCGCCGCTCTCAGAGCGGCGCTCTGCATGCTTGGGGTGCGTATGTACACTTACATAGCCCTACTCAGATGTGAACAGTCAAATACGTGCGTAATAAATTTTGTATGAAAATATTATTTTTGAATACGAACATTTTTAAAAGATAATCAAATATAAAGTATTCATTTTTACTATGCATTATTCCCCTCAGTGTAGATGCTAAAGATTATTGGTGAGTACCGGTCCGTCAGGTCTTGAAATTAGACGAATGTTTTAGAGAATTTTATGTAGTTTTGGAATATATAATTTGATATTTGCGCGCGAATTTGCGAATATGTGTAAATTTTGATTTTCCTAATTTTTGATTTGCAGCTTCTTTTTGCATAATTTCGCGAAAAGAATTTTTCGAATAATGAAAAAATCTCACCAAACATTGGGAAAAAGGCGAGTATTTACACCTAAGTCATTTTATAGTATAACCTTTGTTTTCTGAGAGTGGAAAGCAGGAAACAAAAATTAACCAAAATTCCATCACATTTAATGACTGGGCCCACATTTTTTGTTAGTTTTCGACGTTATAGTGATAGATAGTAGATAGATATTTTATATTTAGGTTTTTCGAATAAAATAAAGACAAAAAACTAAATTTTATCGAAATCGGATGAAATTCAATGCTTCCGCCCACGAGAGAAGAGGGCGTGGCAACATTCCATCTTTACAAAGTTTTATAATTCTCTATTTCTAAGTAAAACTAGAGCACATGTCAAGTTTCAGTGAAATCGCTGCAGTTGAACTATTATTTCCGCCTGATTCCATATTGCCGAAACACTGTGTGGCGGTGGCGTCGCCAACTTTAAAAGAATCGGCGACGCCGCACTATATGTAGTTCCTGAGCGGAAAAAAATCAACAAGAACTATTTTTTTTTATAATTTTTCCAATTAGCTAATTGCATGGGGGCTCTGAAAAGATGTATCTCATTGCTTTGTATGCTATAAACTCTTTAAGGAAAATCGGAGAAATTGTTATCTTTTAATAATGGATATTTTTAAATAATTTTAATGAATGTTTGATTTATATGTTTTTACGCTGTGTGTTTTATATTACATATTGATAAGGCCTTATACAAAATATAAAAGATAGTTCCTCCGATTACCATATTCTTTATAACACGCGAAAGAGTTAAACAAAAGAAAATTTAGGGGACAGCATAGCATACAAAACAAGCTCCACACTTCTCCAAACGGAGCATTATTTTTCCCTTATAATACCAATTTACCAAATTTGTATTGCATTCCTTCCGAAGTTTTTATTTTTATTTTTTTTCTTTCTGAAATGCCATAACTTTCCCGCTATAACTCAACTTGATGACATAATTTTTCGCCCTGCCACAAGAAGTTTAAAGTATGTAAGAAATAAAATTTTTGATTTTTTTCATGTGTTTTATTATGTAACTGGTATTTTTGAAGTTTCAATATATGAAATGGATCATTAAAATGTTATATAATATATGAGTATTTTTAAAATGCATCTTTGGATAAAGTTTCTTTGGAAATTTGAAATTTGAAAAAAATTGCGAGCTTCTGTAAAGTCTTTTCGCAAATGCCAAGTTCCAGGGTCATAGGGTGAGAAACTGTATTCGAATCCAAATCTTTCAAAGACTTCAATAATATTCGGAGTAACCAAATCTTTTTTTCTAACCAGTTGTTTGGGTCTTGCGATGTTATTTTTAGGCGTTGTAACCCTGAACTCTCCATTGCACTTGATGAAGCTGTTTCACTCCGGGAGGTCTTTGTCAAAATTTCTTTCACCACTTTACTTTTAACTGAAAGGTGCCAATCATCATCTAGGATTGTTGATCCAGTTAGCTCCTGACTTATGTACCATACATGTCCACTGAATTTGTTTAAGGCTACATTGGAAACTGGTTTATCAGTCTTATCATAGGGTTTCAAAGCTAATAAAAAGTGAAAATCATTTCGATGCGCATTTATTACGTCACTTGCAGTGAACCAATACTTTACTTACAGTAAAGCAATGAATGCACTCACTGCTGTCAATCCTTTTTCTTCCTTGGCTGTTAATTTTATTTGATTCTTAAAATTATAATTTTTAGCGAGTAAATTACTTTGCACATAAAATGTGCTTCATAAAGCGCACCAGACTTGTAAAAATCGATCTCTCATGGCGGAGTACATTAGACTGGGTCGAAAAAAAAAGTTGCTAATGTCCGCCCCTAAATTTAAAGATTATGTTGAGAGGGTTCTGGAAAAATTTTTTTTTTTTTTTTTAACCCTCCGAAATACAGCCGAAATGGTTTTTTCGTTGTAACTTGTTTATTTGACGGCCGATTTTTAAAATTGATATGTCATTATTTTTGTCTTGAGAAGCTTCACTTTTCGTTCTTATGTCTTTTTAAGCTTTGAAGTCGCGTTCGCATGATAAGGGCAGAAACAAAATTTTACCCCCCCTAAAGTATATTTTTTTCCTTACCAAACGAAAGTACTTAAAAATTCAAGAAAATGTTGCCTTCAAACTATATTACTAAAATAATAAACAAAGGAGTTATAGCACTTTTAATATCACAGGTCAACATGAGTTTCAGATGTAAGTATAATAACACAGTACAACAAAAATTGATTTTTTTTATGCAACAGAGTAACCTAAATTTAAGGATTATGTTGAGAGGATTTCGAAATTTTTATTTTATTTTTTTTTTAACCCTTCGAAATACAGCCGAAAAGGTTTTTTCGTTGAAAGTTGGGTATTTGACGGCCGATTTTTAAAATTAACATGTCATCACATTTCCTTTTAAGCTATGAAGTCGTTTACCCATGGTTAGGTCAGCTAACAAAATTCGCCCCCACAAATTCCTCCAACAGTTTTCTTAGTTGGAAATTTAATCTCACTGCTTTCGTACCAATTTAGGTACATTTTTGCTACGATTTTTCCCAAATTCATACTCTTTGTTTTCGTCGCATCAGCAACCCGGGGAGTGCAAAACTGACGCTGTCAATAGCGAGCTAACCTCTTGTAATTTAATCATGCCAATAAGCAATTCATGGAAGTAGACACGTTTTTAAGTATATTTGCTGGATACGCGAACTATCAAATGCTGTTCAAGCCATTATACGTTCAGCTATAGAAAATAATGCATATTATTTTCACCCAGAAAATATATTATTAGCCATGATAACCGACGCTGATCCAGAGATACGTAATGATGGGTACGAAAAAATCAAAACAGCACGTCAATATCCACCAGCAGGGCTTCGCGTGTTCAAGGTCCCAAAGCGTGGCGTAATAAACTTTGAAAGTAAGTCGTATGTCAGCATGATCGATTGGAGTCAGTTTAAGATTACGGAACCCCCTTGTGTGCAGTTCTACCCAGATAGTGAACTTACAATGTTTCAATTTTCGGAAAATGAAGTGATAAATATCCCAGGTAAATATCTTCAAACTAAAAACTTCACGGGTCTTATAGTACTTTTAAATCATTTTTTTTTAGAGTTCCTCTGTCATTCCCAGAATACCGAACGGTTTGTGCGTGTTGTTAGTGAGTCTGCAAGTGCTGTCACTGATGAAAAGCGCCTGGGCCACATTTTTGCAAAATTAGAAAGCCGAGACCAATATAAAAGCCTTGATTCGCGCCAAAATTTGCTTAAGTAGCAATAAATATTGTAAGTGAAATAACTTTTTTGTTGATTATTTTAGTAATATAGTTTGAAGGCAACATTTTCTTGAATTTTTAAGTACTTTCGTTTGGTAAGGAAAAAAATATGCTTTAGGGGGGGTAAAATTTTGTTTCTGCCCTTATCATGCGAACGCGACTTCAAAGCTTAAAAAGACATAAGAACGAAAAGTGAAGCTTCTCAAGACAAAAATAATGACATATCAATTTTAAAAATCGGCCGTCAAATAAACAAGTTACAACGAAAAAACCATTTCGGCTGTATTTCGGAGGGTTAAAAAAAAAAAAAAAAAATTTTTCCAGAACCCTCTCAACATAATCATTAAATTTAGGGGCGGACATTAGCAACTTTTTTTTTTTGTATGGGGACCGACCCAGTCTAGAGTACATCCCAACGATCTTCCTAAAACACGAAACGAAATAATATACTGATTAACATGGCTATTAGGATAATAGAGATCAACTTACAGCTAATTTTTGCAGCACAAAGTGCAACTTTTTTTTCTCGTAGGATTGGAGGAATGTTTTTATGTTTTATCCCAATTAAGAAATTTTTCTGTTCAATAGTGGGCCACAGAGTTTAGAATCTTTTAAAAATGGAAACTTCTGGACCTGAAGAATCATCAACAGAAACTTCGAACAAATTGTTATGAAGCGGAACCCATACCACCCACACGTATTTTTTGTCGTTGTAACACCAAAAACTGTTTACGCTTTCCCATACTGGCATTATATATATTTTCTGTGAAAGATTATACTTTAGTTTGAGATCCCTTGCCAGGTTTTGTACGTAAATTATTGATTAAGAGCCTCAAAACTGGCATGTTTGAAGGTAAACTCGCTCCACTTAGGTTATCTTTTGTGTGATAGATTGAATAAATACTCTCTCTAATTTTTTTCACCTTACTGTTGACTTGCGTGGTTTAACTCAAGGCATATTCAACAAGGTAGAAGTGACAATTCAGTCGAGCTCTCTCATACCTGACTGTAATGTCAAAAAACGTAAACAAGGAAATTAACCCTTTGTTATGCATGTACCATATTTGATAAAATTCAATATCTATGAAAGTTTTTGTAAATATGAAAATATTTAAATTCACATTAAAATCGGCTTCATTTTAGTTTTTATATTTTCGTTTAATGTAAATGTGGTAATGCATACTTACTCAAAATTACACACTAAATGAAACACAATTATTTATAAAACCGTTTTGGCAATTTTCTTGTTTTTATTAGCCCAATGTTTTTGAGCATTTGTTTTTTTTTATTCAAATACTTAATTCCAGAGTATATTCGACAGTTAAAAAAAAAAATTTGATTCTTTCTTCTAAATTTACATCGGAACTTAACTTCAATAATTCAGCTATTAAATTTTTGCAATGCGAAATTTCTTTTCCATTAAACTTATTAAAAATTACTTCCAGTTTCTTTATGCCCACAAGGAATTCTGGTTTAGGTTTTATCATACCACCAAAAAAATTTGCATCGATAACTTAAATAAAGTTGTGATACACAATGGCTAGAGGCGTCGCACTATAGGCAAAACACGAGTTTTTTTTCAAAATCGTAGATCTTCGCTTAGAAAAGAGTGGCCAGATTGGAAAAAGAAAAGCTACCTTTAAACTTTAATAACTCGTAAACTATCAGCTTTCACAAAAAAAATTTATATAACAAAAATGGTTATACTGGTCGATATCTTTACGAAAGTGCAACATTTAACCCTTTAATGCAGAGTCTGTCATATATGAAACGCTTTTTAACCCTTTCAAGGCAGAGGCAAAATGGTTCTAAATATGCTTTCAACGTACTTTTTATTTATTTTTATTTATTTTTATTTTTATTTTTATTTTTATTTTTAATATTTTTATTTTTAATATTTTTATTTTTTTATTTTATTTTTTTTATTTATTTATTTTTTTATTATTATTTTACTATGGAAAAATTTTCTACGATTAATATCTACGTCAACATGAGAAAAAGCACGCTCAAAAGTATATTGAGAACCTTTTTCCTCTGCCTTGAAAGGGTTAAAAAGCATTTCATATATGACATACTCTGCATTAAAGGGTTAAATGCTGCATTCCATTATCTCTTTTCTAAGCGAAGATCTACGATTTTGAAAAAAAACTCGTGTTTTGCCTATAGTGCGTCGCCTGTGGGCATTCTTTCATATATGTATGTATGTGATATTTCTAAAGTTATATATTTTTTGTCTACTCGGTTATTCCATGGGGAATTCATGCTTCATTTAAATTTAAAAAATTAAATTACTACACCATTTTAATTAATTAGTGTTTAGTCCAGTTTTGTTTTGTAGAAGTTTCGTTAGTATACACTTAAGTTTTTACACATTGAATATATCTGCATATTTATATAGTTACGCGTATCTATTTACATTTATTTATTTACAAGTCTACAAAATCTTATTACTTATAAAGCGATTTTTAATCTTCGTTGCTTAACACACATTTTTTCAATTACTTCTTGTGTTGTAATCGGCACATCATTATGTACCGCTAACATCGTTAAACCATTCAGCCGCTCCTTAATTGTATAAAAAGAAGGGACAAATAAGATAGCATATTCAACAATTGAGTAGTCCACTTGCAAAGTGCGCTATGTAAATTTTTTTTAGATTTTTAGTTTTTGGTGGGTTTCATGTCCACTAACAGCAGAGTGAAAAATTTTTCTATATTCTGAAAAAAATAGCATGAAATGTTAACTACTCTTGCAAAAGTCGCTATAATACTTATTTATACACTTTCAAATGTCTCCTCTTCGTATGAACTTAGAAAACTGCAAGAAAACGTGGTAGTTTCGGTGCCTAGTGGAAGAGGTCGCAAAAAAGAAGCAAACCAATCTTCCGAGAGGAGAGAACGCGAAAAGCTAAAAAAAAGCTAGCTATGTAAAAGTTACTGTTTCAAAACTTGCAATATTAAATTTTTAAATATAGAATTTGCAAATCTACCATACTGCAATTTTATTTTTTTTAATGGTATTAGGCTCTTATTTATACAAATTTTCAGGTAATAAAAAAAGATACAGTTCGGATGTTACTTGTTGTCGTAGACGTTTTTTTTTTCATTTTATGGTTTACTTTTATAAAATCACATAACGCTGTTTGCAAGTTGACTACTCATATATTCATTAAAAGATAATTTGTCATCCGTCTGAAATAAAAAAAAATTTTAAATCAGAAGGATAAAATAGTATTGTGTTACTAATTCAAAAGTAAATAATTGTAGTTCAATGACGAACGGGGGGGGGGGGGGAATCTATCCCCCCATATCCCCGCCCCCCCTGGCTACGCCACTGGCAGACTTACTCAGTTTGGGTCTGTGCATCAACAGCTAACTTCGTCCCCACAGACACCTCAGGAACGGCCGACACTTCAGATAACTCAAGCATTGAGGAATTGTATGGTAGAGGTACTGCACCTGGGAACAAACGCGCCCGCTTGGAAATACTCGGCTGTGATGGGCAACAAATAAAGTCACTGCCACTAAAATGGTGTTCGCACACACGCGAAGAGTCTCCTAATGGAACACCGCAGCTACTTGCCCACCGTTGTCGCTTCACTTGACAATTAGGAGGTTTAAAATAACGCACAAGTTCGTTGTCCTGGCTCTTGCCACACAGAGCGCACCGCTCGTAATTCCTTTTATTTTTATTTTTGTATGTACAGTGCCGAACAGAAGTATTGGCACAGTGAATTTTTCGCAATATATGCAAAGTTATTTATTCTAATTTATCTTCGATAATTTTTTATAAAAATATTGTTCATTCTACACCAGAAAACATAATAATAAAATCTCTAAACTTTGTGCAAACCTCAGGAAGATTTTTTAGAAAAATTCTAAGTATGCAGTTTTATAGCCCATTCAAATTTAGTATAAGAAAGTGCAAGTTTGAAGTCGCTAGAAAATCGCATTGATTTTTGGTAATTTTTTTTCACGCAAGTTCTTCCATACAAAGTAATTCGACAATTGTTTTTTGTATGGAGAAAATGAGCAACACCTTCCACTAAAAAAATTGCCAAAAATCAACGCGATTTTCTAGCATCTTTAAACTTGCACTTTCTTATACTAAATTTGAATGGGCTATAAAACTGCATACTTAGGATTTTTCTAGAAAATCTGAATAAAAAGTTGCAAATTAGTGTGCAAATTTAATGAACTTCCTGAGCTTCGCACAAAGTTTAGAGTTTTTATTATTACGTTTGCGTGTAGAATGAACTATATTTTTATAAAAAATTATCGAAAATAAATTAGAATAAAAACCTTTGCATATATGGCGAAAAATTCACTGTGCCAATACTTTTGTTCGTCACTGTATGTATTTAAAATCAGTCGCACAGCTCAAAATTGAAAATTGAAATTAAAAAATTAAAATTTTGAATTGTATAGGGTTAAGAGTTGACATTACAGTCGCAGTTCAAAAGAGAGAAATGTCGAAATCACTTCTACCTTGTTATGCCTTGGTTTAACTCATGCTTATTTCGACAAATGACAAAAATACTTTCTTACTAGTGACCCTATTTTATAGATAAGACGGTTACATTTATATTTGTTGCCAATTTTTACGCTTAAGCCCTAGGATATATTAAAACACACTATGAGTACAACTTCCCAAATGCTCAACAGTTGCCACGTAGTTGGTAAAGTAGTGATAAGTTTTTCCAACCCAAAATTTGAATAAAATGGTATCATTTCAAAGGCCTTGTGGCAGGGTCCAAGCTTCTGGTACAGGTTCAGTTCTTCGCACGGAGAATGTTATTCTGAAGATAAACAAAATTAAAAAAACTTAACTTCTCGATATAAATTGGGTAGTCGATATTTCAGGGACACCCTAATATTCACTCTTTACAACTAGGTAAAAGTAAAATCAGCTGCCACCAGTCGCCTCTGTGGCTTCTTCAAGACTTTAAATGTCCTTATCCCATAAAAAACTTCATGACATCTACATATTTAAAGTTTACCAAGCACCATTTCCAAACTATTTGACTACAATAGGTCTTCAGGAGCTTTCGACGACGCTAATTACAAATTCTTAGTCATATTAAAGAAATTGAAGAAGTTGAATAAAAATGGAATGGAATTTTTGGAAACATTAGGCAGACATTTTGATTTTTCTAAATTCACATAACATGGTCCGTGAAGTTTCATTATACCAATTTTCAGCTTGATTGGGCCAACAGTTTGCGAAATATTGAATTTGTCCGCTTTTCGTTGATTTGGAACCACTGTGAGCCGCACAATGCACCGAACGTGGACAAAAATCAAGCCTCGGGTGTCTTGAATACAGAAAGAAAACTTTGTAACATAAATACCTTGTTAGCTCAGTAAATTTAGACTTTTTCAAAAACAAATTTCTAGTAGGGAACTTTTGATGCAGTTTACTTCTATTTGAAACGTAGATCATAGATCCACAATCTTGCTCCTAAAATTCATATGGAAACTTTCCGCCGTCTTGGATTTCAAGATTGTGCTTATTTTGCATTTTTCGTAAAGATGTTAGATACAATTTTGTTAATTTCATAAATTTTTTATATATCCCAAAACTCGTTTTCATAGTGTTTTCGTTGTCGGTCCGAACATGGTATTAGAAACAGCTGCCATACTCTGCGGTGAATTAACACCGTTCATATGAATTCTATCACGGGGAGCATCAGTACTTGTAGTTAATGCTTATGTTTAGGTTTAATTAAACTTTGGCCACATCTATTCTGCGCTTGCAACACAAATTTTTTAACCGGTTGCTAAAAATCTAGTTGCAGTTTTTGTTAATAAAATTTATAAATTTTTCGTTTGAAGTTTCAGAGTCTAACTCACAGGGATCTTAGAAAACTTTCACCATTAACATAAACGCATTTCGTTTGTTATCGGAATATCAAACACTGTTTTAAGGGTTTATTTTTGACAAATAAATATTTCACTGGATTTAATTAGAATGTTGCGATCAGGCATTTCTGGCTTGTGTTTGGCCCATGGTGAAATGAAAATAAGGTGATGTCAGTTGAGGGGTGTTTGTTGTAATTTTGACAAATTCGGTAGCCCAGTTTTGAATGATGCCCTCTTGAACAAAAACTGCGCTGGAAAAACTCCTTTTATGTATTTTGCTGAAAAAGTATGAACATCACTGTCTTTGACATTTCTTTTTAGTTGTGACTTTTGCATTCAATAATCTTGCAAAAATTGTGATTTTTGCTTATATTCAATAGCTTCTAAATCCGGATTTGTGAATTTTTTGAGGTTTTCCGGATTTTGGCTGCAAGTTTAGGTAACAAATTTTAAGTATTTATTGCCAAGTGGCAAAAAGAGACTAATTTACTTTACCTTCCAAAGATTTGTGAATTGTGCTTTTTACCTCAGTGAGAAGCTGCGATAGAAGCATGATACAAATATTTAAAGGTAGTTTCACTTCTTCTTCTTAGCCGCCATTGCTCCTATTTGACGTAAACTGTGCTTTTGGTTTTTTCTTTTGAATTCGAGCTACCATATTCTTTGACAAAAGTAAAAAAGTGATTGATTACTTAAAAAAAATATATGTAATTATTTAAAAGAAATTAAAGCTTTTAGCGAAAGTGAATATAAAACGGAAGGTAAGGGAAATATTACATTGTTTTCACATAAAATATGCATTTATTCTTGTTAATTATTGTATTGTTTTTTAGTAAGATGAGCTGCATATTTAGGAGCTGCAAAAATAACAGAAGAAATTGCGAAAAAACTAGCATAAAGTTTTTTCGACTCGCGGCGGTACCACATGTGCGAGAAAAGTGGGTATCCGCGTGCATGGTAACTTCCGTTCCGAGCACTTTTCCGCGAAATATTTCAACCGGAGGAACGTATGCCGCAATTAGAGCGAAATGCGATACCAGTTGGAGTAGAGTGAGTATTTTATCTGTATAAGTACAATGACCATCCGTACTTTATTTCAAAGGATAGTCCTTTTTCTCAAGGTGCTGTCCTTTAACATTATTTTCTTTTCTAATATATTTTGTAATTTATTTCAAAACTTGTCCTTTGATGGTATTTTTTTGATTATTGACAATTATTTTCAGATACCAAACGCAAAATATGGAAGATGTGGAATACCTGGACGAATATATGGATTACTGCATTGCGTATTTTTGTGGCATATGCTTAATAATTTAAGATTAACCATTTTAATTTAGACATCACGAAAATGAAAGCATATCGGAGAAAATATGTCAAAAAGGATACGTAACCATTTCAACTCAGACTGAGTAAGTCTATACATATTTACGTATATGTCCCTGTTATGCATACGTTGATTAAAGCTACACTTATCCTTATGGTTATGTATGCTTTTTCGAAACTGCGTTTTTCACAGATTTCGGTAGGATATATTAAGTACACCTTCAATACAAATTTTAAAGTGCTAGTACTAATAAAAAAATTATAGTTTAAAAAACTAAAACCTCCCTATTATAATTGCCATTCGTGCTGTCATCAGGTATGTAACTTGAGAATAGAAATCGCTGCATCTTTTAGGCGCATCAATATTACATAGTTACATCCCGAGCTAATAAAAGGAAGGTAAAAAAAAACGGAGGTGCATGAACAAGTTGTGAATGGGCAAATTAAAATGTTACTCATACGCCATATCGTACATGGCCATTAGTACATTTAGGTTTGAGCTCAACTTGAGGTTAAGTTGAGAACTAAGATATTTGTCAAATCTCCAACGTTGTTTCTCAACAGTACCTCAAGTGAAGGATCATAGCGTTCTCAATAAAAAGATAATTTTTCTTTGTATGAAGAAAGGACTGTTCCTCACAAGTTGAGAAAATGCTAGTTCTCAACTTGAACTCCAATTTAATTCTCCAATTGGTTTCAAACATATGATCGAAATACTGAAATTGAAATAGTAAAATACCTTATACCTTTTTAATTGAAACGACATACATAGACGAATTTAAATATTAGTTTTTCATTTTATTAATCCTTTTGTATTATGTAGTTAATCAATATCGGATTACATTAATTCGCTTCGTACTTCAGGATACGATTTTTGAACAATGAATTAAAATTAGAAAACGCCCAATGTGTATCAAAAAAAAAATTAATGAAACTATAACATAATTACATATACTTTAACTGAATTGTTCTTATTTGAAGCTGGCATAAAACGTAAGTAAGCACGTACATATGTACATACATATGTAAATATCCAAATTTATAAATGAAGACGCATAATAAAACTAATGTAAGCATGCAGATGCAAGGAGCTATACATCATGCGTTATCACAAAGAAGTTTATGCTTGCTTCCCTAGAATCCGAAATAAAGCAACATTCTACTTACCGCTAGGGATGCAAACGATGCATCGATGTTTTTGAAACATCGATAATATCGGTTCAATTTTCGATGTTTGCCATCGATGTTTACAATTAATAACATCGCGAAATTTACAATACATCGATGGAAGTTTTACCGATGTTTTAAACATCGACTTTAAGGAGACTCTGCGACTTTCTTTCGGTATGTTTGACTGACCTTAAATTTATTATCCATTCAGATTTTTTTTTGTTATTTATGGCCTTATGACAACTATATTCAACAATTTTATTGAGCGTGAGGCCGTTTCTTATGAAAAATGTTATTGAAAATCAACAATAATTTACAAAAGGTAGAAGTTATAGCTGCTATTTCGGATACCACCATATCATCTCAGTGACCACGCTTGGCCCCACGGCCCCAAGCTCAACAAAATTGTTGGATTCATTCTGAATGATAATAACCTATCCGTTAAAAAATGAACCAAACACCCCTTAGAATTTCAACAAGATCAGGCCTAGGATCTTTAGGCCCGGACGACCTTACGATGGTATGCATTTTGATTCTAATAATAGAAAGGGTATAGAAATGATAATAAAATACAGGAAAATACATTCAAAATTATTAAAGTATTCAATATTGCTTTAAATTTAATTAGAAATTAACAAATTGCAAAACATCGGGAACCATCGATATATCGATGTTTCTCTAGCGATGTATTTTAGCCCGATGTTCTTTTCTCCGATGCATCGAAACATCGATGTATCGATGTTGCTGCTCAAAATTTGCATCCCTACTTACCGCGCTATTCCCACAACACTGACAAAATTCATCGTGTGACTACTGTCACAATTATTGCGCATAAAACACAATATGTATAAACATTGAGGTTGTTTCGCCGTTGTTGCGTACTCAGTAGGTCATAACAACAACACTGACAATTGTCACCATACGAGAGTTTATTTGCGGCATAGTAGTAAAGGCAATAGTCAGCCGCTGAGTTTTGTCAGTGTTGTGGGAATAGGGCGGTTAGTCTCTTAAAGGAACAACTGCATATAATATATCAAGTAAAAGATAATGCTACATTTTTGGTGTGCCTTACTTTTATAGCAATTTAAATCAATACGCAGCTCGTTTAATACGAACCATCATGTAAGTATATTTACCTCGTGTGTTACAACTTATTTTTTAATTAAATAAAAAATCCTTAAAAAAATATTAAAATTTCCAAAATAATTATTTGATTAGGTGGCAGTGCTATTTAACAATTTACGAAAAGTAGAAACGTCAGTAAGCACAGTTTATGTCAAAAAATTTAATAGTGAAACTACCTTCTTTTTTTTGTATCATGGATAGAAGTGTGATTTTTGGCTGCAAGTTCCAGGTGAGTTTATTGAATTGGCCAATTTGTTAAGAAAATGGTAAGTAAAAGTGTGTTTTCTACACTGAAAATAAAATTTCGTAAAAGTGCTACGAAAAACTTTCGTAGTCTTGGTTTTTGTACAATGTACGAAATTTCCGTTCATAATACGAACACATTTTTCACAACGAAACAAGATTTTACGAACCATACGTAAATATAACGAAAGGACTTTCGTAAGACATTTTCTCAGTGCAATTTACGAAATCTGACGTTTATTTTACGAAACACATTCGTAAAGCACTGAACAAATCTCTGTACGAATAATTTTGTATATTGTAGGAAGGCATGCGTAATATTAACGTATGGTTTTAAAATTTACGAAATCTACAATTTTGTATTCGTACAATTTAGTTAAAGCTTTCGTATAAAGTACTAATGCAGAAACATGTTTTTTAAATTCGTACAACATACGAACATTTTCGTACAATATACTAAATTACCGGCAGTTTAATATTTCATCATATTTTTTTATGTATCGCGTGTCATTGCGGAATTGCTTGTTGGCTGCTTTGAGACGTATAATATAATTTTAAACGTTTGAAAAAGGGATTTGCTGGATAAAAATACAATACAAAATAAATATTAAAGCTGTGGATATACTATGCTTTTAAGCATACAAGGTTTTTAACATCGCCTCGCTGCGCCTTGCGCTGCAATGTGGGACTTGATAAATAGGCAATTTCATCAGTTACCTATCAACGGGAAGCCTAAGCCAGCAGCACTAATTAATGTAATTAAAAGTAAGTACATGTATGACTTTTCACTGAAACTTGCTTTTCAGACGCCTTATAATTTTCCTTTAATTTATAGTCGTCCTTACATAAATGTTATAATGTTTAAGAAAGTAAAACCAGTATTTTTTATATTCTTTCATATTTTATATCTTATTTATTTAGTTTTGTTGGGTCTCGTAGTTTAACACTTAGCATCAATATACTTTATTGAATGAAGCCTAAGCAATAAAAAATATGTAGTATAGAACCTATTCGTATGCATATAAATAAAAGACTTATGTAAGTTTTATTATAGGTAAAATAACCTTTTTAATTTTAAAGTACAGTGTAATCGGAAAATTTAGGTAAAACTTATTATTTACGACAGTTATGCTTGTAATATCTGAACTTCTTTCGTAAAATGTATGATTGCTTTTATTATTAACACTATAAAAAGCATTACTCAAATTATAGCACAACACTTCCATTATATCTTAATCATTAATGTTAAGCGTTTTTGCAAAACATTTAGTTAAACAAAACGCTTAAAATTAACGATAAAAACAAAATAAACGTGTTATGATTCGTAATATGTTTTTTACAGTGTGGAGAACGAAAGCAATCGCACATTCTACGAAATAAGCGAAGATTTTACGAAAATAATTTCGTTAAATATACGAATTATTTCTGTGCATTTTACAAAAATTTCGTAAAAAACTAAGAAATACGATGAATTTCTTTAGTAAATAGTACTAAATTCGTTAGTAAATAGTACGAATACATTCGTAAAATGTGCTAAAGATCTGAAGAACGGAATAGCATGGCATGGCATGGGCATAGTGGGCGTGGTTCGCCCTTTTTTCCTAATTTTAATGGTATAATCATTTCTTGTGCAAATTAATATTAGGGGTGGTAGAGGAGAGAAAGGTGGAAAATTCAAAATTAAAAAATGCCCATACTTCCCAAAATACTTAACCGAGTTTTACGAAATTAGTATCATTGTATTAATCGTATATTTTAACTTTATAATCTAGTAATTTTTATATTAGATAAAAAACAATGTTAATACAAGCGGCGCCTTTTTTGATACATATAAAATAATATTTTAAAGTAAAAATTTTGAAAAAATCGCGCGATTTTTTATTCCAAATTTTCGCCCGCACAATATATTGTGGAATTTGTTATTACACATTATACATATATCAAATTAATGGCAATTTGATCCTCTACTTAACTAAGTTGTTCTTGAATAGGGTTAATAACACATTTTTTTTTTATTAAAAAACCGTTTTTTAATTAAAAAAAGTTAATTATTCTTTTTTTATATAGATACGAAATAGATATATCGTTACCTTAATTCACAAAGACCCCAACCAATACTTTTTTCGAAACTGTTTTTATCAGAGACCCAAAATAATTATCGTAAAGAAAAAATTTAAAAAGTGTGTTTTTTAAAGAGTTTTCGATACTACGAGTACTTTGCAAAATCACCAAATAAGGTATCGAATATTAAAGTACTCATTTTTATACCTCAGTATCGATGCTAACTCAATATCGAAAGTATCGTTCGAACCCTACTCTTGATAGAATCGGGTACATGTACTGCCGATTTAACGAAATTAAACGCAAATACCTCCGAGCTCGATTATTGGAATTTGATTTTCTAACATCTGGCAAATCTAAGCTTTTAAACCACCACCACCAAAGCCCTTTAATTTGACACCTCATTTTTGAAAATCGAACGAACGATACAGATTTGATGACATGAACAATCGTGGCGTTAAATATTTAACGCGTCAAATCTCTGAACTCAATTAAGAAGATCAATTTCAATAAAAGTCCCATATAATTATTAAGAGAAGACCTAACAAGCCATTTTTAAAAAAGCCCTCCCTCTTTATGTTACTCTTTTTATAATGTTTTTTGCTCCTCCTGTAAAATAAAAAATTTGTTGGTTAGGGCCTTTGTAAATTAAGGTAACGATATCGAAACTCGAAAAACCAAAGCTCCATTCTTTGTGAAAATTTTAAAAAATTCTTCAAAATTTTCACACAAATTTTACCTTTTACTAAAAATTAAAAACAAAGTTACAATAGTTCAATGGGATTTAGAAATCTGGGAAATCGGCCCAGCCTTTTCAGTAATTACCACTTTTCGCCATAAGTACGGTATTGATAACATGTATGTGGCTGTGCAAAATTTCAGAAAGTTAACGTGCGCGTTTCCAGAGATAAGTGATATGAGAAGCATGGGGGTGCCACGCCCCCTTTTCCATTACTTACCTCTTTTCGCCATAAATACGGTATTGATAACATATGTAGCTGTGTCGAATTTCAGGACGTTAGCGGTACCGGTTCTTCAGATAAGCTATATGAGAAGTTCAGTTTGTATGGAAGGTGCCACGCCCCCTTTTCCAATGCCTTTGCAATATATGCATCAGTGCTAAGTTTCAGTTCCCCAGCGTAATTTGTTTTAGAGATATATTGGTTTTTTACATTTTAGTCTGTATAAGAATTTTAGGAATACCCCGAGC
Organism: Rhagoletis pomonella; assembly: GCF_013731165.1. Classification (NCBI taxonomy): domain Eukaryota; kingdom Metazoa; phylum Arthropoda; class Insecta; order Diptera; family Tephritidae; genus Rhagoletis; species Rhagoletis pomonella. The sequence continues at coordinate 20,715,345 of NW_023458564.1, read as the reverse complement.
TACATACCGAGTAAATTTTTGGTCAGAATATTTACTTTTAAGGTGCTGGCATATGTTCCAAATATTAACCAAATCGGTGCAGCCGTTTAGTGGTTTAGTGAAATACATTGTACAGAGAACTGTACGAAATTGTAAAGCGTGACGTCTCAGGCAGCAGCAACAAAAAGTTTTTAATTTTTTTTATGGAAAAACCACAAAGAAGTTCCAAAAAAGTGCGATTGGTTGTGCTTGAACACACTTAATTGAATGTCAATAAAATTTTAGATTAGGCTTCTGTTGATCCCTATTAATCTTTCTTTAACATCTATTATGTACAGATATCGGCCTGTTGCAATTTTGTTATTCTCAAATACTATCGCTTGATACCCATATGGCAACATTCAGGTTATCTTATAAATTTAACTGAGTTAAAGTTTTCAAATAAGTGGCAACCCGCTTCAAAAATATTTTCAAAAGTGAGCTTCCTAATCCTCTTTAGTTTTTTAGTTTAAAGTCCTTATTGTAATATTTCATTTATTTTACAAATTTAAATGAATACAATTTTTCAAGCAGTTGGCAAATCCCCTGAAAATATTTTCGGCATTACAATTTCCTATCCTTTTTAGTTTGATGCCAATATTTCAATATTTAATTTATGCTATCAATTAAATTAAATTAAAGTTTTTAAATAGGTAACCTTCCACAAAAATATTTCAGCTCTGAGCCTTTGTAAACCTCTTTCTTTTGGCATTGCAATATTTACTTTACCGTATCAACTGACCTAAACCGAAATTTTAAACACAGGTGGCAACTCTCTAATATTTTCATTCTATATTGGAAGCAAGATCTCTAGCGATACGTCGGTGAAAACTGCATTCAATTCCATTTATTAGTTTTCGAGTGATACGCATACAAATATACAGACAGACAGAGAGTTAAAAATTCCAAAAATTGTTAATTTGGCTTCTGTAACTCTAATAAAATCCCACCATATTAACTTCTCTTTAATATCTATATGGTACAGACATCCGCCTGTTACAATTTTATCATAAGTATAGATATAGATTTCATTTATTTTATCAATTTAATACAATAAAAATTTTCAAATAGGTGGCCACCCTTCCAAAAAATATTTTCTGCAGTAAAATTTTCTAAACGTCTTCAGTTTGACACCCATATTGCAGTATTCAATTTATCTTATAAATTAAATTAATTTAAAATTTTCAAACAGGTGGAAACTCTAAAAAAAATATTTTTGGCTATAAGGGCTTACCCTTTTTTTTTGACGCCCATATTGCAATATTCGCTATTTCTTATCAATTTAATTAAACTGCAATTTTCAAACAGGTGACAACTCTCCAATATATATATATTTTAAGTTAGACCTCTAGCAATACACCGGTGAAAACTAATTCAATTCCATGTATTCGTTTTCGAGTGATGCGCGAACAAACATATAGACAGACAGACAGACAGACAAAAATTCTAAAAATGGTTGATTTGGCTTCTGGTGCTCTAATAAAGACCCCCCACATTAATTTTTCTTTAATATCTATAATGTACAGACATGGACCTGTTACAATTTTATTATACATATGTATAGATTGGATAAAATTAATCATTAATGTTTAAAATTAATTAATCGTAATCATAGCCGACAATTAATGATTAAAAAAATTAATCATTAATCGTACAAATGATTTCGATTAATTAATTTTAATCATTAATTGCTATTAACATTTTAATCGTTAATCAGATTAACAGTTTGCCAAAACTTGTATTTATTGAGTGTTATTTCTTCACTTAAAAATAATGAGTATCTATAAAATTTAAAAGGATATACAGACTAGAGATGGGCACGGGACTAAATATTTAATCCCGACCCGCCCATCCCGAAATTCGATTTTTAAGTCCCGAACCCGCCCATACCGACATTTATCAGAATTGTACCGCGGGTCCCGTGGGTCCCGATATCTATCTCTAAAGCAGGCTACACACGGACAACAAATTGAAACGAGCGGTTGAGATTTCAACGTGTGTGGCGAGGTTTGCAAACCGATCGAAGGTTCACAAAAATGTTCATGTCTTTCATATTAATTTTAAATAATAAAAATAATAATGAAAGATCTGGCATCTTCCTATAATTTTTTTTCTTTTTCGTCTCAATAAAACATTAAAAGTGCATATTTCAAACATCGTTTTTAAGGAAAATTTTGTGAATTTGCGGGGGTTGCGGTTTTATCGGGAGTGTCGGGAGAGGATTTTGGTCCCGTCCCGCCCGCCATATTTTTACAGATCTTCCCGATACCGCCCATCCCGGCCAATTTTAAATCAGTACCGTGGGTCCCGCGGGTCCCGCTATCCCGCGCCCATCTCTAATACAGACACAACTAATTGAAATTTTGACTTAAACATTTTGCGACTTATTCCTTTTACTAAGATGTCGCTACCTCGCGCTGGTATAGCGTTTGAATTTTTCGAATAATCATTATTCTTAGGTGGAAAAATAAAACTCAATAATAGTTAATATCATTGATCTAAAAAATAAGGATCGAATAATAATAATTTCCTTTAAGCGAAAAAATATAACTCAAATATTAGCTATTATCTTTTATCTTTATTGTTGAAACCCGGCAGATAAAAACACAAATACGGGAGTATAGTTAAAACTGTTTTACGATGATTACATGTTGATTTTTTTTTTGGTTAAAATTAAAAAAATAATGATTATTTTCCGTCCCTGATGTTTTATGTTGTTTTGGTAAAATAATTCTTTGAATACATAGTTTTTAAAAATAGTATTCAAAATGGAGTAAAAGTGGCCCTAAAATTTTCCCCTTTTTTACTACATTTATATGCATTGCATCCCCTCAAAACTCATACGGCTGTGTAAAATGACGTTGAGCAATACCACCAGCTCCGTCAGAATTGGAAAAGACCTCTCCGAGCCGTTCGCCACAAAACCGGGTTTCAGACAGGGCGACTCCCTTTCATGTGACTTCTTTAATCTGATGTTGGAGAAGATAATAAGAACTGCAGAACTGAACCGCTCAGGAACAATTTACTACAAGAGCGTGCAATTGCTGGCTTAGGCCGATGACATCGACATCATCGGTAACAAAAACCGCGAAGTCTGTTCTGCCTTTTCCAAGTTGGCTAGGGAAGCAAAGCGCATGGGTCTGGTGGTAAACGAGGACAAGACGAAGTATCTCCTGTCATCAAACAAACAGTCAGCACATTCGCGCCTGGGCACCCACGTCACTGTTGACAGTTATAATTTCGAGAAAGTAGAGAATTTCGTTTACTTGGGAACCAGCATTAACACCGATAATAATGTCAGCATTGAAATCCAACGTAGAATCACTCTTGCCAACAAGTGCTACTTTGGACTGAGTAGGCAATTCAGGAGTAAAGTCCTCTCTCGACGTACGAAAACCACGCTCTATAAGTCACTCATCATGCCCGTGCTGGTATATGGCGCAGAAGCATGGACAATGACAACATCCGATGAGGCGGCTCTTGGGGTTTTTGAGAGAAAGATTTTGCGGAAGATTTACGGTCCTTTACGCGTTGGCGACGGCGAGTACCGCAGACGATGGAACGATGAGCTGTATGAGCTTTACAACGATATGGACATAGTGCAGCGAATTAAAATACAGTGGCTCCGCTGGCTCGGTCATGTCGTTCGAATGGACACCGACGCTCCAGCTCTGAAAGTATTCAACTCGGAACCCGCTGGTGGTAGCAGAGGAAGAGGGAGGCCCCCACTGCGATGGAAAGATCAGGTGGAGAAGGACTTGGCTTCACTTGGCGTTTCCAATTGGCGTCAGTTGGCACAGAGGAGAAACGACTGGCGTGCTTTGCTGAACTCGGCCAAAATCGCTTAGGCGGTTACAGCGCCAAAAAAGAAGAAGAAGAAGAATATGCATTGCCGAAATGGGGTTGCCAAAAAAGTGAGGTTATGTAACTGACATCACCTTGTTTCTTCCACCACGGTAAGTAGATGTACTAATAGTACCTTTTCTTTTTCGAAAAGGTCACTATTTTTCCATATGAACTAGGGATGTTTCGAATGTCATATTTTTCACATTCGCGAATGCGAATGGGAATGCGAATTTTCGGAATGCGAATGTGCGAATGCAATTCAAAACTTAAACTCACACACACATTTTCATTTTCAATCTCAAACAATAACAATTGTGAACGATTTGAGTTTTTTATTTTAAATTTTATATGATTTTAAAATGCTGGCTAACGTCAGAAAAATTGAGAGAATGAATTTACCTTGTAATGTTCTTATCACGAATATTAATAATGTCTCCCCCAGGGATCACATGAACCTACTGTAAAAATTTCATTAAGATCGGTTTGGTGGGTTGGTTGGTTGCAGTGCTTCCTAGTCGCTGCCCAGGACACAATTAGCGCATTATTGCGCCATTTTGATGCACTTCTCGCGGGGGATAAACATTTTGTCTATGCACTTCCTATGTTGCTAGATCGAACCATTTCGACTCTCGAATGAATCTGCCGATTTCGCTAATGGTAGCTCCTGATAGGTCGGTTAGTTCTGCTACTAGATGTTTCCCTAACGTCTTGTGTCTAATGTTCGAAAGGCCTGGACATTCACACAGGAAATGCTGGACACTTTCTTCGCTATCTTCTAGTTGACAGCTGCGGCAAATCATATTATGGGGTAGACCTATTTTTGCCGCATGTTTGCCTATGGGCCAGTGGCCCGTGGTGGTTGCTATAATTCTAAATACCGCTGGCCTTGATCTGCTAAGCAGGTCCAAGGTTTTCGCCCTGTTATAGTCAGGCCATAGTTTTCTCGCTATCTTACAAGTCTGTATATCTGACCACCTGCGTCTAGCCAGTTCAAGGAAATGCGTAGTAATCTCTCTTTGGACTACTCCAAGGGGGCAACCCAGTGCCACCGCCTGGGATTCATCCAAACCGGCTCCTGCCTTCGCCAACTCATCCGCCTTCTCATTGCCTTCTATGTTCCTATGTCCGGGAACCCAGACAAAAGAGACGGTATTTGACTGAGCCACTGAGCGCAATATTACTTTGCCTTTCCCAACTAGCTTAGATTTGGTAACCGGTGACGCTATTGCCAATAGCGCCGCCTGGCTGTCAGAGTATATTGTTGCTTTACTCCTGTGTCCAACTCTATTGCCTAGGATTTTGCAAGGCTTCTAGGATCCCTAGGACTTCCGCTTGGAAGATGCTCGTATTATTTCCCAACCGTAGAGACAGAGCCACGCCGAGTTCCTTGGTGTAGACACCTGCTCCCACACCGCAATCCATCTTGGATCCATCGGTGTATAGAGAGATCTTCTCTCGGTCGGCCACTCGGTCTCTTCTCCAGTCCCTTCTGGATGAGAATAGCACTTGCACGTTACAGCTGAAGTCCAAATTCCCTACCATATAATCTGTCGTCCTATTTAATTGCATTTGATTTGTGATCAACCCATGTCCGAAGTGTCTAGTCCTCCAAAGGCCTGACTCTCTGAGTCTGACCGCCGGTTTCATAGCCACTTCTTTCAGGTGGAGATCAATAGGAATTAAATTGAGGATGGCGTTTAAAGCTTCTGCCGGGCAGGATCTTAGTGCGCCTGTTACTCCTTCGCTTGCTGCCCTTTGTATGCTTCTTAGCTTTCTGACATTATATTGTCTGCTTAGGCCGGGCCACCAAACCAAGGCGCCGTATGTTAGAATTGGTCTTATGATCGCGGTATACATCCACATCACAAGTTTAGGATTTAGTCCCCAGTTTCTACTGAAGATTCTCTTGCAAGTGTAGTATGCTATGTAGGCCTTCTGTCTACGGAATTCGACATTGGTTTTCCAGTTAAGTTTGTTATCCAGCACGACTCCAAGATACTTTGCGCTGGGGGACAATGAGAGTGCCTTGCCGTCTAGCGATGGTAGCTTGAATTGTGGTAGTTTGTGTCTGTTTGTAAATAGGATAAGTTCTGTCTTGGCTGGGTTCACATTTAGGCCGCTTCTCGTAGCCCAGGCGTGTAGCCTTCCCAGGGTTCCTTAAAGGATTTCGCTAACGGTAGAGAGGAATGGACCTGTGGCTGCTATTACAACATCATCCACATACGCCACAACTTTGACTCCCCCTCTATTGAGTTCTAGCAATATACCGTCCAGGGCTCACCCATATCAGTGGTGAGAGCACTCCGCCCTGTGGAGTGGCCCTTTTCACATGGTGTATAATAGAGTTAGCCCCATTTGTTGCCTGAATGATTCTATTGACTAGCATCGATCGTATCCATCTACAAACACTGTCGTCAACACCAATATCTATCAAAGAGTCTATGATGGTGTCAACCTCAATGTTATTAAATGCGCCCTCGATGTCAAGAAATGCCGCCAGAGTATATTGTTTAAAGTGCAACGATTTTTCTATTAAGCTCACCACTTCATGTAAAGCAGATTCAGTGGATCTGCCTTTGATGTATGCATGCTGTGCTGTTGAGAGTGTCGCTTCACCTAACAGCGATCTTATATAAATGTCGAGAAGCCTTTCCATTGTTTTATGCACAAAGGAGGTAAGGCTTAGGGGTCTAAAATCTTTTGCTATTTCGTGGTTTTTCCTTCCTGGCTTGGGTATGAACACGACTTTTACCCTTCTCCAGCTTTTAGGAATGTAGCACAAGGTAATAGTAGCCTTAAAAATAGTCTCAAGTAACGGTGCTATCTCTTCCTTCACCCTCTGGAGAATTGCTGAGATTACGACATCTGGTCCAGGGGATTTGAAGGGAGAGAAGCTGTTGATAGCGTAAATAATCTTTTCTCTGCTCACGATCGAGTTCAACAGTATACTGCTAGTTGAACCAGGTTCAATTGACCCTGATGTGGGTGGATGTCGAATACATCCCGGGAAATGGAACTTGACTAACGTGTTTAGAGAATCACTAGCTGTATTCGTCCACACCCCGTTTTCTCCCTTAATGAGTGGATATTTGTGTGTTCTTTTGATAAGATTTTGCTGAGCCTGGCTGAGTCTTTAGAGTTCTCTATAGAAGAGCAGTACCATTGCCAGGATTTAGTTTTAGATTTTCTCAATTCCTTTTTGTAAGATCTTAGGGCGCTTTTATAAGGCGCCCAGTTTTTAGTTCTAAAGCAATCATTGTAGATTTTCCTTATTTGGTTTCTTTGGGCTCTAAGATCCCCATTCCACCAGGGTGGGGATTTCTTTCTTGCCGTACTAACTGGAGTTGATCTTTCAAAGGCTTGCTTCATAACCTCTTCTAGATTATTTACTCTATCATCAAGGTCCTCAACTGTAGTGACAGTTGTATTTAGTGGGAGCTTACTTAGTTTACGCTTAAGTGTGTTACTATATCTTTCCCAATTAGTCCTGTGGGGGTTTCTGTATTTCGAGGGGGTGTTGGAAATTCCGTGCAGATTAAAGAGGATCAGACGGTGATCAGACATTGAAGGCCTATCAGATACTCTCCACTATTTTACAGACACGCTGTCGTTCTCTGACAACAGGGTTAGATCCGGCACCTCCTTCCATCCAGGAAACCGGTTTGAACTCGGGAATATGAATGTGGGTGTATTACCTCTATTGCAGATGCTTAAGTTAGTATTTAATAAGAAGTGTAGTAAAGACTCACCTCGATCGTTCTCCGTAGAACTACCCCATACTGGATGCCTTGCATTCGCATCGCAGCCGACGACTATAATTTGTCTGGGGTTTTTGGCTATTATCTCCTTGATTTCGGTTGGCGGACTGTCCCTATCGTGGGCCATGTATGATGAGGCCAGGAGTATACTTGGCTGTCCGGTGGTCTCCACCTTAACCATTGTTGTATCTGATGTGCTGAAATTAGAGCAAAGGAATGCATTTATACCGTTCTTGATAAGAATACACGCCCGCGGTTTACCCACCTCGCTCTTATAGTAGAGTTTATAATTATTTATGTTTAGTCCCATGACTGTATCGTGCTTGACCCAGGGCTCTTGAATTAGGCAATGTCTATATCCTCCTCACTGAGAAGAACAACTAGATTATCTGTAGCACATTTGGGCTACTTTAAGTTTCCGGTTCAGGGTCATCTGTCAGCTTCACACCCATGAGAAGCTCACCAGCTCCATCAACCCCGGGATCTTCTTCTACCGGGCTAACCTCTACGAGGAATACCCGCACTCTAGCCTTACGGATACCGAAGCAGAGCCGACAGTCAGCCTTCTCTAAGGCGTCTAGGGATTCTGCGCAAATAGCTAGCAGAATGGGCTTATTTGTAGGCCTTCTTGGCTCTTCAACCTTTATAAGCACCCATTCCTCGATCGCCAGTATGTCTTTATTATGCAGCTTAAGACACCGCAGCAACTTTTCGCCTGGTTCATCCATCGGAAGCAGCCAAATGCGCGCACGGGGTCTCCTTGGAATGTCCTTAGCTGGGATCAGCTTGAGATTCAAGCCGACAAAACTGTCGCTGATCTTAGCGACGCATCCAGCAAGGAAATCCAGGGAGAACTGGCTCGCGCACTTGACTACCCGGTATCCCCGTAGGGATTCCGACGAGTCGAACTCTGGGTGAGGACCTTCGGGGTTGTCGAGTACGTAGTTCATTACGAGGCTCGACAGCCTCACATCAATTTCCACCCATTTCTACTGCACTGCCAGCGGTGTCTTGCTATTTTCATCTATTATCGCCGCCTGTAGGTGATCTCTGGCGACGTCACTAAAATAGCGATGCTTCGCGGGTGCTGCGGACTCCGCATCACCTCCTTGCTTAGCCTTCTTTGTAATGGCCCCTTGGCCGCCTTCATTATGAGAGCGGTTCCGTTTCTTTGCTTCTGTGGCCTCGAGTGTGGCTGCACGATCTGTCTGTAACTTTTCGTACTCTTCGACTATTTGCATGTATTTTGCCTTGTCTTCCTCGTCACGCTCATGTACCGTACCGGCCGCTGCATTTTTGTCAATTTTATTTAACATATACAGCCAGAGAAGGCACTTCTTACAACCGCCCTTGCCCGGGCATCAGAGGGGACCGTACGCGACCAGCCATTTTTTACTACCCACTGGCCATTCATCCATCGGCACGGTTGCCTACACACCTTGGCTTGGGTAGTGTTGGTACGGTAATCCTGCCATTTCCACCTTCAGCAATAAAACAACACTACAGCTTGGATTGTTAAGGAATTTGCCGAAGGCTTCAATACCAGGCTTCCCTCTTAGTTCATGGAGGCATGATACAATTCACACTGTGAATTATACCATGACACCATTTAAGCCCCCTCGCCACGGCAAGACGACCAACGCTGAGGAGGCTTGGTACTTTGGACGCCTATAAAAGCCACACACATATACATATATGTATATACATTACAACAGGTTTGTTCAAAAATTTATAACCACCAATCATATAGTGGTAGTAAAATTTGCAATGCATTACCACTAAGGTGCATAGTAGTAGTGAAAACAATTTGGCACTACCACTAACCATTTCACTACCACTATGCACTTAGTTGTAATGCATTTCAAATTTCACTACCACTAAGTTCTTAGTGGTAATGCATTCACGAATACTACAGGAATAGTGGTAATGAAATGCTCAGTGCATTGAAAATTTAGTGCAGTGTGCCCAACCCTGCTAAAAACATTCATATGCACGTATGTAAGTAAAAACGCTTGAAAGAGCGAACACAACTCAAAAGGCAACGTAAAATTAAACGATGGGTGTTATAAGAATTTAAACTTAATAGCATATGTATGCGAAGGCATCAATAATGCCGAAATTGTTGTAATGAGCCTGCATTGTTCCTTGCAACCACTGGACTGGTACCTCTACTGCCATTTCCATCATCGTTATGATATAAAAACCACAGTGGATCACACGCCTAAAGTGAGTTGTTGAAGGTACAGGGCGCTCTAATGCATAAAATCTTTAATGGAGTTAAAAGGCGGGCGCGCACATGCGTTAACATTACAAATTATTATGATGGTTGCCACTGAATCAAGTCACTTAGGCTTGTTGTTGCGTAGCCTTTACGAAGATACAAATTTGTGATAATAAATATTCATGTTTTGAAAAGCGTACGTACATCACGAACTGACTGCCTACTCACCCAAAATGAATCCAGTATTTTGGTGAGTTGGCCTGTTCGCTGAATTGCACAGACTGTTACATATTTTTAGTAGTACAGTCAAATTCGTAAGGCATAAACATTTTTTGCAATGTGATTCTTTTTGAATAATGTGGGGCTAGTCACAATGCGCATACATATGTGCACAGACTAGATACACATAGCAAAATCTTTCAAAATAAGTACATCAATAAACAAGTATGTAATTAAAAAAAATATATAATTTTTTAAGACAAGCTTTTATTAGTAATAATAATAATAGATTGGCGCTTACACTACACATATGTTAGTGTTTGGTTGAGCTTCTCCTCCGATTTGTGGCGTACGCATTGATGTTGTCACACAGAGGGGGGGGGGGGGGGGGAACCTACAGTTTTACGCCGACTCCGAACGGCGACTGTAGTTTTTGGAGAAGCTTCTTTTTATGGCAGAAATACACTCAGAGGTTTGCCATTACCTGCCGAGGGGCGACCGCTATTAGAAAACTTTTTTTGTTTTTTTTTTTTGTTGTTGGGTTGAGCTGGGCTTGAACCCATGCTATACGGATTGGGAGCGCGCACTGCAACCCTGCAAAAATCGCGACTACTCCATGCATGCATGTAAAGAGTACTCCCGAAGGTCCAAGGAGTACTCCAAAATTAACCACAATTCATATAAAAAATATGGTCCAATTAACATTGCGATGTCCTAGGGCAGGACCATGTACTCCATCTCTGCATTACATCAGAGTAGCACAAAACTACTCCCAACATACTCCAATGACATTATCGTTATATTTTTTCGTTTGTACACGCTTTTGTTCTTCACTTCGCAGATGCTTTTTTTGAAATTAATAAAAACCAGAAACAAAAATTAAAAATTACATGTTGCCTCTGACGACATTCGAACCCGAACATGCTGGGAGCTAAGACTAACAGCTAGCATCTCTACACGCTCAGCTACAGCCAGACATGCAAATGTACTTTCAAATGCTTAAGTTCAATCACATGTCGTTAAAACACGAGCAGTGATCGGGTAACAATAAGCTGGTGCAGAGACACGAGTTGGTCCGCTACAGCATGACAGAGGAGCACTTTTGTAAGTACTCCAATATACCACAAATAGACTACATGGTCCAACGATTTTTGCAGGGAAACCACTACACCTCAGCGGCCGCTTTTATTATTATTTATCATTTTCACGTTAGTAATATAAACTTTAAATATGAATCACATCGGACCATACGAATTTTCCAGATATATCGACTCTTGCGCTACCTATAGGGCAATATTTTTTGTGGAGTTAATATTTTTTATGTACCTAGCGGATTATCTCATACTAGAGTGTCAGTTACTGTTGAAATTCGACCGTTTTTGTAGTTTTTAAGCGCCTATAATTCAATAAATATCGATAACTTGATGAATTTCATTTACTTGACACATTTCGATAATGCCATAAATTTTTATAGGTCGATAACTATCTATATATATCTATATTTCCACAACTCAATAAACATTGATCAATTTGAATAATAACGATAACTCAATAACATGCATAACTTCATAAATTTCAATAACCATAAACTTCGATGATTCGATAAATTTCGGTAACTTGATAACTTTCGATAACTAAATTTTTTATGACTGAATTTACCTCGATTCCTGTCGAAAAATTTCAAGAGTCACGCCCCTCTTCCTCTGCCGACTAACCCAAAAACAGTGGGCAAATAACTAAACATTCCCCTAAAATGCTATATGTAGAATCTTAATTTTTAAATTAAACTTGTAGAAAGGAAAAGGCAGATATGGGTCCTTCCGGTGCGTCGCCTTCTACATGGGAGCACTATGAGAGGGTGCACCAAATAATTGGAGGGTTCAAGGCAAATGTCCACACGGATCTCACGCTTGAAAGCATTGATGGCACGTATGTTTTCGTTTATTTGGAATCACTTGAATAAACATACGAGTACATATCGTCTCGCGTATGCCAGAAACGTGCATGTGCAAAAATGAAAATTTTGGGAAATCAAATTGATGTAATTAACATTGTGAAATATGTGCTATCCATGCATACTGGTATTCTTGGCTTTTGTATAACGTAGAACATCCAAAGATTAATCCAGTCAACTCAATAACTCAACAATTGGTAAATTTGCACATTTATGCTTCTGGCCCATTCAATTTTGGTCTGATAGTGTGGAAGTTATAAGTGGCTAAAAATTACCGCTGATTTTTTAGAATTTTTTTGTTGCATTTGCTTCCATATAACGAATAAACACAATACGGCTGTTCAGGATGTTGTGGAAATGGTCTTGGATTTGCAATTGGAATTGCATTTGCAATTTTTTGCTTGCTGCCATGGCAACCGCGTGCATTTTATTGTTGTGAATTTACAAATGCAACGACTATGTAAATCCTAGAGCATATGCACAAAATTTTTATAGGGAAGAAATCCGCAACACCTTCAGCGGAAAAAATCTAAATCTAAAAAATCAGCGGTACTTTTTAGTTACTTAAAACTTGCACTTTATTGTTCTTAAATTTAATGGGCCACAAAACTCCGTACTCGAAAATTTCCTAAAAACGTGATTACAATTTTTATTGCCCGCAGCTTTATAGGGCACTCTCGTAAAATTTCCAAGTCATTAACCTTTTTAACACGTTTCTTTATCGTATCGTCACCTTAATTTACAAAGGCTTTTCTAAACTGAGTTTTTCACTCATTTTGGTAGGATATATTAAAATACACCTTCAATAAAAATTTTAAAGTGTTAGCATTAAAAACAACAGGGTTACATGTTACTTTTTAAAAGGTCCTACCTGTTTTTGATATACTTTTGATAAGGTTTTTTGCTCCTGTAAAATAAAATGTTCGTTGGTTTTGGCCTTTGTGAATTAAGGTAACGATATACAATAAGCAAACATCTTTTCATTTTACAAATAAAAAACGTTTCATTGTATTAAAAATGTTTCAATGTACAAAAATGTTTCTTTCAAACAGACTCATCAAAAGCATCGTCATCCACTGCACCTCTACCGTCCCCAGGAACACCGTTGCCATCACCCTCGTCGCCACTGCCCTCACCAGTACCTTCAACGTCAGCGCCGGCTGGAAAAACCAAAAAATATAATTTCCAAGAAAAATTATTGGAAAAATTTGACAATTTATCGTTGGACGTTGCTGAACATTTAAAGAGAAGTGAAGAAAATGAAAAGGAGTTAATAGAGATAGAAGAAGAGAAAGCAGAGGTACAGGAAAGAACTGCGAAAGACAACGAGGAAATAAAACGAGCTCTGATATCTTTTTTAAATAAAAATTATACTTGTATTTAAATAATGACACTACACTGCGTTGCATAATTATAAGACCGCCACATATAAACAAGTTTTGACTACTTAGTTTTATATTATTTAATTTCAATTATTTTCCTAAAAAATCATAGTTCATTCTATAACAAACACGATACAAATTCACACTTTCAACTTTGTGAAAAAAATTATAAAAATTTAGCAAATTTTCATAAATTGTTTCTTTTAAAGAGTTTTTGGAAAAATTTGCGCATGCAGTTGTATAGCCCTTTCAATTCCAGTAAAAAAAGTGCAAGTTTGAAGTAGCTACAAAATATCGTTGATTTTTGGCAATTTGTTTATTAAAGGTGTCACTCATTTTCTTCCATACAAGTGACACCTTTGAATATTTATTCAAAACTGATAAAAAAAAATTGTTAGCTGACAACTCGACAAGTCGCATTGATAAAAGTTAGTGAATCGCACTACTGGTATGTGTACTCAATTTCAGCGTAGGACGGATGGTATTGAAAATGGATCGGACGAAAACACGCCTACCTTCTATGTAACGGAAGTTTTCAGAAATACGAAAACTGCGATATTTTAGTAATAACGCCCAATTTTCATATAACAGTAAATTCCAGAAATGCTTGAAACTTCGATATTTCGAAATTTAAGGGAGCTAATTTACTCAAAATTGATACTAACAATTCATTGAAAAGTAGTAACATTATTATGGAATTTCGGAAAATGGACATGACGATATGTGGGCTCACATATGTATATGTAACTATATAAGTTTATCTCATTATGGCTAACTGAACGTTCTATCAAAGATTTTTGAAATAGTGGTAAAACACCCCCTGCTTACCACGGTAGTTTTTCGGAAAGGTGAAAAACATACATATATTTACTACTTGCGCCGGGTATTTAATGTTCGACTCCGCCCGAACTGAAGACTTTTTTACTTGTTTTTAATTAAGAACTTTTTTCACCGGTATAGGGTGTTTCGAAATTTGATGAAATTAAAAACCTGCAATATGCGAGACGGTTGCACGGTTTTAGATGAAATATGATAATCGGATCTCTTATAACACTGAGACTAAAGCTTATGCCAGATAAAACTTTATAGCTTTGCGTGACATTTATAACTTTGCAAGCAAAGCGCCAGCTGCAAAAGGTATGACACAATGAACGCCAAGAAAACAATTTTGTACTGATTTTTTACTCGACAAAATTGCTGTGGATTTTATATATTTTGCTTTCAAAATATCAGCAATGTAAATGAAACAAAATAAATATTAAACCGGCTAATTGTCAAAGCGCCATCTTTTCGCTTCGCGCTGCAGCTTCAACGATCTATGTGGCATGCTTTGTGCATTTTCATACAATTCATCTTATCTGTCAAAGCGAATCTTTCACGTAAAGCGGGGCAAAAGTTTTATGTGGCATCAGCTTAACATTTAGAATGTTATTTAAGTTTTTGAAATTAAATTTTAGGCGTCCTAACGCCTTGCGGGTGCAGTAGTTTTTATTAGTTTTTAAATAAAAAGAACGCCTTACAAACATACATTTTCCACAGCCGCTAAAAATTCATAGTATTGTAAAGGATGCAATTGTAAATGCTTTTTCATGCTTGTTTTTTTTTTGGCGCTTCGCTTCCCAGGGAAAGCTGTTTCTTGACTTTTTTCTGTTGAAAATTTTTCAAATAGCGCCCATGTTTCTACAAAATCACAACAAAACGCTTTTGTACTTTTATGAATTTTTTTAATATGTAGGGTTCTTACCAGACAACAGCATGAGTATACTCACTTCCATCTAAACAGTATGAACTCATTGCTGTGAACTCTATAAGGTTAGTGAGAAACACCGTACAAACAGTGAGATTCATAGTTAGTTTTGAAATCAATGTTTAGCTGCAGTGTACTCATTTGATTTCAAATATGGCATTGATATACTCTTTCCAAATCAAGTCAAGCGAATGAAAAACACTGTTATGAAAAGCAAGTCGAGCAATCGAATGACACTCATTGACTTCAAACAATTAGTAGAGAATACGACAATGTTGAAAAAAAATGGATATTGATGAAGTATTTTTTTAAATATATTTGTTTTATTAAATTATTTAATTATCCACCTGATGTACCTTTATATAACTAGTCTACAAAAGAAATGCACTGTCAGCTCAGAAGACATCAGCTTTATAAGAGACTTGAAAAATAAGTTGCTTTATTATTTAAAAACTGTTGATGTTGATAACTTAACAGATTTGCACAAAATTGCGCTTTTTTATCCGCTAGCAAAATAGCTCAAGAACTTTACCGAATCTGAGCAAAGGTACACAAAAGAGAAATGTTTACAAATTATGAGAACGTTAACTGAGAATTCTGGCAGTACAACGGAACCACAAATTGCGGATACACTTTTGTTACCTTAAGACAACTTTGAGCTGTTTTCAGGTCTTCTTAAACAACCTACCTTTGTGAGCAAAACTGATAAAGCTACTGCAGAGCTTCGGCGATATGAAAATATTGAGGTATATTTTCATACGGACTTCGATATAATTAACTGGTGGGAGGTACACAAATGCGAAATGCCGCTGCTGCATAAACTCAGTCGTAGAGTAATAGCCACTCCTTCAACTAGCGCATCGTCAGAAAGAGTTTTTTCTTCTACTGGAAATGTTATTTCTGACAAAAGATGCCACCTTTTGTCAAATGATGATACCCTTAATCAGTTGATATTCTTGCGTTATAATATGCCGTTAGAAAACCAATGAAATTAACAAAAATTGTCTTTACAAATGGTTTTTTTTTGATACTTTCATTACAGCAGTTATGGCATGCACTTGTTTTTCCAATCAAGCACTTGTTATTTGAATCAAGCACTTGTTATTTGAATCGAGCACTTGATAGTGTGAATTACTCACTCAATTGACAATGTTTTTTCAATGCTATCGCCCGTTATGTTTGGAAATAAATGAGTGCGAGTGTGTGCAGATGTGAAAAGAAAGCGAGTGACTTAAAATGTAATTTGAGTGTATCCATGCAGCTCTCTGGTTCTTACATTTATAAGTGTTAGGTAGAGATGCGAAACAACAACAAAATTTGAACAAATGTCGTAAAATAATGTAACTTCGTGACAAATACATTTGTGAATTGCCTAATTGTTTGGCATTTTCGCCGAAGATAAAAAATCAGCCGAATAGGCCGAATACTGAAATCGGGCCGAACCTTCGGTCGGACACTAGTATCTATATCAGAGACCGAAAATAACTGGTCCACATTAAACACATCGTAATTTTTTCTATCATTAACCATTTATTTTTATTTTTTGTGATATATCACTGTAAAAGCGTTTTATGCGAGGGAGCTTACGGTTAATGACTGTGAGAAATGGAACCGCTAGCGAAAATAAAGGCCAACTATAGTTATCTATGGATTTTTTTTTTTAAGGTGAGTTAGTAAATTTAATTATGGTGCAGAGAAAATATATGATGGAAATGCAACGAAGTAAAACAAACTATAAAGAAAAGCAAGTATAACTACTTATTTTTATTCACTCAAATTACCATTATACACTTCTTTTTACAAACTTTGCACATTGAATCTTGTGTAGTGAATCGTATCCAAGTCAAAAAAAGCTGCAGAATTCATGGCCTGATTCTCGGCCCATCTTCTTCCCTTCAATAAATAAACTATACTAACTAGAAGCAAACTACCGAAGCACTTCACTCAGTATTTTTAACATACCTACATGAATAACGTTGCATTTAAAACAAAATGTAAAACAAAAGTCAATTCGAAACGTAAAAAAAAGAGCAAATCAAATAAAAGTCTAACCAATGCAGGTAAGCCAAAAACTTGTTATAGAAGTTAATGTGAGTGATTTATTTTTTATAACAAGAAATAAATGACAATTTGTAACACAGCAATAAATGGGCCGGTTATTTTCGGTCTCTGATCTATATATAGAGTCAGCGTCAGAATTATGAATGCCCTGACGTTTCTTTATTTATATTTTCCATATCAAATTTTTCTTATTTTTTTTATAAAGGTATAGTTCATACAACAGCAAAACCAGCAGAATTAATTTTTTCAATTTCATATATCTACAATATATATTTATACATATACTAATTTGCACAATAGCAATTGAATATGATGTTCACTATTCGAAAAAGATGAGTTGCGAACTGCAATTATGGAACATAATTCTGCGTCGGTATCTTAGAAATCTTTAAAATTGTGTTAAAATACATAAACCCTCCCAGATCCACATACTTGAAATAATACAGACTCCGATACAAACCCAGCCAGCAAAATATCCGGAAACCTATCCGAGAATGGAAACAATTTCGTATAAAAACCTGATGTTTCATCCGTTTTCCGATTCCGTTTTCGGACGTTTTTCAGATCAGTTCTCCCACTTAAGCGTTCATCCGAAACGTATGTGCAGAAAACAATCGAAATGGTTGTAAAACGGATGCGCCTTCGGCTGTTTTCCTGAAATTTGTCTGAGTCAATTTTTCGTTGAAAACGATTTCATTATGAACTTCGCAGAAACTTTTTCATAGTTACAGGAAACCAAACAAAAAACAAATTTAAGATTCAGCAATTATTTCAATTTGAATAAATAATTTTAATGTGTTGCTTCTGACGGAATTTGAACCTGGGACCTCCTGAAAGCTAACAAATAGTAGCACACTTCTCTTTACACTCAGCTACTGGCGAATACGTATACATGTTTTCAAATGCTCAGGTTGAACAAATATTTTAAAATTATGGTTTTGAAATAAGATGATGACATTTTTCGGATACGAAAAATGAACAAATATGGAAATCGTTTTCTGAACGTTTCCGGATACGAAAAATGTACGAAAACTGTACTGTCGGCAAAAAGTACGTTTCTCTGCTGGCTGGGAATATTATACATATGCACATATACATACATATGTATGTACTAAATAAACATTTAGGGCCGGTTACTCAATGTCTGGTTAATACTAATCTCCGCAATTAAACATCGTTGTCGACGTCTTCGAATCCATGCATACTACAGGGAGTGGGTAACGTCGATAACTATGTTTAACCGGAGATTAGTGTTAACCAGACAGTGAGTAATCGGCTCTAAATGGAAAGAAAGAGCAGCTAGAAGTATACTTTTGATGAAAACCATGGCAAATTTGTAAAGGTCTAAATATAATTTGAGCGCACTTGGCACAATTGACATTAATAATTCGTAAAAGTTGATAAGCGAATCCCCTTTTCATTACAAAACCTATGTATATCCAACTTAAAATACATAATTGCGATAAAATGAGGATATTTTTGCCTTAATTTGCCAATGTGAACAAATTCGTAAATGTGAACCCGCTTGGTTTTAATTAGTTCCCATTACCGAGCGTGCAATGTTTGTTTGTGCATACGTACATATGTATGAATATTAGGCGCTATAAAACCAAAAAAAGATAATTTTGTTCCAAACGATATTGAACACTCGCTTTGGGAGTATTTCAGTAATATTTATATGCATTTTTGTCCTTAAAGCTTGATATAAAAATATGCTCAGAATTAATTCATGTGAAATAAATATGTTACTGAGCTTCCCAGTGCATTTGGGCATTAACACTATCAATATCGCTGGAGACGGATACTCAATGCCGCAACACTCGCGTGCAACGCTTCCGATTACTAAACACTCAACAACAAACAAAACAAAGAAAAATTGATGGATATACATATGTGTGTATGTACATACATTCAAGCATGTGTATCGGTCCACTGGTTTGGCGTAACTGATGCAGCGATTATGATGCGAGTGGACGTCAATGTCCTCTGGCCCTTTTATTATGTTTCTCTGCGGGATATAAAAACTTATATCCGCCTGCACCGCCTGCAGTTGCAAGAATCAGCGTGTGTATGTTTGTGTGTGCGCGCAATTTTGTGGTGTTTGTTGTCAAGCCATAATTCTTTGATGCGCTTCTGTCACACCTCCGTCCCGTTGAAATTCACTTCACATCACCAACAGCGTTTCCACCGCCACCGTCACCACTATCATCGTCGTCATTTCAAGCTTCTTCTTCTGGGCCTCACCCTTGCCTTTGTCCGCTCAAGATGTCCCAACACTAACGGTGTAAGGGTCAATAACACTTTTTAGTGGCAAAACATTTGTTAACGGGCAAACAAATGCACGCACGCGTACACGCATTTATCGTATGCACGTATACCAACAATAGCAACAACACAAACAACCACAATTCTCACATTATTTTATGCAGCAAGTTGCAGCGGAGTTGTGGTCCCGCCATTTGGTGTGTGGGTGCGGGTCGGTTGGAATTTTGTTTCGCTTCGCTCAGTTTGTATTCGTCTGAAACTTCTGTTTTCTGTTTAACTCTTTTTAAGTAGGTCTCGGTTTTCGTTATTCATTATCTTGCCTTTTAGCTTTTTGTGTGCCTTTTAATGTACGTTAATGTTTGCAGATTTTTGATCTCTTTGTTAATTTTTCGTATATCTCCCTCTCATACTTGTTGGCGTGTTTTTTATTCAACTTTATATCAATTTCAATATTTGTTGTGAATTTTTTTCGAAATTAATACATATGTATGTATGTATGTACATACATTCTTAATAAAGACACTGCAACGCTGGGATAAACGCTTAATGATGTGCGAAATGCCGGCGTTTCAAACTCGCTGTCCTCTGCTCCTCTTCCGCTGGCTTTACCCGTTCGTATGAAATTCGTGAGTTATGACGCATTTGGCTCAGCATTTTAGCTCCTTTTGTCCACATTTGATGCCTACATTTTATTGCATTTTACTTGACTTTTTTGCGATTCAAATAAATCTTGGTCATTTTGTATTGGTGCACATTTACAGGGCGAAGGCGAGACAAAGCAGCAATTTATCAGCAGCCGGGAGTGTGCCCATTTGGATTCACACGCATTTTTGCAATGCAGGCTGAAAGTAAAAATAATCCAAAAAGATTTTTCCGCTCTGCAGTACCGCGTGACGCGCTACATTTCGCGATGTCGAAAAGTGGGACAGTTCTGAAATTAAAAATGAATTATGTATGTATGTATGTATATTTCACTGATAACCAGAGAAGGGAATTCGAATAATATGTACATACCTAACATTGAGTTGGTGCACATGGGCGTAGTGATTATGTAACTTTAAATTAACGAGTTATAAATTGCATGGTTATAGGCTTATTTGCATTTATGGGCATATTATTTATTACTAAGGGCCAAATTTTGACAAAAACATTATTTTGCTTGATTTTCACCACTTCTGTGTGAATGTATAGCTATTGTCTTCGCAAAATTGTCCTGTGTAACCACCAAATAAGGGCTGCAACCTTCATTTCTAAGAGCGCAAATTCGGTGTTGGATTTGTGGTGTGAGGGAGGCTACATCGCCCAGTCCTGTAATTCACTCCGGTGAGAGCTGCTTCTGTCAGATCGACATCGCCGGGGGCCGAAACATGGTGGTGTGCAGCACTAGGTTCCAGCGTAAAGGTCTGATTATGACTACTTCGCATAACTTCGCACAACCATTTGTACCAGTTCAATAGAAACGTAACTTAAGAAAATGTGGAGCAAAATATAAACTCAAGAGATCGCTAAGTTTTTAAAAGTTCTGCTAATTTATGGGTAATGGAATACATACAAAATACAAACTAAGTACATATGAAATTACATTTTGAAGTTTATGAGAAATTGTGCGAAGTTATGCGAAGTATGCATAATTAGACCATAAGATACTCGACTGTCTATGGATAGAAAAACGAGAAACCAAAACGATTGTTTCGTGATAGAAGGAAAGCATTCTTCCAGTGTCTTAGGTGTACGTACGTTCCGAGGCCCAAAAATCAAACCGGTCCACTATCTTGTTGCATCCAAGATACCCACACGCCTCCGTGCAGCAAAAAAATGTGCGTCCAGAAATTCAAGGAGAGCTCAACATCGAAAAACTGCAATCACAATAGACTAGGGTTGGGATATATAATTCATTTTGGTGATCGATCATTGTAGGTCAGATCAGTTAAATGAACTAGTTCATTTAGTTCATTCTCGTTCCCGAATCGGCTGAAATCTTCAGGCGAATTTATTGCGAAAAGAAAATTAGAAGAAACGAAAATAATTTACAAAATTGCAGAGGTTCAATTAGTTTTTCCTTTTTATTACAAGCTTTTATTTAACTTGGTCATCCCGCGGAAATTTTTAATCGATTTTAAACTAACTTCCCGACAAGGTAGAGACTTGAAATTTTCAGCATAGTTCCAACCACGATGACAATGCAATTCAAAATTAAAATGAATTCCCCAGATGGTCCAGGGGTCTGAATACAAAGGCAGTCAAAACATAGTAAAATTTATGGATAACAGAGCGTAATTTGCCAAAGAACGTAAAAACGCTATAAATTTGCTAAAGCTGCCGGCGGTAGTAAATAATAAGTATAGTTTCAGGCGCTAGTAAGAGAAATATCGGAAATTAGCTTCAGCAGTGTTTATTATTGCCAAACTGTCAAGAATTACATTATTTGGTTTTCTCATAAAAGAAGTTAGTGAAATACAGAGATACAATAAAAGCCACACATAATTCACATGCTTGCACCTTAATTCGATTAATACACTCAAGAAGCACCAACCATTTCCGTTGCACCATTTCCGTTGAATTTGCCAATTTACTCCCAACCAACTAACCGCCGCTAAAGAAGTTTCACTTCTAAAAGATTCTAAAAAGCAACGGTAATTTTTAGCTATAGTATTTATCGTACAGAGTTGTATGCAATAATGCTTACTAATGGCGTACTCACAATAGCCGCGTTAAAGCATGGCCATGTTGAGTAAAAGTTTACAGGTTGAAAATAATAATGAAATTGTCGAAAATACGGGAAAAAATCTTGTTCCGGCGGAACATTCGAAATTTAATGCAAAATACGGGACATCCCGGCAAGGAGAAGCTACCCAAAACTTTTTTCACAGTATCTCGGAGGTCGTGTTTTTTGGCGCGTATTTTCAACTGTGGGTTCACCAATAGGCCAAGCCCATGAATAAATATTTTCAATCAGTTGAAACTGTAAGTAGCAAGAGTTTTATTGTGGCGAAAATAGCTATGTGTAGATTACGACTACTGGTGAGTCCACATAAAAATAAAACGCGCCAATAACTTTACCTCTGAGGTGGTGTGGAAAAAAGTTTTGAGTAGCTTCTCCCTTTCCGCTGCATTGAGCGCGTTGTTGGTCAAGATCTACACGTCTTACGTAAACATATAAATAATGCTTTTATTGGAAATTTTGTCCTCTACAACTCTGCCATTTAAATGTGCCACTTATTTCAAATAGAAATTGCTCAAACTTCGAAAAAACCGCGCCACTTGCCTAGTTTTGGGCATTTTTTGCATATTATTAGCAATAAATAGTTGTTTAAAAAAATTTATAGGCACATGAAAATTGTAGAGAATCGAATTCTCAAAAAATTTGTTTACATTTTTTCGCGAGAAATGCAAAACTCGCGCGCAAATCGTAACAAACATAAAATTCAAGATGGCGAACACTTCCCATATCGCAATTGGGGGAAAAGTTTTATTTTCGTGTTCACCTAAACAGGAGACACCAAA
>NW_023458564.1:20685652-20692270 GCF_013731165.1 Rhagoletis pomonella | reverse complement strand
AAATCAGCAAAATGAACAAAATTAAGTGAAATTAATGTTTAATTTCTAACCTAACCTACATTTGTATGTGTGTAACTGAATCGCTTTTATATATAAAAATATTATCCTAATTTTCGAGCTTGACTCCCTAATCTGTTATTAGAAAAAGAGATTAGCCAGGCAAAATTATAATTAAAGATATCTCAGATTAAACCGATAACTTTTTGGTGTCCAACCCAGTTTTATCGATTATACTTGCGAAGAAGAGGAGGAATGTCAAATGTTAAAGTAAACAAAAATTGACACTAGTAGGGAAAATAGGTTTGTAAAGGTATTTTTAATAAAATATTCTGTTAAAATATATTTAAATGGCCTAATATGTGTTGCAAAAAAAAGTGACCACGGTGGCACAGAGAAGAAGATTAACTTTTCCTCGAGTTGTGTGAATAACAAGCACAACCAATTTGATAGCTAACGAGCTTTGATTGAGATTATATTTATATATAAACGTACTTTTATGCTTTGTCGTTCGCATATGTATACACATCAAACTTCATGAGTACCTAGTACTCACGCCTTTTTTTTATTTAACTTTATATCAATTTCAATATTTGTTGTGCATTTTTTTCGAAATTAATACATATGTATGTATGTATGTATGTACATACATTCTTAATAAAGACACTGCAACGCTTAATGATGTACGAAATGCCGGCGTTTCAAACTCGCTATCCTCTGCTCCTCTTCCGCTGGCTTTACCCTTTCGTATGAAATTCGTGAGTTATGACGCATTTGGCTCAGCATTTTAGCTCCTTTTGTCCACATTTGATACCTACATTTTATTGCACTTTACTTGACTTTTTTGCAATTCAAATAAATCTTGGTCATTTTGTTTTGGTGCACATTTACAAGGCGAATGCGAGACAAAGCAGCAATTTATCAGCAGCCGGGAGTGTGCCCATTTGGATTCACACGCATTTTTGCAATGCAGGCTGAAAGTAAAAAGAATACAAAAAGATTTTTCCGCTCTGCTGTACCGCGTGACGCGCAACATTTCGCGATGTCGAAAAGTGGGACAGTTCTGAAATTAAAAATGAATTATGTATGTATGTATGTATGTATATTTCACTGTTTGTGTTGAGTTGGTGCACATGGGCGTAGTAATTATGTAACTTTAAATTAACGAGTTATAAATTGCATGGTTATAGGCTTATTTGCATTTATGGTCATATTATTTATTACTTAGGGCTTAGGCGTGACTTTTTTTTTAAAAAATTTTGACAAAAACATAAGTTTGTTTGGTTTTTCACCACTTCTGTGTGAACATATAGCTATAGTCTTCGCAAAATTGTCCTGTGTAACCACCAAATAAGGGTTGGGTAATGGAATACATACCAAATACAAACAAAGTACATACGAAATCACAGCTTGAAGTTTATGCGAAATTGTGCGAAGTTATGCGAAGTATGCATAATTAGACCACAAGCTACTCGACTGTCTATGGATAGAAAAACGAGAAACCAAAACGATTATTTTATGATAGAAGGAAAGTATTCTTCCAGTGTCTTAGACGTACGTACGTCCCGAGGCCCAAAAATCAAACCGGTCCACTATCTTGTTGCATCCAAGATACCCACACGCCTCCGTGCAGCAAAAAAATTTGCGTCCAGAAATTCAAGGAGAGCTCAACATCGAAAAACTGCAATCACAATAGACTAGGGTTGGCATATATATAATTCATTTTGGTGATCGATCATTGTAGCTCAGATCAGTTAAATGAACTAGTTCATTTAGTTCATTCTCGTTCACGAATCGGCTGAAATGTTCAGGCGAATTTATTGCGAAAAGAAAATTAGAAGAAACGAAAATAATTTACAAAATTGCAGAGGTTCGATTAGTTTTTCCTTTTTATTACAAGCAACTTGGTCATCCCGCGGAAATTTTTAATCGATTTTAGACTAACTTCCCGACAAGGTAGAGACTTGAAATTTTCAGCATAGTTCCAACCACGATGACAATGCAATTCAAATTTAAAATGAATTCCCCAGATGGTCCAGGGGTCTGAATACAAAGGCAGTCAAAACATAGTAAAATTTATGGATAACAGAGGGTAATTTGCCAAACAACGTAAAAACGCTATAAATTTGCTAAAGCTGCCGGCGGTAGTAAATAATAAGTATAGTTTCAGGCGCTAGTAAGAGAAATATCGGAAATTAGCTTCAGCAGTGTTTATTATTGCCAAACTGTCAAGAATTACATTATTTGGTTTTCTCATAAAAGAAGTTAGTGAAATACAGAGATACAATAAAAGCCACACATAATTCACATGCTTGCACCTTAATTCGATTAATACACTCAAGAAGCACCAACCATTTCCGTTGCACCATTTCCGTTGAATTTGCCAATTTACTCCCAACCAACTAACCGCCGCTAAAGAAGTTTCACTTCTAAAAGATTCTAAAAAGCAACGGTAATTTTTAGCTATAGTATTTATCGTACAGAGTTGTATGCAATAATGCTTACTAATGGCGTACTCACAATAGCCGCGTTAAAGCATGGCCATGTTGAGTAAAAGTTTACAGGTTGAAAATAATAATGAAATTGTCGAAAATACGGGAAAAAATCTTGTTCCGGCGGAACATTCGAAATTTAATGCAAAATACGGGACATCCCGGCAAGGAGAAGCTACCCAAAACTTTTTTCACAGTATCCCGGAGGTCGTGTTTTTTGGCGCGTATTTTCAACTGTGGGTTCACCAATAGGCCAAGCCCATGAATAAATATTTTCAATCAGTTGAAACTGTAAGTAGCAAGAGTTTTATTGTGGCGAAAATACTTAGTGTAGATTACGACTACTGGTGAGTCCACATAAAAATAAAACGCGCCAATAACTTTACCTCTGAGGTGGTGTGGAAAAAAGTTTTGAGTAGCTTCTCCCATTCCGCTGCATTGAGCGCGTTGTTGGTCAAGATCTACACGTCGTACGTAAACATATAAATAATGCGTTTATTGGAAATTTCATCCTCTACAACTCTGCCATTTAAATGTGCCACTTATTTCAAATAGAAATTGCTCAAACTTCGAAAAACCGCGCACTTGCCTAGTTTTGGGCATTTTTTGCATATTATTAGCAATAAATAGTTGTTTAAAAAAATTTATAGGCATATGAAAATTGTAGAGAATAGAATTCTCAAAAAATTTGTTTACACTTTTTCGCAAGAAATGCAAAATTCGCGCGCAAATCGTAAAAAACATAAAAACCAAGATGGCGAACACTTCCCATATCGCAATTGGGGGAAAAGTTTTATTTTCGTGTTCACCTAAACAGGAGACACCAAATTGCGTCAAAAAATTTCGTCCTGGAACTTTTTCGTTGAAAAAATCTAATGCAAAATTCGCGCGCAAATCGTAAAAAACACAAAATCCAAGATGGAAGATCCAAGATAGTTCGATTGAGGTAGGCTTGGCCTGTAGATGTGCAATAGCTTCTTATTTTTTCAAAAAGAGTGGCCACCTGATAAAAAAAAGTAAATTCAAAGTATTTTCAAGTTGAGTCAATTATTACACTATGAGTATCGATTTAAATGGTTTTTAAAAGGCTTTATTTCTTAATTACACATATATAGGAGGGTTGCCACATGTTTCAAAAAGCAAGTTCGGCTTAAATAAAGGCAGAAAATTGAAATGTATATCCTGATATGGATGTCCGACAAATGAGGTTGTGGTTTGAAGATAATTTGAATAGGGTTGCCACCTGTTTCAAAATTAGAATTTAAATAAAGTATGCATGAGTTAAATGAAATACTAAAATATTACGTGAGTCGAAGATGGTAAGATATCCTTAGTTTATATATTTAGATATTTTACACTTATGTGCAGGGAACGACCTCGGATTGATTAAATCCTGCAGTGCGGGAATAGACTAACTGTCGGAAAGTTGCTTGCAGGTTTGGATTATCAAAGACACAAACCAAATTTGGTCAAAAAAGGTCAAACTATGTTAAAATAAAAATGGAAATAAAAAATATTTTGTCAGAACCCCCCCAAAAAAATCCTGGCTACGGCCCTGCAGACTTTTGGTCAGCAGATCCTCCGTTTTATCCTGATTCACCACAACACCCTTCAACTTCTCTATCTAAGAGAAGGCAGAACAGAGATACAATTAGTTTTACCGACGATGTCAATGTCGTCAGTAGGGTTGTTCCAGTGCAAGTAACTACGAGTAAATACTCGATACTTTCTTTAAGTACTGAGTACTTTTTATACTCGAATCCTTCCGGCAAGTATTTAGGTGGGTATCGAGTACGCGGTTAACCCTAGAATGGTAAACTTGTCCTGTGAGGCGCAACAATTTGTTTTGTCGTTGCGATATTTCCCGATCGTTATCTCATATCAAAGCGTGGATTTGTGCCACTTCAGTTAAGTGTTGTATAAGATTGTGTGCAATACGTGTTTTGCTTGGCTTCATTGTGTTGCCGAAATATTCATAAGTGTGTCGCCTATGAGGCAATGTTTATCAATAAAGGTATTTTTTGTAGCATCGACACTTTTTTTCAGTATTTTTAAAGAGTACAGGAATGTTGTGATAGTCAGAAGTAGAAGAAGATAGTACATGGCGGAATCGGAACAACACTAGTATTCGGCATACACCATCAATTGCACCTGGTTTATCTCCTTTCAGTGATACAGTATATTTTGCTTTTCTGCCTCTATGCTTAAGTGCACATTTAAGATACCTACCCTAAAATGCGCATCAGAGGCATTATTTTTTTCATTTATAAGGAAACTGCTCCGGTAGATGTATTCAACATACCTGCACATTGGCGATACCTGCCTTAAAAATTGAGCGCTAGTATCAATTATCAATGAAAGTATTACGTTTACCTGCACTGGCCCTGTTTTGCTCATCTCGCAGCTAAGCAAAATATACTGCATTACCATTTAATAGCGTGGAAAAGTGTTCTATCGATAATTTAAGAATTTTCTGGACATCGGTAACTAAGTCGGAGTGGTTGTTCATACAGTAGTTCGCCATGGGCTTGATACCTTCCGCACGTCGCCCAACTCTCTGGTAAAATTTTCTTATGTTTTTCATGTCTGCGAGTATTTCAAGCTCTTCGCACTCCCGTATTTGGTCCGTTCCTGTTTTATTTCTATCTGCAGCTTCGTGACATTCCTCGTCGCATCAGTTGTTCTTTCGGGCTCTCTCAAATCTGAATTCTTCTTCGGCGGCGGCGCTGCTCGCATAGGTCGGTTTGTTAAAAGGGCTGTTCGAGAGCAGATGTGAGATGAGATGTCGAGTGTCGAATAAATTGACCGTCTGTTGTGATTGCAGCCCTCGGAGTATATGTATGTATATCAAAAACACTGGAAACGTGCCTTCTGACTATCACAACATTATAGACTTGGTTTCTCGGTTTTCGGCCCGGAGACAACCACGTACCTTGATGTATATTTTCATGCTAGATATGTCGTGGAGTCTGAATTTTCCGACAGTGGGACCAAAGATTCTTTCCTCGTCTACCGTGGCATTGAAATCATCCAGAATGATATTTACATAGTAGAATAGGTCTTTGCTCACCTCGTCCCTATCTTCCATCGGAGCGTGGGCGCAAATTAACGAGATGTTCAGGAATCTCGCTATAATGCAAACTGAGGAAAATGGTTCACCGAAATGATTGTTAGTACTCGGCGGTATATTCTCTCTCACCACGAATCCGACAAGGAATTTGCGCACCTTTACATCTTCCGTAATATAAAGACCAGGGTGGCATTCTGTAAGAACAACCACGGTGACCTAACCGATGTCCAGAACGTTTTTTAATTTTGGAGGGAGCACTTTTTCAGCACTGAAAGTAGTAGAAAAAGCAAACCGGCCGACTATGACGAGGTACGAATAGCTAAATAGGGGCTGAAAAATAGCAAAACTGCATGCATCAACTCTTAGGTTGACAGCAGAGTGTTTACTATCCTAAAAACAAATCGGACTATTTAAAGTCAAAAAAGTCTCAGAATTCTGAGTTGTAACCCTCTTTATGAGCTCATAAAAGAGTCAGAACAGAACATTTTTTTTTCTTAGAAGGCCACGTCAATACCAGTCCAAGTTAGGAGGATTATTATAGCCGGAAAAATTACGATTTTTGAGTCTTAGAAACAAACATAATGCTGATTATTTATTAATTTTTTATTCTACGTGAACTCTGTTACTTTTGTTCATTTCAGAGTCAGTCGGGTTGATCATATTTACATAAAACGAAAGAAAGACTAATTATAAACCGACTTCACAAAAAGGAGAAGCTTATCAATTCGTCGGAATATTTTTTGTTTAAGTATGTTACCTCCATAATTCTTTTTTTTTTTTTTTTAAGGGAAGGTGTTACCTCACAGGTTGTCCCATACTAATTTGATTGAAATCCGATCGTTGGATCATGAAGAAATTAACTTAAAACTCTTAAATTTTTGTAGGGAATTGAAGTCGGTTTTGTCTTTTGCCGCCAACTACCGCGGGATCAGCCTTCTAAGCATCGGATAAAAGCCCTTATCGAGCTTATGTGTCATCGAAATAAATAATTTGGCCTATCAGTGTGGCTTTGGACCTGTCAAATACACCATAGGCCAAACTTGGGAAAATACCCGCGAG
>NW_023458564.1:20681972-20685552 GCF_013731165.1 Rhagoletis pomonella | reverse complement strand
TCGCATGCACCCTTAGATCAGGGGGTGTATTTGTGTCTAGGAGTCCAATTTTTATATCCACCATATTCGACCCGTCATCTTAAATTTTTAAAATCTAACTGCAGATTCGTAATCAGCGACTTTTAATATAGTTAAAACCTTGGCATTATTAATTTTCTATGATCGTTTAAGATTAAATTCTTTCTGTGATCAATTTTTCCTGCACCCCTAAACAGAAATACACCCCCTGCTTTAAGGGTGCACGCGATCAATTCGGCATAGGGCTCATTCGAAAGGGCACGGTTTAGCCTTTAATTTCTGATATATGCAAAATTTGTACCACGTCAGGGTTCAGCTCTATAATTTTTCGAAAATGGCCAAAAACGCTGTTTTTAGGGGTTTCAACCCCTTTTTTCTCGAAAACGTGACGTGATGGGACATTTTTGACCCCGGATTCGTGTTCAGCACGAAAAATCCGTTCAGAAACACCAGGTCCCGTCTTATTCGCAGAAAAAAAGTTGAAATTTGTAGACCAGTGTATTTAACGCCACGATTGTTCATGTCATCAAATCTGTATCGTTCGTTCATTTTCAAAAATTAGGTGTCAAATGAAAGGGATTTGCTTTTACGTGGTTTTAAAGCTTAGATATGCCAGATCTTAGAAAATCAAATTCCAATAATCGAGCTCTGAGATATTTGCGTTTAATTTCGTGAAATCGGCAGAACATGTACCCGATTCTATCAAGAGTAGGGTTCGAACGATACTATCGATATTGCGTAAGCATCGATACTGAGGTATAAAAATGGGTACTTTAATATTCGATATATTAAGTGATTTTGCAAAGTACTCGTAGTATCGAATACTCTTTAAAAAAACACACTTTTAAAATTTGTTCTTTCATTGGCAACCCTATTTTCTTTGCTTATATGGATTACTATCATTCAATTTTGTCCATCAATTAAGATAAATTGAAATTTCGTGTAGTCTGTTGCATAACATAAACCAAATAAGTTAAAGTTTAATGGCCTTATTTATAAAAAATAAAGTAGGTTTAAAGAGCTTAATAAAATGGCATTTGCATACATTTTTAAGTTTATAAACCTTTTATATTTTTTATAAATAAAGCCAAAGAACTTTACGCAAAGAGCCCGAAAATGCAGAATTTTTAGAAACTTTTTGGGTATGCAGTTTTGTAACCTATTCAACTTTACGTATAGCCTACTACAGTTGACTTTTAATTCAAACTTGCACATTATTATACTAAAATTTTATAGGCTACAAGAATGCGTACCCAAAAAGTTTACGAAAGCTCTTAATAAAATTTGAAATTCGTGAAAATATATATATACATTTGTATGTATGTATGTACATTTAACATTAAAATTACTAACTTACTAACGTGAAAGTAAGTTCTGCAATGAAATATAAATCAAATATTTTAAATTTATATTGTTTTAATTTCAGCAAATAACTAGATATACGATTGAAGAATAAAATAATTTTAGTATCCCAAAAAACGTATTTTAATGAGTCCGATACTGAGTAGTATCGCTACTTTTTCCCTGATACTTTTAGAGTATCGATACCATGAGCTCTATGCCAGAATGAGTACTCAGTATCGATACCAAAGTCTCAAATTTCGAACCCTAGCCACGAGAGATCGATTTTTACAAGTTTGGTGCGCTTTATGAAGCACATTTCATGTGCAAAGTAATTTACTCATTAAAAATTATAATTTCAAGAATCAAATAAAATTAACAGCCAAGGAAGAAAAAGGATTGGCATTGCTTCACTGTAAGTAAAGTATTGGTTCACTGCAAGTGACGTAATAACTGCGCCTCGAAACGATTTTCAGTTTTTATTAGCTTTGATAAGGCTGATAAACCAGTTTCCAATGTAGCCTTAAACAAATTCAGTGGACATGTATGGTACATAAGTCAGGAGCTAACTGGATCAGCAATCCTAGATGATGATGGGCACCTTTCAGTTAAAAGTAAAGTGGTGAAAGAAATTTTGACACAGACCTCCCGGAGTGAAACAGCTTCATCAAGTGCAATGGAGAGTTCAGGGTTACAGTGCCTAAAAATAACATCGCAAGACCCAAACAACTGATTAAAAAAAGATTTGGTTACTCCGAATAATATTGAACTCTTTGAAAAATTTGGATTCGAATACAGTTTCTCACCCTATGATCCTGGAACTTGGCATTTGTGAAAAGACTTTACAGAAGCTCGCAATTTATTTCAAATTTCGCATTTCTAAAGAAACTTTATCCAAAGATGCATTTTAAAATTACTCATATATTATATAACATTTTAATGATCCATTTCATATATTGAAACTTCAAAAATACCACTTACATAATAAAACACATGAAAAAAAATCAAAAACCAGAAAGAAAAAACTAAAAAATAAACTTCGGAAGGAATCCAATACAAATTTGGTAAATTGGAAATATAATGCTCCGTTTGGAGAAGTGTGGAGCTTGTTTTGTATGCTATGTTGTCCCCTAAATTTTATTTTGTTTAACTTATTTGCGTGTTATAAAGTATATATGGTAATCGGAGGAACTATCTTTTATATTTTGTATAAGGCCTTATCTATATGTAATATAAAACACACAGCGTAAAAACATATAAATCAAACATTCATTAAAATCATTTAAAAATATCCATTATTAAAGATAACAATTTCTCCGATTTTTTTTAAAGACTTTATAGCATACAAAGAAATGAGATACATCTTTTCAGAGCCCCCATGCAATTAGCTAATTCGACAAATTATAAAAAAAATAGTTCTGATGTTTTCATCTTGTTGATTTTTTACCGCTCAAAAACTACATATAGTGCGGCATCGCCGATTCTTTTAAAGTTAGCGCCGCCACCGCCACGCAGTGTTTCGGCAATATGGAATCAGGTGGAAATAATAGTTCACCTGCACCGATTTCACTGAAGCTTGACATGTGCTCTAGTTTTACTTAGAAATAGAGAATTATGAAATTTTGTAAAGATGGAATAGTTGCCACGCCCTCTTCTCTCGTGGACGGAAACATTGAATTTCATCCGATTTCGATAAAATTTAGTTTGTTGTCTTTATTTTATTCGAAAAACCTAAATATAAAACATGGGGAAGATTGGATCACTATAACGTCCAAAACTAACAAAAAATGTGGGCCCAGTCATTAGATGTGATCAAATTTTAGTTAATTTTTGTTTCCTGCTTTCCACTCTCAGAAAACAAAGGTTATACTATAAAATGACTTAGGTGTAAATACTCGCCTTTTTTCCAATGTTTGGTGAGATTTTTTCATTATTCGAAAAATTCTTTTCACGAAATTATGCAAAAAGAAGCTGAAAATCAAAAATTAAGAAAACCAAAATTACACATATTTGAAAATTCGCGCGCAAGGATCAAATTTTATATTCCAAAACTACATAAAATTCTCGAAAACATTCGTCTAATTTCAGGAGTGAGTAAATAATGTAAACTTTGGTAGTTATGACTTTTACTTTCCCTCTCTAAGTCCAACTGTTTTTTTTTATCAACTGTCACAACGACTTTTTTCCACCTGCCTCCATATAGTCGAAACGCTGTGCGCTG
>NW_023458564.1:20675802-20681872 GCF_013731165.1 Rhagoletis pomonella | reverse complement strand
TGGCCGAAAATTTCTAAAATCGGACAATAACCACGCCCACATCCCATATAACGGTAATTTCGAGAAATACAAAATCTTCGATAAATCAGTAAATATTGAAGCTAATTTATTCAAAATTGATGGTTGCAACAATTCTTTACCAAGAAATACGTTTATGACAAAATTTTGGAAAATGGGCGTAGCACCGCCCACTTGTGATCACATATATGTATCTCGCTAACCGTTCTAGCAATTTGTACCAAGCTCGGTATGGTTATTGTGCTTGCCACATAAAAGCAAACCGTTGAAAATTGTTGAAATCGGACTAAAATTGAGGCCGCTTTTCATATAACGGTAAATTTAAGAAATGCTTGAAATTTCAATATTTCGAAATTTAAGGACTCTAATTTACTCAAAATTGATACGCCCCGGCTTATCATGTAGCGGTAGCTTTCGGAAAGGTGGAAAACATATATTTAATACTTGCGCCGGGTATTTAATGTTCGGCTCCGCTCGAACTTAGACTTTCTTACTTGTTTATGTATACATTTGTCTATATCTATCTCGATTCGTTTTGCCTGTTACAAACAACCGTTATGTGAACAAAGTTATAATACCCTTGTGCACAAGTGCGCTCGGGTATAAAAACAGCATCAAAAATCTCATTCTTACGTATTATTGATCTGTTTTGTTATCCGAGAGGACTTTTTTCAAAAAGTGTTTTAAGAAACTATTTTTTTCATAAAAAAACTCCAAATCGGTATAGCTCGCTTAAATCTTAATATTTTTCGGAAATATTTTGGTGGGCGTCTTAATATAAAGTATATTTTGTAATCCCGGCGGAAAACCCGCAACTTGTTTTGGTGACGCAGTCTAATATACATACTAATACACATACGAAAGTTTTTTTTTCTGCCCGAGTCAATGAATTTGAAATTGTGAAAGGTTTGCAATAAGCATATGTATGTACACATGTATGTTTAAATTATAAATATGTTTTTAGTTGTATAAATGTTTAGGTCGAGGTCGGAATACTATAAACAATAAAAGTCTAAAGTCTCGCGATTATTTGTGTTTATGCCTTATGTGCAAAAAATTGCACATGTGTTGATTTCATTTATTTAGGACGAGTAGCTAAGGGGCATATTATGTTTCAACAACACCATTGAACTTGACTTTGGAGTTCAGTTGGCATAGTAAATAAATACATATATATATATGTAAATAAAAGCCGGCTTCCATACGACAACGGTCAGTAAAGAAATTGTGCAATACCGGAAAAAGGTTTATTTTTATGAGTAAAGCAGTGATCACACGATTTGTACATTTGTACATTTGGCAGTCACAGAGTGGTGTTGCGTAGAGTTTTTTTATCGAGAATGAGTTCAGCACAATAACAACTTTCCAAGCAACACCTCTCTGTAACTCTGAAAATGTACAAATCGTGTGTGTGATTCGTGCTTTATACCTGCGAGTAGCAAACGTTTTTTATGAGAAGCTTTTCCGTTGCAGAAATGCAATAGCGCTGTTCATGATGTTATGGAAATGGTCTTGGATTTGTAATTGTATTTGCAGTTTCAGAATTTTACGCTTGCTACCATGGCAACTGTTTGCATTTTATTTTTGCGAATTTACAAATGCACCGGAATATGCAAATGCAAGGTCATATGCACAACATTCTGAACAGCCCTTATGGGTTTTAGCCATTACATTCTTGGGGTGACCGCTGATATAAATACCCAGTATACCACGGTTCCCGGAGTAGACCAATAGCGTTCGCTGGATAATCGCCGATGCTCTCTGCCATGATGCAGATTAGCTTGAAGCACCCTTTTGGTGCTCATTGCTTCCTATCTACATACATACATACATACTTACATACAAATACATGTACATAAGACCACGCAAAAAAAGAAAAATCCTGCAATTCGACCGGAATCCGGGTAAAATTTTAGTATTTAGTATAATATTTATGCTCCATGAATCTCCCCTCTACGATAATTCTAACACTGCAGTGCAGGGCATATACAAGCAGCGCATGTGAAACAGGGGTGTAATTATGCTCCGCACAGAGCGCAGTACTCCAGGATTTAGTTGGGAAGATATAACCGAAGAATGCGTATTCATAGCCTAAATAAGGTTGTCATTACAGTTAAGTTCTGCTTTTTGCCATAATTTTCAATGAAATAACAGCAGCTAGCTTCATAATCGACTTTATTTCGACTATGAACATGTCCAATGTATCTGCACGACGTCCCAGAAAATCTAATGGATACCGGAACAGACTAGCGGTAAATGTTCAAAAGAAATGAGAGTGGCGTCTCTCTTTGAAAGTGTCACGTAGCGAAAAAACTAAATTCACCAGACTTCGCTGTCATGCGCTGCGTCGGTTAGACCCTTTTCAGGCGAAGGAGGTGAGACGCATGTACTCTTCCCCTCTCTTCCCGCCTCCTTCGCCTATGAACCGAGCAGACTTGAAAGCAAGACTTGACGTGTCTGAAAAGGAACTTAGCCGCTTGCTTGCAAAACTCTTTAAACAGATTCGATATGTGACAGCCAGAAACGCAAACAAACAATAGGTCCATTCAATATGAATAAATTTTTACGAATTCTTACTAGTACTTGCAAGTTTTTACAGGAAATGCATTCAATAACCCAAAAAATTTGCAAGAGAGCGAATTCAAGAGCAAAACTACACGAGAGCTGCAAATAGTAAGGTTATGTTTCAAATTCAAATGTAAACAAGTAAGAAAGTCTAAGTTCGGGCGGGGCCGAACATTAAATACCCGGCGCAAGTATTGCATATATGCCTTTTCACCTTTCCGAAAGCTACCGCTACATGATAAGCGGGTGTATAAATATTAAGTAAACTAGCATCCTTAAATTTCGAAATATTGAAATTTCAAGCATTTCTGAAATTTACCGTTATATGAAAAGCCGCCGTAATTTTAGTCCGATTTCAATAATTTTCAACGGTTCGCTTTTATGTGGCAAGCACAATAACCATACCGAGTTTGGTACAAATTGGTAGAACGGTTACCGAGATACATATATGTGATCATAAGTGGGCGGTGCCACGCCCATTTTCCAAAATTTTATGATAAGCGTATTTCCTGGTAAAGAATTGTTGCAAGCATCAATTTTGAATAAATTAGCTTTAATATTTACTGATTTATCGAAGATTTCGTATTTCTCCAAATTACCGTTATATGGGATGTGGGCGTGGTTATTGTCCGATTTTTTTTAATTTTCGGCCATTTGGTATCCTGTACCAAGGCCAAAAACTGTGCCAAGTTTGGAAGAAATCGGTGCAGCGGTTGCCAAGATATACACATGTAACACTAAGTGGGCGCGGCTACGCCCATTTTTCAAAAATTTATAATATTATTATTTTTCGTCTAAAAGTTATTGCAAATATCAATTTTGAGTGAATAATCTTCAGTAGTACTAAAATATCGCAGTTTTCGTATTTCTGAAAATTACCGTTATATGGGAGGTAGGCGTGGATATTGTCCGATTTTGCCTATTTTCAATACCATCCGTCCTACGCCGGAAATAAGTATACGTACCAAGTTTCGTTAAGATATCTTAATTTTTACTCGAGTTATCGTGTGCACAGACGGACGGACGGACGGACGGACAGACAGTCACCGCTTAATCGATTTCTCTTTTCATCCTGATCATTTATGTATACATTTGTCTATATCAATCTCGATTCGTTTTTCCTGTTACAAACAACCGTTATGTGAACAAAGTTATAATACCCTTGTGCACAAGTGCGCTCGGGTATAAAAATAGTGTTTAAGAGGATGATTTGATGAAACTTAATTAGTGAAATGAAAATATGGATGAACAATTTAAATATAATGTTTATTTTTTTATTTTTATGACAATGGGAACTATTCCCAATTAAAAAGAGAATTGCGCGCCAAAACTTAGTCGTCAGAAAGTGTCAAAAGTGGCAAGTTTTTACTAGTTTTGCGTTCAATAACTTTTTCTGATAATTTTCTCTTGCTCTCAATTTTACTCTAAATTTTTCGTGTACGCTCTCACTGCAGGTACTTACTGGAAAAGTTATTGAATGGACCTAACAGCAAATGTTTCGGTATCGTTTAGTTTCGCTCATACAAGGAAACGAAACACAAACGATTCAAATCACACGAAAACATTTTGCGAGCGGTAACTTTACTGTGCTAGCATTCGCGATAGCTATCGCAAACAAAACAATTGAACGCAGAGAAATAGGGAAACAATAGTGGTATTCACCGAATTGGGCAAGTGGCAGGCCATACATACCCGTAAAACATTTTCAATAATTATTCGGAAGTTGGTACAGTTGAAATTGTTGGCGCAAAAGTGTTTGAAACACTCCGATAGGGATGCAAGTAGAAAAAAACTTCGATGACTTTTTTCCATTTGATGCATCGAATAGAGCTGTCAAACTATCGATTTTCAAGTCCATCGATGTTTTATGATAGTCTTAAGGGTGACTATCGATACTATCGATAGTATCGACCCATTTCATATGTTCTTCTAAATCCATTTATTTTTCGTTATCTTGCTTTTATAAATTTGTTCATTTTAGCGACTCACGGTTGCATTCTAGTATCGAGAAATACCGCCGTGTAAACAGTCAAAAGCGATTTCAGAAATTTTCCCTGCAATTCGCCTTTCGGAAATAAAAAACTTTCTTTTGAAAGACACTTTACATGCAAGTTCCCACTGCTCTGAAACTGAAACTGAAATTTCTCAATTTGACAGTCTTTTGAAATATACTGCATTGCCGCGTCTGTCACGCTCTTAAGACGGCAATGTAACCTCCATTCGTTCGTTCATGAAATAATGCTGCCAGGTTTGTTCTCTTTACACCAATAAGTACAAATGTCTAAAGCGCTAGGAAAGAGAATACGCTATCAATGAAACGATAGTGGCGATAGTACTAAAACTATCGATAGTTATTTCATGTGACCAGACTATCGATACTATCGATAGTATCGTCGATAGTTTGACAGCTCTAGCATCGAAATATAGCATCGATTCATATCGATATATCGTATAACAACAGCGATAATTTTGATGCACCAAATGAAAATATCAAAAGTTTCTTTCAATTAAAAATATACAACAAGAAAATGAAACAATCGGAGCTTCGATAAAAGTTTAAGTATTAACTCACGGCTACAAATCCTAGTTTTTTTGCTCTCTTGAGAAGCTTCCAAAAAAAGTTTTCGGAAGGTACTAAAGTGGCGACAATAAACATAGTAAAATAATATAAAGTGTGCCAGTTAGCAATGAGATACTATTTCGGTACACTTATTTGTTAATTTATTATCACAACTTTTTCTTTCATTTGACACCCCAAGAGCCCGCGACGGCCAGACCTTCGTTATTTTATAAATGCTGAAAGACTATGAAATTTGGATAGTGGTGGCTTTGACAGGTACCAGGTAGTAAAGGTGTATAAAATACCACCTCAAATTCGTGATAGTATAAAGGTCAGTTTTTATATATTTGACTCGTAATAACATTAGAAACTACGTCGTTAATTGCCAGACACTTAGCATCGCCAATTGAATTTACTCGAGCGCGTCAGATTTTCATACAGAAGGTTCATCTCGATGCCATGGTCGTGCTGTTCCAAAATCTGACGATTATCTGGAGACGTTTTCTTAATATGACGGTTTAAAAAACAATTTCCTTTCTGAGATGCACAGTCAACCAATCATATATTATTTTAAATACTTATTAAAAGTAAAAAGAAGTAATTTACAATATTTTTGTTAACATATTAAATGAAAAGTATGCTATTATAGAATTAATAAGGTATTATTCCAGAATCCCTTAGAATAGTCCAAGAACATAAAACACAAAAAAACTATTTCCACTCATCGTGAATTAAAAAATTTCGTTAGTAAAATTTCAAAGGTTATATTTAATGTAACACCACGGGTGCTTTGATCACCCATGATTAGTGTTCGTCCGATACCACCATGTACTCGATGCCTGTACTCATTAAAAGTATCGAAGATAATACTCGATGCTACTCAAAGTATCGCTAGGAAATACTCGATTCTACTTGTACTCGAAAGTA
>NW_023458564.1:20655474-20675702 GCF_013731165.1 Rhagoletis pomonella | reverse complement strand
CTCAATTACGCGGAAGATTTGCAGTATACGTGATTTCGAGATTTGGCGCAAAACCGCGAACAACGCCTAAATTGTGGATCAATTGGAGGACAATATTAGCACGAAAAAGTCGTCGGAAATTATCTCGAAAGGATTAAGTCCTGCAAATAGTCCAAACTTTGTTCTGAAATAAAAGTTCTATGGAGATTTAAATATTCCGTTTTTTTTTAACTTTACTTTCCCTATGAGAAAATGGATTACCCTGTACATATTATGAATATATCTAAATACATAGATGTACATATGTACATATATATGTACGTATGTACCTAAACATTTTTACAGCGGAGTATGTCGTTGTTCAACATTACCTGATCATGCCAATGGTCGGTTTCACACTGGAACATTTCTGCTACACCAGAACAACTCTGTTCGTAGGCAAGGGAGGCAGTGCGGTGAGATAAAGTTTCTTAAAAAAATTGTTCCAGCTTCCAATCCGCATCAAAGTGGTAGTTCTGCTGCAGCGCACTAACACATGCGCAACTATGAAAATACCCTGCAAAAATTTCAGGACCACATGGTCCACTGGGTCGTAGTTTTAAAGTATGTGCAAAAGGACCAGGTTGCATACTAGTAACTTGTTATGCTTACCTGGACCACTTCAAACGAAAAAAAACTGATATATGTGTTGAACACCACCTCTTCGTGGCCCATCGGCAAAATGATTCGGCTGCCGAATGTGCCATGGTTCAAAAGGAGTAGTTGTCTAGGTGCTCCCATGTTATGCAGAGGTGGACCAGAAGTGGTCCCATATTATGCAGCGTTGGACCAGGGTGGTCAGGTCCAATGACATCGCAATGTTAATGTAACCGCATTTTCTTCATATATCTGGACCATTTTGGTTACTAGTGTTGGTTACAAGGTAGCATGGTCCTGTACTAGTGGTTAACCTAGTCCCACTTTTTGCAGGGAAACGCTACACAACTTTCAAGCGCAAAAGTTACAAACGCATTCAAACGACCTATACGTATACGCACTTTGTTCTGCTAGTCATCCAGTTGGAAACCGTGAGAATAAGTGTTCTATCATTCTAGTGTGAAACAGCCCAATAGAAAACTGCTCGAACGGATTGCGATTGGTTCTCGTGTAGCTACATACATATGCTCATACATATACATAAATAGGCAATGCATATATATATATGTACATAAGTAATCAATTAAATTGACCCTTTATTTTTTGTTTCCTACCACCGCAAATCATTTTTCATTGCGGAAAAGAGGCGATCCAATCAATCGGCCTATCAATTGCAGACCGATGGACAAAATTATATAACTACATATGTATGTGAACGCGTCACATTTCCTGCTGCGAATGTGTAAATGTGTCTTCCTAGTCTGCTGATGGTTTTAGTTTCATAAAACTCCATTGTATGTGATTAGAATGCCAATGGCAATCGCCAATTGCTGGTCCGAGCGTCGGAGTAGGTGCTGGCAAAGTTTTTCGGTTATTCTAAGAAATTCAGGGAAATGCGATTCACTGCACTTCGAACGTGACTTAAACGCATTCAAGTTCCAAAGCGAGAAGCAGACAAACCAATCAATATGCATTAGAATGTATTGGCGCGTAGCAGTTTTATAAATTTTTTCTTTTTCATGAGTAATATTGCGGATATATGTACATAACAGTGTATGCGCTACTTAAAAGTCGTGTTAATATTTTTTTATTTCTATTGTGATTAAAAAAATTAAAAAATTCTAAACAGCAGACTTTTTCAATTATAATGGCACCATGAATTATATCGATAAACTTTTGTCGTTTTCCGAACAACGTGCCTAAATGCTATTTGGTGCAGAATGTAGCGATAATTTATTGATAAAATTTCGATTTAAATTTAAAGTGTATAAACATACATCATGTTAGGGATACTTCGAGTGTCATATTTTTTACATTCGCCGTTCTTCCTCTTCTTTTATGTCAAACTTATACAAATTCATGATGTCGCTGTCGCGTTGAAAAAATTAATGTCGTCATCTACAAAGTGTTTAGATAATGACGATAACAAATTGGAAGCTGAGGTCCGTAGCTCGTCGTCTTCAGTGTGTTCAGCACTTTACACTTGATATTAAAACATATCGCAGTGGCGGTACCTTGAAGGAAAATTATGGAGAATTTCGAGTTTTCACTAACAGTAGGGAGCCCAAGAGGGTATTCGGGTATTTACTCGAGCGCGTCAGATTAACATATGGAGAATACCCTGCACCCTGTTGAATACCTCTGCCAAATCTAAGCCATCTGTGGGAGCCGCGCAGCTGATCAGAATGTGACGATTATAACTCTTCCAACTTTTTGAATCGTTATATCTCGGAAAGGGTGGCTCTTAGGAAAAGAAGTATTTAGAAATTTTTTATAGATAAATATCTGATCTAAAATTTTTGTCTAAACTAATTTTATGATAAACTTACCGTTATGTTGAAAATCGTGACCTATGACCCCGAGTAACTTTTTTCCAGGTATCGGATCGATGAGGACTTTTTAGATTTCATTTATGATGGTGTTTTGAACAATCCTACCAATTTTCAGCTGGGTGGGAATTTTTGTAACTTCAGTCCTATTTTTGGTCTAATTTGACCGGACTATATGAAAGGGAAGCACTGTGCTCCACTCCATTCTTGGTCACTCTTTACATAGTATCAATGGACTTTGTGTCCCCTTACTCCTCTCCGTCTGCCATCACACAATCTTGGATAGTGATGTTCCGATACCAGTACTCAGAAGTATACAGTGGAGTACCTCTACCAAGTCCGAGTATTTTTTGTACTACGATATGTGTGTACAAGTACTTCATGGGTATCGAGTACAAAGAGCAAGTATTTAATTGTTTGCTAGATTTGGGAAAATCAACTGACAATTGGTCGGTGTTGTAGTTTTTGAAAAAAAAAGATTCAAGATGTGAACCACTCGATTTAGCTTGGGTTAAAACTAACGAAAGTGGAGAACGAAATTTGTATCGAATTGGAGGAGGATGTGGAGCCAGCCTGTGATTTGTGGAAGCGTCGTATATAGATCGTTTTGAAACCGAAGGATTAAACACTAGTAAACAATAAGCTTTCTCATTACTTAACATCTTCTATTTCAGCACTTCCAAGTAACCCCATTTCAAAATAAAAGGAAATGAAAAGGCATTTTCAGCTCTTCATAAGCCTTTCCCCACTGTATGTTGCTATATTGTATGTATATGTATGGGCATTGAATTAAAATTTTTTGTGTTAGTACTTTCGAGTACAAGTAGAATCGAGTATTTCCTAGCGATACTTTGAATAGCATCGAGTATTATCTTCGATACTTTTAATGAGTACAGGCATCGAGTACATGGTGGTATCGGACGAACACTAATCATGGGTGATCAAAGCACCAGTGGTGTTACATTAAATATAACCTTTGAAATTTTAGTAACGAAATTTTTTGATTCACGATGAGTGGAAATAGTTTTTGTGTGTTTTATGTTCTTGGACTATTCTAAGGGATTCTGGAATAATACCTTATAAATTCTATAATAGCATACTTTTCATTTAATATGTTAACAAAAATATTGTCAATTACTTCTTTTTACTTTTAATAAGTATTTACAATAATATATGATTGGTTGACTGTGCATCTCAGAAAGGAAATTATTTTTTAAACCGTCATATTAAGAAACCCTCTCCAGATAATCGTCAGATTTTGGAACAGCACGACCATGGCATCGAGATGAAAATCTGACGCGCTCGAGTAAATCCAATTGGCGATGCTAAGTGTCTGGCAATTAACGACGTAGTTTCTAATGTTATTACGAGTCAAATATATAAAAACTGACCTTTATACTATCACGAATTTGAGGTGGTATTTTATACACCTTTACTATCTGGTACCTGCCAAAGCCACCACTATCCAAATTTCATAGTCTAGGTTTGTTATTACCATACATAGATAAGCTTTCAGCATTTATAAAATAACGAAGGTCTGGCCGTCGCGGGCTCCTGGGGTGTCAAATGAAAGAAAAAGTTGTGATAATAAATTAACAAATAAGTGTACCGAAATAATATCTCATTGCTAACTGGCACACTTTATATTATTTTACTATGTTTATTGTCGCCACTTTAGTACCTTCCGAAAACTTTTTTTGGAAGCTTGTCAAGAGAGCAAAAAAACTAGGATTTGTAGCTATTTAAATCAATAAATATATTTCACCATGAGTTAATACTTAAACTTTTATCGAAGCTCCGATTGTTTCATTTTCTTGTTGTGTATTTTTAATTGAAAGAAATTTTTGATATTATCATTTGGTGCATCAAAATTATCGATGTTGTTATACGATATATCGATATGAATCGATGCTATATTTCGATACTAGAGCTGTCAAATTATCGACGGTACTATCGATAGTATCGACAGTCTGGTCACATGTAATAACTATCGATAGTTTTAGTACTATCGCCACTATCGTTTCATTGATAGCGTATTCTCTTTTCTAGCGCTTTAGACATTTGTACTTATTGGTGTAAAGAGAACAAACCTGGCAGCATTATTTCATGAACGAACGAATAGAGGTTACATTGCCGTCTTAAGAGCGTGACAGACGCGGCAATGCAGTATGTTTCAAAAGACTGTCAAATTGAGAAATTTCAGTCTCAGAGCAGTGGGAGCTTGCATGTAAAGTGTCTTTCAAAAGAAAGTTTTTTTATTTCCGAAAGGCGAATTGCAGGGAAAATTTCTGAAATCGCTTTTGACTGTTTACACGGCAGTATTTCTCGATACTAGAATGCAACCGTCAGTCGCTAAAATGAACAAATTTATAAAAGCAAGATAACGAAAAATAAATGGATTTAGAAGAACATATGAAATGGGTCGATACTATCGATAGTATCGATAGTCACCCTTAAGACTATCATAAAACATCGATGGACTTGACTATCGATAGTTTGACAGCTCTATTCGATGCATCAAATGGAAAAAAAACATCGACTTTTTTTTCTACTTGCATCCCTATCGGAGTGTTTCAAACACTTTTGCGCCAACAATTTCAACTGTACCAACTTCCGAATAATTATTGAAAATGTTTTACGGGTATGTATGGCC
Organism: Rhagoletis pomonella; assembly: GCF_013731165.1. Classification (NCBI taxonomy): domain Eukaryota; kingdom Metazoa; phylum Arthropoda; class Insecta; order Diptera; family Tephritidae; genus Rhagoletis; species Rhagoletis pomonella. Next base: position 20,670,605 of record NW_023458564.1, on the reverse strand, counting down.
TGCCACTTGCCCAATTCGGTGAATACCACTATTGTTTCCCTATTTCTCTGCGTTCAATTGTTTTGTTTGCGATAGCTATCGCGAACGCTAAGCACAGTAAAGTTACCGCTCGCAAAATGATTCCGAGTGATTTGAATAGTTTATGTTTCGTTACCTTGTATGAGCGAAACTAAACAATATGGGAACATTTGCTATTAGGTCCATTCAATAACTTTTCCAGTAAGTACTTGCAGTGAGAGCGTACACGAAAAATTGAGAGTCAAATTGAGAGCAAGAGAAAATTATCAGAAAAAGTTATTGAATGCAAAACTAGTACAAACTTGCCACTTACGCCATTTGGACATTTTCTGACGATAAAGTTTTGGCGCGCAATTTTCTTTTTAATTGGGAATAGTTCCCATTGTCATAAAAATAAAAAAATAAACATTAGATTTAAATTGTTCATGCATATTTTCATTTCACTAATTAAGTTTCATCAAATCATACTCTTAAAAACTGTTTTTTACATTTGAATTTGAAACATAACCTTACTATTTGACTCCTGCAAATGCGTGCTAGTAAAATTTTTACTTGCAAGAATTTGCAGCTCTCGGGTTGTTATGCTCTTGAATTCGCTCTCTCTTGCAAATTTTCTGGGTTATTGAATGCATTTCCAGTAAAAACTTGCAAGTACTAGTACGTATTCGTAAAAATGTATTCTTATTGAATGGACCTATTGTTTGTTTGCGTTTCTGGCTGTCACATATCGAATCTGTTTAAAGAGTTTTGCAAGCAAGCGACTAAATTCCCTTTCAGACACGTCAAGTCTTGCTTTCAAGTCTGCTCGGTTCATAGGCGAAGGAGGCGGGAAGAGAGGGGAAGAGTACATGCGTCTCACCTCCTTCGCCTACGAACGAGCAGACTGGAAATCAAGACTTGACGTGTCTGAAAAGGGTCTAACCGACGCAGCGCATGACAGGGCATGACAGCGATTTATGGTGAATTTAGTTTTTTCGCAACGTGACACTTTCAAAGAGAGACGCCACTCTCATTTCTTTTGAACATTTACCGCTAGTCTGTTCCGGTATCCATTAGATTTACTGAGACGTCGTGCGGATACATTGGACATGTTCATTGTCGAAATAAAGTCGATTATGAAGCTGGCTGCTGTTACTTCATTGAAAATTATGGCAAAAAGCAGAACTTAACTTTAATGCCAACCTTATGCTATGAATACGCATTCTTCGGTTATATCTTCCTAACTAAATCCTGGAGTACTGCGCTCTATGCGGAGTATAATTACACCCCTGTTTCACATGCGCTGCTTGTATATGCCCTGCACTGTAATGTTAGTATGTATAACCACAGCTTTAGAATTATCGCAGAGGGGAGATTCATGGAGGATAAATATTATACTAAGGGCCTGTGCCAATTGATAGAAAAGTTCTCTGGATAGTAAATTTTTGACAGCTATGAGGTGAATAAAAATGTTTGATACGGCAGGGCTAGTGAAAAATTTGACAGCAAGCATTATCAAGAAGAAGAACGAACAACGCACGTATACACATAAATTAAAGAAAACAAAAGCGAGTGGAAATAAAAGAACATGGTCCCGCCGGCAAAAAAAAATAAAGAAAAGCTATATAACTTGTAATACTATGTCTCCATTGTGAGATTTAATGAAGATTTAGCCCTCTGACGAGATTTGACGTTAAATCTTTTGAGATTCACCATATAAAATTAAATCTCAAAAGGCAGTAGATTTAAGTTAAATCTTCGTCAAATCTTCAATAATATTGATCAATAAGTACAATTTGTTGGATGTGGCAACCACAAATTCACATGCCATAAGTCAAATGACATTTGTGTTTTCAATTGGGGTGTTCACAGTTCGTTCCAAATAGTGTCTCAAAATGTAGACGTCTACATTTTAAGACGTTTTCTAACCGTAAAATCTGTGGTGTTGTTGCTTCCCATACAAAATTGGAAAACGACGCCGTCTACATTTTGTCACACTCAAAGGTATGTTTTTTACGCGTCTACATTTTGCAACCTCGCAGCAGGGTTGCATTATGGCAATACTAATCACATTTTTTTTTATTTATTGGGCACGTTTTCTGTATTTGCATTTAATTTGAGCGCAATTTCTGATGAAAAGAAACAAATCAAGGAAAAGAAATAACAAATATTACGAATTGCTAATTAAGTTAAATAATTACAATTTTTCAGAAACAAAATCGAAAGGCGACATATAAAAAATGCACGCAAGGAAGAAATGTCTGGCAACACCAGCAAAGTTTTGAGACGATTTTGCGACGACTGCTAGAAAGGGGTGCTCACAGTTTGATGCTAAAGATGTCTCAAAATGTAGACGTCTACATTTTCAGACACAATTTGGAACGAACTGTGAACACCCCAAATATACAGTTGAGGACATTGAAATCTAGCCTATCATAATAACATGAATTTTCGTATTTTTAGGGATTTTTATATTTTTGTTAGTTTGGGAAGAAAATTAGTAATACATATTTACATAACTTTGGTTGTAATAAATTACGAAAATATTATTTTAAAAACTAAAAATTTAGAAGGAATGTTTTATAGTAATATCATGCAGAGTCTTCTCCGCTTTCTATAAGTCATTTACGCGCTGCGACAAAAAATTTATAAATTTCAGTAATGGTTCTGCTTCGATAACATTGCACCGAACATCCTCTAGAACTCAGTTCGTATTCATGATATGCCAAAGGCCCACGATTGGATTTTCGGTTCCCTCCTATGAATAAGAGAGTTCTACAAAATTTTTTCTTTCCGCAAATGTTTTTTACCGTTTTGATAATTTTTCTTAAATTCGGGAAAATCATATGGTACCATTCTTTACACTTTGCAAACTATATAATATACATACATATTTACCACGAATCATAATATTCAGAATTCATATGTATAATGAAATTCCGCTTGGTACCTTCCTTTTATCTGTCTGTATATCAATGTCCGCAACTGCATTTAAAAAATCATACATAAGCAAACGTCAAATATTTAAAAATGTGAACGTCAAACATATCTCGTTGTGGTAATGGAGACGGTTGTGATTTAGCAACTGGATTTATTAAATCTTAATGGATAAATCTCTCAATGGAGACATAGTATAAGATTTAATTTCAGATTTACATATGAAAAGGCGTTATGTATTTGTTTAATTAAAAATACTATTTTACAGGGAGCAGTTCAGAACGCAGAATCCTTCTGGAAAAGCGCATTGACAAGGACGTTTGGTTCAGTTCAAAGAACGCCAACAGCAACGAAGGCTGGAAGTGAGTAAGAATATAAATAATTTGAAGACTTTATTAAGCAAATGACTTCGTACTCCACTGACCATCCGTGGCGCTTTTTGGGAATGTGAGTTACAATTTTTCGAAACGAAGCAGAGGACAACCTAAGATACATTTTTGTAGTCTTGTTATCGCCGTTCATAATGCTGCTTAGTATTTTGGAATAAACGTCTTGTTGCATGTACATAATACCCTAAAACGACATATGTTTTTATTGGAAACAATTGTACACGGTTTTAAACATTTTTGTGAACACACTTACCAGACGGTTTTGACGTGTTTTTATTTCTAATATTACTGCTAAAAGGTCTAATAAATGCATGGATTTGAATTGAAATCATCAAAGGCAAATATTTTCTATATAATTGCTGCATTTTATAAATAGCAAACTCGATAGTCTTCTTGTGCATCAAAGCAACTGTCAAAAATTTCCAGCAGTAAAAAGTTACGAATTGGCACAGCAGAAATGTAAAATTTTCTCACCATAGTAAAAAGTTTTTCCACCATAGAACTTTTCTAGCAATTGGCACAGGCCCTAAATACTAAAATTTTACCCGGATTCCGGTCGAATTGCAGGATTTTCCTTTTTTTGCGTGGTCTTATGTACATTTATTTGTATGTAAGTATGTATGTAGGTAGGAAGCAATGAGCACCAAAAGGGTGCTTCGCTATTGGTCTACTCCAGGAACTGGGTATTTATATCAGCGGTCGCCCCAAGAATGTAATGGCAAAAACCCATAAGGGCTGTTCAGAATGTTGTGGATATGACCTTGCACTTGCATATTCCGGTGCCATGGTAGCAAGCGTAAAATTCTGAAAATGCAAATACAATTACAAATCCAAGACCATTTCCATAACATCATGAACAGCGCTATTCCATTTCTTCCGCGGAAAAGCTTCTCATAAAAAACATTTGCTACTCGCAGGTATGAAGCAGGAATCACACGATTTGTATATTTGTACAGATTTGTACATTTTCAGAGTTACAGAGAGGTGTTGCTTGGAAAGTTCTTATCGTGCTGAACTCATTCTCGATAAAAAACTCTACGCAACACCACTCTGTGACTGCCAAATGTACAAATGTACAAATCGTGTGATCACTGCTTTACTCATAAAAATAAACCTTTTTCCGGTATTGCACAATTTCTTTACTGACCGTTGTCGTATGGAAGCCGGCTTTTATTTACATATATATATATATATATTTATTGACTAGTAGTAGTAGTAGTAGTAGTATATTTATTTATTCAACTTGTAGATACATCATGAAAGATATTTAGTTACAAAACAAGTACAACGTGGTTAAATTTAAATAAATAAACAACAGATGCGACAATAACAGAAATTGTTGTGTGTCACGCTGTGTAATACATAAATACTGTGATACATGTTTAATAAAATTCATTAATTATTAAGTTCCTGTATTGAGTGCTTTCTCGTAGATACTTATACAAAGCTAAGTAGTTGTGACCATTTAAAATGCTTATGACTTTAGCCAAATCTAAAACCTTTTCACCAAAACAAAGCAGACGTATGTTTTTATAGATGGGACATATACCAATGAAGTGATAAATACATTCAACTTCCCCCAAATTACAAACTGGACAAATTTCCGAAGAAACGTTTTTAAAAGGTCTTGCGTTCAGGTTGAGGAGACCCGCTCTAGCGCGGAAAATCAAGCTTATTTTGTACGTGCTAAATTCATCACTAAAGTATGTTTGAGATAATGGGCCAAGTTTTGGGTACAGGTCACGAGAAGTTGACTTTTGGGCACATTCTAGAAACATACTGAACTCATTCTCAACAAGCTTATCCAGCAAGGTGGGGATGTAACTGCCTAGTGCCTTTGGAGAGAAGTCTGTTATATCATCCATATTTGCCTTATGGACAACATCGTTCCAGCCTTTTACCCAATAAGTAGCTTTCTGCAGCGTCTCTTCCGCCAGTATTCGAGGCAACCTTGAGTTTTCTAGGTTCAGACATCTGACTATAAAAATCATGTGAGAGCGAAGAGTTTGAAAAAATTGTGGAAAGATACCCGTTTCAAGGTGCAGCATAGTTCGGCGTGTTAGGTGGGAGAAAAATAAGTTTTTTTATGAAAAAACGCAGAAGCTTTTCCACTTGCTCATATTTTTCAAAGCCCCATATTTGGGACCCGTAAAACATGATCGACCTGGAGGCTGAGTCAAAAATTTTTAGCTTCTTGGACAAGTGTATTCTTGGGTTGTTTATGAACTTTAACCACGTCGCGTTAATGGCGTTCTTGGCGTTAATAAGCTTAGAATCCAGGTGTTTGGAATATGAGAGCTTGTAGTTCAGGAGTACTCCTAAGTATGTATATTCATTTACGATATCCACCAGCTGATTACCATAAGTCCAGGTCCAATTAGATGGGATTCTGGTACCTTTCCTGAAAACTAAGATCTTCGATTTCATTAAGTTTAATCTAAGCGCCCATTGTGTACAGTATGAGTGCAATGCATCAATCATTTCCTGCAGCTGCTGCGGAGATTCCGCCAGCAAGACTATATCATCCGCATACATTAACACCTTTATAGTTGTATTAGCCACTTTAACTCCACCAGGGAGATAGCTGTGCAGGTCGTTGAGGTACAAGGAGAACAGCACCGGGCTAAGCAGGCAGCCTTGCCGCACCCCCTGGTTGACTGGAAAAGCATCTGAAAGTTTGCCATTATAACACACTTGGCTGCTAGTGTTAGCGTATATAAGACGTAGCGTTTCGATTAGATGACTCGAGAGGCCATAGGAAGCTAGTTTGTAAAAGAGCATATTTCGAGGGATAGCATCGAAAGCACAGGAGAAGTCGATGAAAAAGGCAAATGTTTTAGAGTTAGAAGCAAAGTTTAAATGTACAATACTAGTTAGATTGAACAAATTATCCACTGTAGAGTAGTTCCTGCGGAAACCGGCTTGAAACTCGTCAAGAATCTCATTGCATTCAACCCAGGCATTTATTCTGTTTAAAAGTAAGCCCGTAAAGATTTTGTATATCGCATCCAGGAGCGATAAGCCTCTGTAGTTGGAAGCAGAGGAAGGATCACCTTTCTTGAAAAGAGCAATTGTAACAGACGTGCGGAGCGAGGGGGGGATTTGCTTTTTAAGATATATATAGTTAAAAAGTGCTAAAAGTTCGTTTAAAAAACATTGAGGTGCAAATTTATAAAACTCGTAACTTATACCATCACTACCCGGAGATTTGTCTTTTCCGGCTTTTCTAAGCACTAAGCGAAGCTCGCTCATGTCAAAAGGAGAGTCGATAAAGGGGTCGATGATGGATGGCAAAGCCCAATGTATGTCAAAACCACACGGATGAGAATACATCTTCTTGAAGTGAGCGTAAAAATCGCAGAGTTGAAGGTCAGAAGCAAAAAACGGCTTTGAAAACTTCAACGAGTTGGCTAGACGCCACCAGTCACTAGTGTTCTTGACGCTGTTTAAAAGCTCAATTTGCTTACAGCTCCAACTCAACTTTTTCCGCGAACAAAGATTGTTATATCTTTTACGACAGGTGATATATTTATCCTTATCCTCATCTCTATTGGATCTCCTGAAGACAGTAAGTAATTTTAACACTTTTTTACGCAGGTTATGACATTGGCTGTCAAACCACGCATGTTTTGGCGTGAAGTAAGCTTTACTTGACTGGTTAGAAGCTGATGCCTTAATTTTGTCAGTTAATATAGTAACTTTATCTTCTATTGGTATGCTTGAATAAATATAGTCGCATTCACTCTTATCTGCTATGAGACGAGCGTACCTTTCAGCGTAGCTATCTTTCCATTTCAGTTTGGGTGTAGGAGATTTTACCACATCGCTGCTTATTCGTGTCCGCGAACGGAAGTTCAAAATAACTGGCATATGGTCTGAATATTCTTTGGCACCAATGCAAAAGTCACGTATGAAGGGAAGTATATCATAGGAGCAGATACCGTAATCAATGACTATGCCAACTGAACTCCAAAGTCAAGTTCAATGGTGTTGTTGAAACATAATATGCCCCGTAGCTACTCGTCCCAAATAAATGAAATCAACACATGTGCAATTTTTTGCACATAAGGCATAAATACAAATAATCCCGAGACTTTAGACTTTTATTGTTTATAGTATTCCGACCTCGACCTAAACATTTATACAACTAAAAACATATTTATAATTTAAACATACATGTGTACATACATATGCTTATTGCAAACCTCTCACAATTTCAAATTCATTGACTCGTGCAAAAAAAAAACTTTCGTATGTGTATTAGTATGTATATTAGACTGCATCACCAAAACAAGTTGCGGTTTTTCCGCCGGGATTACAAAATATACTTTATATTAAGACGCCCACCAAAATATTTCCGAAAAATATTAAGATTTAAGTGAGCTATACCGATTTGGAGTTTTTTTATGAAAAAAATAGTTTCTTAAAACACTTTTTGAAAAAAGTCCTCGCGGATAACAAAACAGATCAATAATGAGTAAGAATGAGATTTTTGATGCTGTTTTTTTTACTTTTTTCAAAGATTGATTTACGAAAAACTTACGGTAGAAAGGTATATTCCCACTATTTTTTATTTATTTGCATCAAAAAGTCATTCGTGTCCCTTTTTTTTAAATACCAACACATCCTAATTCAACTTTGAATGATGTTCGTTCATCCTATCTTTCTCTTTCATATTTTGAATGGGCTTATTAGTAAAGAAATAAAAATCACAAGTCCAAATCGGAACAGTTTAGGTTCAGGTATTCAAGATTTTCTTATTCCAATCTTTGAAAAAAATTAAAAAAAACAGCACCAAAGGTGTCATTATCATGATTCCGTCCAAATTTTTATTTTTTTTATTATTTTTGTGTAAATTTTTTAAGCTTAAACCGTTTTGTCATTTGGGGGGATTTTTTCAAAGAACATCTTTAAGAAACTATTTTTATTCATAAAAAACTCCATTTTTGGAGGTATCTCCAAGTCGATCCAGCTCGCTTAAATCTTAATATTTTTCCGAAATATTTTGGTGGACATCTTAAAATATAATTCCAATGGAAAAAAGTACCGAGTTTTTTGTATGGGTAGTGATGCAGTCTAATGTACATATGTATATACGATGGGAGGTTTATACCGATAGCCTTTGCAGCGCACAGCGTTTCGACTATATGGAGGCAGGTGGAAAAAAGTCGTGGTGACAGTTGATAAAAAAAACAGTTGGACTTAGAGAGTGAAAGTAAAAGTCATAACTACCAAAGTTTACATTATTTACTCACCCCTGAAATTAGACGAATGTTTTCGAGAATTTTATGTATATATAAAATTTGAATATAAAATTTGATCCTTGCGCGCGATTTTTCAAATATGTGTAATTTTGGTTTTCTTAATTTTTGATTTTCAGCTTCTTTTTGCATAATTTCGTGAAAAGAATTTTTCGAATAATGAAAAAATCTCACCAAACATTGGAAAAAAGGCGAGTATTTACACCTAAGTCATTTTATAGTATAACCTTTGTTTTCTGAGAGTGGAAAGCAGGAAACAAAAATTAACCAAAATTCCATCATATCTAATGACTGGGCCCACATTTTTTGGTAGTTTTGGACGTTATAGTGATCCAATCTTCCCCATGTTTTATATTTAGGTTTTTCGAATAAAATAAAGACAACAAACTAAATTTTATCGAAATCGGATGAAATTCAATGTTTCCGTCCACGAGAGAAGAGGGCGTGGCAACTATTCCATCTTTACAAAATTTCATTATTCTCTATTTCTAAGTTAAACTAGAGCACACGTCAAGTTTCAGTGAAATCGGTGCAGGTGAACTATTATTTCCACCTGATTCCATATTGCCGAAACACTGCGTGGCGGTGCCGGCGCTAACTTTAAAAAAATCGGCGACGACGCACTATATGTAGTTTTTGAGCGGTAAAAAATCAACGAGATGAAAACCTCAGAACTATTTTTTTTATAATTTGTCGAATTAGCTAATTGTATGGGGGCTTTGAAAAGATGTATCTCATTTCTTTGTATGCTATAAAGTCTTTAAAAAAATCGGAGAAATTGTTATCTTTTAATAATGGATATTTCTAAATGATTTTAATGAATGTTTGATTTATATGTTTTTACGCTGTGTGTTTTATATTACATATACATAGATAAGGCCTTATACAAAATATAAAAGATAGTTCCTATAAAAGAAAATTTAGGGGACAGCATAGCATACAATACAAGCTCCACACTTCTCCAAACGGAGCATTATATTTCAATCTCCCTTATAGTACTAATTTACCAAATTCGTATTGGATTCCTTCCGAAGTTTTTTTTTATTTTTTCCTCCTGAAATGCCATAACTTTCCCGCTAAAACTCAACTTGACGACATAATTTTTCGCGCTGTCACAGGAAGAAATCAAATTTTTGATTTTTTTCACGTGTTTTATTATGTAACTGGTATTTTTGAAGTTTCAATATATGAAATGGATTATTAAAACGTTATATAATATATGGAATATATGGAATGGAAAAATAAAACTCAATAATAGTTAATATCATTGATCGAAAAAATAAAGATCGAATAATAATAATTTCCTTTAAGCGAAAAAATAAAACATAAATATTAGCTATTATCTTTTAACTTTATTGTTGAAACCCGGCAGATAAAAACACAAATACGGGAGTATAGTTAAAACAGTTTTACGATGATTACATGTTGATTTTTTTTTGGTTAAAATTAAAAAAATACTGATTATTTTCCGTCCCTGATGTTTTATGTTGTTTTGGTAAAATAATTCTTCGAATACATACTTTTTAAAAATAGTATTCAAAATGGAGAAAAAATGACCCTAAAATTTTCCCCTTTTTTACTACATTTATATGCATTGCCGAAATGGGGTTGCCAAAAAAGTGAGGTTATGTAACTGACATCACCCTGTTCCTTTCCGCCACGGTTTGGCCCAGCTCCTCCTCAAATTGTTCTTTTTTTTTTGTTTGTTTTTTTTTACACAGATAAGCAGATGCACTCACAATACCTAAAAACCAGGGTTGGGCACGTTGCACTAAATCGAGATTCTCACTACCACTAGGGCTTCAGTGGCAGTGCATTTCAAATTTCACTACCACTATATGATTAGTGGTAGTGCATTTCAAATTTTATTACCACTACATGGGGTTAGTGGTAGTGCATTTTAAATTTCACTAACACTACATAGTGATAGTGAAATAGAATTTTCTGTGCAAATTTCTTAGTTAGCCGATTCTATGTATATGAATACAATATTTCTAGTGAAAGTGTCAGAAAATAAAACCAATTTTCTTTTTCGAAAATGTCATATGTAATGTAATGTTTCGAATGTCATATTTTTCACATTCGCGAATGCGAATTTTCGGAATGCGAATGTGCGAATGCAATTCAAAACTTAAACTCACACACACATTCAATCTCAAACAATAACAATTGTGAACGATTTGAGTTTTTTTTAATTTTATATGATTTTAAAATGCTGGCTAACGTCAGAAAAATATGATATAAAAACCACAGTGGATCACATGCCTAAAGTGAGTTGTTGAAGGTATAGGGCGCTCTAATGCACAAAATCTTTAATGGAGTTAAAAGGCAGGCGCGCACATACGTTAATATTACAAATTATTATGATAGTTGCCACTGAATCAAGTCACTTAGACTTGTTGTTGCGTATCCTTTACGAAGATACAAATTTGTGATAATAAATATTCATGTTTTGAAAAGCGTACGTACATCACGAACTGACTGCCTACTCACCCAAAATGAATCCAGTATTTTAGTGAGTTGGCCTGTTCGCTGAATTGCACAGTGGATTGTCATTGTTCTTCAACAACACTTGGGAAAAGTGTTATATATTTTTAGTTGTACAGTCTAATTCGGAAGGTATAAACATCCTTTGCAATTTGATTCTTTTTGAATAATGTGGGGCTAGTCACAATGCGCATACATATGTGCACAGACTAGATACACATAGCAAAATCTTTCAAAATAAGTACATCAATAAACATGTACATATGTAATTACAAACAAGTAAGAAAGTCTAAGTTCGGGCGGACCCGAACATTAAATACCCGGCGCAAGTATTAAATATATGTTTTTTCACCCTTCCGAAACCTTCCGCTAGATGGTGAGCCAAGGTGTATCAATTTTGAGTAAATTAGCGTCCTTCAATTTCGAAATATTGAAGTTTCAAGCATTTCTTAAATTTACCGTTATATGATAAGTTTTGCTTACACGTGGCAAGTACAATAACCATGCCGAGTTTGGTACAAATTGGTAGAACGGTTACCGATATACTTATATGTGATCATAAGTGGGCGGTGCCACGCCCATTTTCCAAAATTTTACCATAAACGTATTTCTTGGTAAAGAATTGTTGCAAGCATCAATTTTGAATAAATTAGCTTCAATATTTAATGATTTATCGAAGATTTTGTATTTCTCTAAATTACCTTTATATGGGATGTGGGCGTGGTTATTGTCCGATTTTAAAAAGTTTCGGCGGTTTTTTATGCTGTACCAAGGCCAACAACTGTGCCAAGTTTGGAAGAAATTGGTGCAGCGGTTACCAAGATATACACATGTAACCATAAGTGGGCGTGGCTACGCCCATTTTCAAAAAATTTATAATATTCTTATTTTTCGTCTAGAACTTATTATAAATATCAATTTTGAGTGAATAATCTCCAGTAGTTACTAAAATATCGCAGTTTTCGTATTTCTGAAAATTACCGTTATATGGGAAGTAGGCGTGGTTATTGAGCGATTTCGCCCATTTTCAATACCAACCTACCTTGGATTAAGGGAAACCTACATACCAAATAGATTGAGATATCTCAATTTTTGCTCGAGTTATCATGTACACGGACAGACGGACAGACGGACGGACAGACAGACATGGCTTAATCGATTTCTTTTTTCATCCTGATCATTTATGTATACATTTGTCTATATCTATCTCGATTCGTTTTGGCTGTTACAAACAACCGTTATGTGAACAAAATTAATATACCCTTGTGCACAAGTGCGCTCGGGTATAATAATAGATTGGCGCTTACACATATGTTGGTGTTTGGTCGAGCTTCTCCTCCGATTTGTGGCGTTCGGATTCATGTTGTCACGCAGAGGGGAGAAACCTACAGTTTTACGCCGACTCCGAATGGCGACTGTAGTTTTTGGAGAAGCTACTTTTCATGGCAGAAATACACTCAGAGGTTTGCCATTGCCTGCCGAGGGGCGTACCGCTATTAGAAAACTTTTTTTGTTTTTATTTTATTTTTATTTTTTGTAGTTGGGTTGAGCTGGGCTTGGTTGGGAGCGCGCACTGCTAACCACTACACCACAGCGGTCGCTTTAATTACTTATTATTTTCACATTAGTAATATACATTTTAAATATGAATCACATTGGACCATAAGGATTTTCCCAGATATCTCGACTCTTGCGCTACCTTTGTATAGCGCAACATTTTTTGTGGAGTTAATCTTTTTTATGTACCTAGCGGATTATCGCATACTAGAGTGCCAGTTACTGTTGAAAATCGACCGTTTTTGTAGTTTTTAAGCGCCTTGGAGAGATTTTCTGACTTTGCACCTAGTTTAGGTAGGTATTACCATGTTTAACAAAAAGAAAAACGTGGGTACATTTATCTATTGAAAATTGGTTGAACCGAACCTTTAAACCTTTATAGAAAGTGGTTCGGTTTTCGGTTCGGATCAAACGTTTGTGGAAAATTTCGGTTCGGTTAATGGTTCAGTTAATTAATAGAAAAAAGCGGTTTTCCGGTTCAAAACCGGGTCGGTTCAAAACCGGTTCACGTCCCTGCTGAAAAATGTAATAAAAACTCTCAAAAAAGCAAAATCGCTACTGCGAAATAATGGTTTGAAAAGCCGCATAAATTCAAATCCGCATAAAAAAATCCCCATAAAAAGAGACTTAAGTGTATACTTTTGATGAAAACCACAGCAAATTTGTTAAGGTCTAAATATAATTTGGGCGCACTTGACACAATTGACATTAATAATTCGTAAAATTTGATAAGCGAATCCCCTTTTGATTACAAAACCTATGTATATCCAACTTAAAATACATAATTGGGATAAAATGAGGATATTTTTGCCTTAATTTGCCAATGTGAACAAATTCGTAAATTTGAACCCGCTTGGTTTTAATTAGTTCCCATTACCGAGCGTGCAATGTATGTGTGTGCATACGTACATATGTATGTATATTAGGCGCTATAAAACCAAAAAAAGATAATTTTGTTCCAAACGATATTGAACACTCACTTTGGCAGTATTTCAGTAATATTTATATGCATCTTTGTCCTTAAGGCTTGATATAAAAATATGCTCAGAATTAATTCATGTGAAATAAATATGTTACGGAGCTTCCCAGTGCATTTGGGCATTAACACTATCAACATCGCTGGAGACGGATACTTAATGTCGCAACACTCGCGTGCAACGCTTCCGATTACTAAACACTCATGGGACCATGTGCAAATGCGGTTAGAAAACAAAGAAAAGTGGATGGATATACATATGTATGTGCGTATGTACGTACATTCAAGCATTTGTATCGGTCCACTGGTTTGGCGTAACTGATGCAGCGATTATGATGCGAGTGGACGTCAATGTCCTCTGGCCCTTTTATTATGTTTCTCTGTGGGATATAAAAACTTATATCCGCCTACACCGCCTGCAGTTGCAAGAATCAGCGTGTGTATGTTTATGTGTGCGCGCAATTTTGTGGTATTTGTTGTCAAGCCATAATTCTTTGATGCGCTTCTGTCACACCTCCGTCCCGTTGAAATTCACTTCACATCACCAACAGCGTTTCCACCGCCACCGTCACCACTATCATCGTCGTCATTTCGAGCTTCTTCTTCTGGGCCTCACCCTTGCCTTTGTCCGCTCAAGATGTCCCAACACTAACGGTTTAAGGGTCAATAACACTTTTTAGTGGCAAAACATTTGTTAACGGGCAAACAAACGTACGCACGCGTACACGCATTTATCGTATGCACGTATACCAACAATAGCAACAACACAAACAACCACAGTTCTCACATTATTTTATGCAGCAAGTTGCAGCGGAGTTGTGGTCCCGCCATTTGGTGTGTGGGTGCGGGTCGGTTGGAATTTTGTTTCGCTTCGCTCAGTTTGTATTCGTCTGAAACTTCTGTTTTTCTGTTTAACTCTTTTTAAGTAGGTCTCGGTTTTCGTTATTCATTATCTTGCCTTTTAGCTTTTCGTGTGCCTTTTAATGTACGTTAATGTTTGCAGATTTTTGATCTCTTTGTTAATTTTTCGTATATCTCCCTCTCATACTTGTTGGCGTGTTTTTGATGTGTATACATCTTTGGTTTCGGTAGGGGTAAAATTTGCGAAGCTGTAACGCATATCCCAGCACAAAATTTCGAAGGGCTTAGCATGTGTATTTCAGCATAAAATTTTTATTTTCATTAGAAGCACCCTGTGTTCGCTTGCCAAATGGTTGCATACATTTAGGCATATGCATATAAGAGGAAATGCGCTAGAATTGATTATTAGTCGTCATCGATTCACCATCAGTTAGCAAGTGGCGAAACGAACGAACTCAATGAGGTACAACCAAACTTGCTATCGTCTATCCGTGCTAGCTAACTTTGTTGTTGCTTTCACATGCAAAATTTTTCGTTAAGCGACCGGAACTCAAACATAGCGAGCGATAAGTGGCGAATCGACGACGGCATGGCATCCTATGACACCCGCAATGCACAAGATACTAATTCCTTATTAACAATAGGACAATTATCGGGGGGGGGGGG
>NW_023458564.1:20654688-20655374 GCF_013731165.1 Rhagoletis pomonella | reverse complement strand
GATACTAATTCCTTATTAACAATAGGACAATTATCGGGGGGGGGGGGCTCAAGAGGCCCACAACAAACACTACCGAGAAAATTATTCCCGGAAGTTTTCTCGTGAAGTATGTAACGTGACATATATAACCGGCTGTTGATGAGCTTGGACTCGTTTTTAAGCAGTATTTCGGTTCATGACCAAAAAAAGAAAAAATATCAAATCGTTTTCCCCAGACACAATAAAGCTGCTGTTACCCTCTAAATCCGTTGTCAAAGATGTGACAAAAGAATAGTGTGAGGCCAGCGAAGATTCTGAAAGCGAAAACTAATTAACCAATGATAGTGTACACACATTTTATAAACAAAGGTAGTCAATATATTTAAATAGTAAATTATTGGCTAATATATATATTTTATTAATATAACCTATCTGTAATACAAATTATTTCAATTTTACATTTGATAAACAATTTTGAGTAGATAGAGGCAATAAAATATTTTTTGCCGCATAAAACCTGAAAATCTACCTATATGCGGTGTTTCCAAGATATTTTAACGCCCTTGAGTCACAGCTATATATGTACAAGTATATTTTATCAATCATACCGATAATGCCATGTATTAAAATAATTAAAAATGAAAATGAGTAAAAAAAATTAAATCAGCAAAATGAACAAAATTAAGTGAAATTAATGTTTAATTTCT
>NW_023458564.1:20651965-20654588 GCF_013731165.1 Rhagoletis pomonella | reverse complement strand
AAAAAAATCCTGGCTACGGCCCTGCAGACTTTTGGTCAGCAGATCCTCCGTTTTATCCTGATTCACCACAACACCCTTCAACTTCCCCATCTAAGAGAAGGCAGAACAGAGATACAATTAGTTTTACCGACGATGTCAATGTCGTCAGTAGGGTTGTTCCAGTGCAAGTAACTACGAGTAAATACTCGATACTTTCTTTAAGTACTGAGTACTTTTTATACTCGAATCCTTCCGGCAAGTATTTAGGTGGGTATCGAGTACGCGGTTAACCCTAGAATGGTAAACTTGTCCTGTGAGGCGCAACAATTTGTTTTGTCGTTGCGATATTTCCCGATCGTTATCTCATATCAAAGCGTGAATTCGTGCCAACGTGTTTTGCTTGGCTTCATTGTGTTGCCGAAATATTCATAAGTGTGTCGCCTATGAGGCAATGTTTATCAATAAAGGTATTTTTTGTAGCATCGATACTTTTCTTCGGTATTTTTAAAGAGTACAGGAATGTTTTGATAGTCAGAAGTAGAAGAAGATAGTACATGGCGGAATCGGTTTATCTCCTTTCAGTGCTCTTACCATTTAATAGCGTGGAAAGTGTTCGATCCATAATTTAAGAATTTTCTGGACATCGGTCACTAAATCTTGGTACCTTCCGTAAGTCGCCCAACTTTCTGGTAAAAGTTTCTTATGTTTTTCATGTCTGCGAGTATTTCAAGCTCTTCGAACTCCCGTATTTGGTCCGTTCCCGTTTCATTACTATCTGCAGCTTCGTGACATTACTTACTTCTTCGGCGGCGGCGCTGCTCGCATAGGTCGGTTTGTTAAAAGGGCTGTTCGAGAGCAGATCTGAGATGAAATGTCGAGTGGCGAATAAATTGACCGTTTGTTGTGTTTGCAGCCCTCAGAGTATAAGTATGTATATCAAAAACACTGGAAGCTTGCCTTCGACAATCAAAACATTATAGAATTAGTTTCTCGGTTTTCGGCCCGGAGACAACCACGTAGCTTGATGTACATTTTCATGCTGGACATGTCGTGGAGTCTGAATTTTCCGAAAGTGGGACCAAAGATGCTTTCCTCGTCTACCGTGGCATTGAAAACATCCAGAATGATATTTATATAGTAGAATAGGTCTTTGCTCACCTCGTCCCTATCTTCCATCGGAGCGTGGACGCAAATTAACGAGATGTTCAGGAATCTCGCTATAATGCAAACTGAGGAAAATGGTTCACCGAAATGATTGTTAGTACTCGGCGGTATATTCTCTCTCACCACGAATCCGACAAGAATTTGCGCACCTTTACATCTTCCGTAAGATAAAGACCAGGGTGGCATTCTGTAAGAACAACCACGGTGACCTAACCGATGTCCAGAACGTTTTTTAATTTTGGAGGGAACACTTTTTTAGCACTCAAGGTAGTAGAAAAAGCAAACCGGCCGACTATGACGAGGTACGAATATCTAAATAGGGGCTGAAAAATAGCAAAACTGCATGCATCAACTCTTAGGTTGACAGCAGAGTGTTTACTATCCTAAAAACAAATCGGACTATTTTAAAGTCAAAAAAGTCTCAGAATTCTGAGTTGTAACCCTCTTTATGAGCTCAAAAAAGAGTCAGAACAGAGCATATTTCTTTCTTAGAAGGCCACGTCAATACCAGTCCAAGTTAGGAGTCATATTATAGCCGGAAAAATTACGATTTTTGAGTCTTAGAAACAAACATAATGCTGATTATTTATTAATTTTTTATTCTACGTAAACTCTGTTACTTTTGTTCATTTCAGAGTCAGTCGGATTGATTGGTCTCAGGATCATATTTACATAAAACGAAAGAAAGACTAATTTTAAACCGACTTCACAAAAAGAAGCTTATCAATTCGTCGGAATTTTTTTTTTAAGTATGTTACCTCCATAATTCTTTTTTTTTAAGGGAAGGTGTTACCTCACAGGTTGTCCCATACTAATTTGATTGAAATCCGATCGTTGGATCATGAAGAAATTAACTTAAATCTCTTAAATTTTTATAGGGAATTGAAGTCGGTTTTGTCTTTTGCCGCCAACTACCGCGGGATCAGCCTTCTTAGCATCGGATAAAAGGCCTTATAGAGCTTATGTGTCAACGAAATACCTAAATAATTTGGCCTATCAGTGTAGCTTTAGACCTGTCAAATACACCATAGGCCAAACTTGGGAAAATACCCGCGAGAAAAGTCTCTACACTCACCATCTATTTGTCGTCTTCAAAGCCGCTTTCGACAGTACCCAAAAAAGTTGTAACGTTGATCCGGATTAAAGGCCAAGTTGATCTGATCAAATACCTTGAAAGACGACTGTAATGCGGTTTAACGAACCGCGAGGGCGTGGATTTTAGTCCCGCGGTCAGTAGAGTTTTAATTTTTTACTTTTATTTATCCTAATGCATGGAAATAAAGTTGTTGGAAACGACATTGTCAAAAACTTCAATTTTGAAGTATGTCAGACCTGATTGTACTCAACATGGCTTTACTTAAACCTAATGTACTAGTTCAAATAAAAGTCAATTCAAAATCTGTTAGCTTTTCTAAAAACTACATTAAATCCTAAGTATTTTAATTTTAGAAAAATTACTACTATCTGGAAAATCCTAACA
>NW_023458564.1:20649156-20651865 GCF_013731165.1 Rhagoletis pomonella | reverse complement strand
ATTGAAATTCTATCACGCAAATCAAATCAACGCACAGTGGAATAGAATACTCTAATTTTGAGTTACATTGTTTATACATACATAGATACATAAATTTCTATACAAATATTATACACCTGGACAATAATTTTTTGAAAAACTGTAGAAGTGATAGCTATTTCGGAAATTACCACATTTCCTCATCAGACCTCTTTCAGTGGGATTCGATCCAACTACCCCAGCGGACTCAGCCAGTGCTAAGTTCGCCTTGTAAATTCTTGTTGTCTTTTTCCACTTTATCAATTGTGAAGCCAACTACAATCAAGCGCAGCTATTCTAGTGCTATTTAAACTTGATCATGTGGTTGATGGTTATTGTTGATAATTCTATTTTTAGAATGTTTAACTTTTAGGTGTGCTCGTCCTTAAGTTATTTGTCTTTGTTATTTTATGGCCAATTTTTATTGAGCTTGGAACCGTTTTTAATGAAAAATTGTTGTGGATTTCCGAAATAGCTATTCACTTCTACCATTTTTTCAAAAAATTTTTTTATACTTTTACGGGGTGTACATAGCTCAGTGGTTAACGCTTCTGACTGTGCACATCAATTACGCTGGTTCGATCCCTGCTGAAGTCTAGAAGAAGAAAAGTGGTGATCTCCGAAATATCTGCTATAACTTCTACCGCTTTGACTTTGTAATTTTTTTAATTTTTCCTAATAAACAATATGGTACAAAGCTAAATAAAAGTATTAAAAATAAAATGTTAATAAGCCACAATAACATTGACAAAAATTGTTGAATTTAAAAAGGTTTTTTCAAACAGTGCTCGTGCCTCACAAAACAAAGGCGTGTGAACTTACGTATTAAAAGCTTCTCATAATATCCATTTGCCGGTTGGGAGCGGCGTCAAACTGTAGGTTCCTCCATTTGTATAACATCAAGACGCGCACCACAAATTAGAGGAGAAGCTCGGCTAAACACTTATCAAAAATGTAAGCACCAAATTATTATTAAAAGCAAAACATAATTGCAAAAAACTGAACAATTTGGAAAATTTGTTTGTATTTGGGGATTTTGGTAAATGGTATCTACTAAAATCACGCAAAACTACACTAACTTGCGTTAATTAAAAGTCTGCATGCTTATGTTACACAAACAATCTTTCACCCTTTTGACGTTTAATCAGGGACCGTAACGGTTGTGATCTTGATAATACAAATCATAATTTAACCATTAAAATTGGATCTATATTTTTCCTGACCAAATTTAGCCGTTATTTTATGATTTTTTTCCATAATACGATAACCGTTATTTTCGAATGAAATTTTTACATCGCGTTGTATTAAAAAAGGTCATAAAAACGGTTAAAAATGATCGAAAAAAACTTATTGTACTATTACTGTTGAACGAAAAAAAATATTAAAATAAAATCACAAAATAACGATAAAATTTTACAGAAAAAATATACATTAAAATTTGACGATCATATTTGGTCGAAAAAATCAAGAAATTAATTTTTTTAAATTTGTTTGAGCAAAATCGGACTAGTGGTTCTCGAGTTATGTCAAAAAAAGACCAAAGGTGACAATTTCCCCTATATGATATTTATATATATATCTCGATTCCTAGACGTGACCCAGCGAAACGCCGGGACACGTATAACTTGTTTTTGACCGATATAACATTTCCCGTTGGTTTCATCCCATTCCGATTTTGACTGGCGCATAGTGTTATGGATGTAAAATTTTAACGGCCAGTTTCACGAAAGTAATTTAAGTGAAAAAAATACACATTTATTTGAATTTATTATGAGAACCGACAGAAGGGAAAAAACATTTTTTACTTACATTGCTGGTACATACATAAGTAAATAGGTACATAAGTAAATTACACCAGTCAATACTTATTTTGGGTCTGACTTCTCCATATAAAATTTTAGTTTCTTCTACGCTAAAAATAAAGGAGCTATTTTTTCAATTTTTCTGGAAAATCATTTTTTTTTTTTATAATTTAACCTTAAATTACGATTAGAAAAGTTTTTGCTGGATATCAGTGTCTTTTTTATTTAAGATTTGTGATGAACAATAACATATAAATGTAAAATAGCAAGAAATTCATATCTAAAAGTGAATATTTTCGAAAAGTGAATACTTATCGGCGTAAATCAGACAAAAGCAAACTTTAGGAACTAAAAATTAAAATTCAAGTGTTTTTAAATGATTGGGATGAGAATCTAAGCATGAGAACAGAAACCCAAAGAACAACAATTTTTTTGTTGACCGGTGTTACCTTTTATATAAAACAGTCAGCTCAAATTAGCAGCTTAGAAAGGGGGTTGAATAAGGTGAATAGGGATATATACGCAATCTCTGGAGGTTGTAGAGGAGTGAAACTTGGCCCTGAGATGTCTATACAAAATTAGTTCCATACTAATGGAGAAAAATTGGCATTATTCGAAAAGGCGGCGTGGTACCTCCCGCACAAATTTACTCTTTTATATTGCATATCTCTAGAGGTGTTTATGGTAGAGTATTGGGACTCGGTATTGGGATATATAAAATCAATTCCATAGGCATGGCAGTAAATTAGGGTTATAAGAAAAGGGAGGGTGGAACTTAACCTTTCTTAATTAATTAATTAATCCCAACGGCTTTTTACCCTCCATTCCCGCCCAACCGACACGAGGGGCGCAGTCCGCATGACGTACGGAACCTTTTTTTTTTTTTTTT
>NW_023458564.1:20633902-20649056 GCF_013731165.1 Rhagoletis pomonella | reverse complement strand
ATTGAAATTCTATCACGCAAATCAAATCAACGCACAGTGGAATAGAAGACTCTAATTTTGAGTTACATTGTATATACATACATAGATACATAAATTTCTATACAAATATTATACACCTGCACATGGCGGCCGCTGTAGCCGAGTTAGAAATGTGTACTACCACTCGGTGCAATCCCTGGTCCGAGAAACAAATTACATTAAAAAAGTTTTTTGTGTTTGTTATTTTATGGCCTTATAAAAATTGTATTCAACAGTTTTCATTGAGCTTGAGACCGTTTTTGATGAAAAACTATTGTGGAAAAGCAAAAATAATTTTTTGAAATAACTGTAGAAGTGATTGCTATTTCGGAAATCACCACATTTCCTCATCAGACTTCTTTCAGTGGGATTCGATCCAACTACCCCAGCGGACTCAGCCAGTGCTAAGTTCGCCTTCTAAATTCTTGTTGTCGTTTTCCACTTTATCAATTGTGAAGCCAAATACAACCAAGCGCATCTTTTCTAGTGCTATTTAAACTTGATCATGTGGATGGTGGTTTTTGTTAGTATGTAATTCTATTTTTAGAATGTTTAGCTTTTAGGTGTGCTCGTCGTTAAGTTATTTGTCTTTGTTATTTTATGGCCTCATAACAATTATATTCAAAAATGTTTATTGAGCTTGAGGCCGTTTTTAATGAAAAATTATTGTGTATTTCCGAAATAGCTATTCACTTCTACCATTTTGTCAAAAAATGTTTGTTACTTTTACGGGGTGTACATAGCTCAGTGGTTAACGCTTCTGACTTTGCACATCGATTACGCAGGTTCGATCCCTGCTGAAGTCTAGAAAAAAGAAGAGTAGATGTGGTGATCTTCGAAATAGCTGCTATAACTTCTACCGCTCAGATAGTGTTGCTTTTTTTTCTAATAAACAATCGTGGTACAAAGCTCAATAAAAATATTAAAAATAAAATGTTAATAAGCCACAATACCATTGACAAAAATTGTTGATTTTAAAAAAGTTTTTTCAAACGGTGGTCGTGCCTCTGAAAATAAAAAAAGGCGTGTGCACTTCTGTATTAAAAGCTTCTCATAACATCCATTTGCCGGTTGGAAGCGGCGTCAAACTGTATGTTCCTCCATTTGAATAACATCAAGACGCGCACCACAAATTAGAGGAGACTCTCGGCCAAACACTTATCGAAAGTGTAAGCACCAAATTATTATTAAAAGCAAAACATAATTGCAAAAAACTGAACAATTTGGAAAATTTGTTTGTATTTGGGGATTTTGGTAAATGGTGTCTACTAAAATCACGCGAAACTACACTAACTTGCGTTAATAAAAAGTCTGCATGCTTACGTTACACAAACAATCTTTCGCTCTTTTGACGTTTAATCAGGGACCATAACGGTTGTGATCTTTATAATAAAAATCATAATTTAACCATTAAAATTGGATCTATATTTTTCCTGACCAAATTTTTCCATAATACGATAACCGTTATTTTCGAATGAAATTTTTACATCACGTTGTATTTAAACTGTCATAAAAACGGTTAAAAATGATCGAAAAAAACTTATTGTACTATTACTGTTGAACGAAAAAAAAATATTAAAATAAAATCACAAAATAACGATAAAATTTTACAGAAAAAATATACATTAAAATTTGACGATCATATTTGGTCGAAAAAATCAAGAAATTACTCTTTTGAAATGACATTCAAATAATGTATATGTATTTAATCGTTATTTTCGGTCTCAATTATCCTGCATTGGCCGGTTTGGGCTGAGGCTAAAAAACTTCACAAATTTAATCTGTCCCTACGAAGTTACACCAGCTGCAAAAATACGCATCCAAGTGACTTTCTGTTCGTGGATACCCTTGCTTTGATTTTCAAACCATGGGAACTGATTTGATGGGTATAATTATGGATGTAAAATTTTAACAGCCAGTTTCACGAAAGTAATTTAAGTGAAAAAAAAACATTTTTATTTGAATTTATTATGAGAAGGGAAAAAGCATTTTTGACTTAAATTGCTGGAACATACTTAAGTAAATAGGTACATACATAAGTAAGTTACACCAGTTAATATGATTTTTGGGTCTGACTTCTCCATGTTAAATTTTAGTTTCTTCTACGCTAAAAATAAAGGAAACAATTATTTTTTTTTTATCAAAGTTTGCTTTTATAAAAACTAGAGCTATTTTTAAATTTTTCTAGAAAATCATTATTTTTTTATTTTTTATAATTATACCTTAAATTACGATTAGAAAAGTTTTTGCTGGATATCAGAGTCTTTTTTATTTAAGATTTGTGATGAACAATAACATATAAATGTAAAATAATAAGAAATTAATGTCTAAAAGTGAATATTTTCGAAAAGTGAATACTTATCGGCGTAAATCAGACAAAAGCAGACTTTAGGAACTAAAAATTAAAATTCACGTGTTTTTTAATGCTTGGAATGAGAATCTAAGCATGAGAACAGAAACCCAAAGAAAACATTTTTTTTTTGTTGACCGGTGTTATCTGTTATATAAAACTAACAGTCATCTCAAATTAGCACCTTAGAAAGAGGGTGAATAAGGTGAATAGAGGTATATACGCAATCTCTGGAGGTTGTAGAGGAGTGAAACTTGGCCCTGAGATGTGTATACAAAATTAGTTCCATACTAATGGAGAAAAATTGGCATTATTCGAAAAGGCGGCGTGGTACCTCCCGTACAAATTTACTCTTTTATACTGCATATCTCTAGAGGTGTTTATGGTAGAGCATTGGGACTCGGTATTGGGATATATAAAATCAATTTCATAGGCATGGAAGGAAATTAGGGTTATAAGAAAAGGGAGGGTGAAACTTGACTTTTCTTACCAAATATCCCTGGAAGTGTTTGAGGAAAAATATTGGAACTTGGTATAAAATTTATCCATTGCTCATGGAAAAAAATGTGAATTATTAGAAAGGGAGGCACTTCGAATCCCATACATACTAAAACTTTCATAATACATATCTCTGGAAGGATAGAAAATCTCTGGAATTTGTTATGGAGATTTATTTTATCAGTACCGTACGGACAGATAAAATTTCAGTTATTTGATTAAAAATATAAAAAAACGGACACAGAAACAAAATATAACATCTTTAAATTATTTTCCATATTTGTATAAAAACCTGGTGTGAAACCCGCAGGGTATAAGCAAGTCATAAGGTAAATGTTGGCACATAATATTTTCGAAGTATTCCCACTGTGTCGCGCACCGAACGACAGTTGCACGCAGACGGGCTCAACCGATTCAATATGCACCGATCGCTCTTCTCTGCCCTTCACAACCAAAAGCACACTCCATCACTTTGGTCAATCAACACGTTCAAATGCTTTGATTAAATTAAACACAATATGATACATACTAGAAAAAGTAAAACAAAACCAAAAGACTGAAAGTTAAAAAAAAAGTATACATAGAAAAAAAATTCGAAAAAATACGCATCGAGCGTATGTGCGGTTTTCAAATTGATTTCAAAGTTTATCGACCGTATTTGGCCTCAGAGTCTTTGCGTTCGTTAATAAATGTGCAACGCACATCGCCATTTACTTCGACCAACGGCCACCGTCACAAGTTGATTGAGTTTCTTTGAAAGTGGTTTGGGCTGAAGTCGATGTGGCATACTTAATGCTGCCACAATCGGCGGAAAACCCACAAATGTTGGATACAAAGAACTACGCGTTTCGGTAGTAAAACGTTTACTGTTCGCAAAATATTTTTTGTAATAGCCTTGGTTTTTAATCCTTTTATTAATTTTTGTAGATACAATGTTAAACGGGCAACAAAAAAAGATGTATGTACATTCTGCTTCATTTGTATGGATAGGCGAATTCTTTTTCTTCATTAGCCGGGCTTTTATCCTTATAAGTTAGCATCAGAGAAACTTTATTTTTTCGACGCTTCGTTTTTTATGCGGCTTGTTATTAAAAAAGCTGTGGGTTGGTACATGCCAAACAAAAGTAAACTCCAATGAGAGGAATAAGTAAGCATCGGGTTATTCGGTGGTGAGAGAGAATATACCGCCGAGTACTAACAATCATTTCAATGAACCATTTTCTCTCCTCAGTTTGCATCATAGCGAGATTCTTGAACAACTCGTTAATTTGCGCCCACGCTCCGACGGAAGATAGGGACGAGGTGAGCAAAGACCTATTCTACTATATAAATATCATTCTGGATGATTTCAATGTCACGGTAGACATGGAAAGAATCTTTGGTCTCACTGTCGGGAAATTCAGACTCCACGACATGTCCAGCATGAAAATATACATCAAGCTACGTGGTTGTCTCCGGGCCGAAAACCGAGAAACCAATTCTATAATGTTTTTATAGTCAGAAGGCACCCTTCCAGTGTTTTTGATATACATACGTATACTCTGAGGGCTGCAAACACAACACACGGTCAATTTATTCGCCACTCGACATTTCATCTCACATCTGCTCTCGAACAGCCCTTTTAACAAACCGACTTATGCGAGCAGCGCCGCCGCCGAAGAAGAATTCAGAATTCAGGGAGCCCGAAAAAACAACTGGTCCGATTAGGAATGTCACGAAGCTACAGATAGTAATAAAACAGGAACGGACCACATACGGGAGTGCGAAGAGCTTGAAATACTCGCAGACATGAAAAACATACGAAAAGTTTGCCAGAAAGTTGGGCGACTTGCGGAAGGTATCAAGCCCATGGCGAACTACTGTATGAACAACCATTCCGACTTAGTGACCGATGTCCAGAAAGTTCTTAAATTATGGAGGGAACACTTTTCCACGCTATTAAATGGTAAGAGCACTGAAAGGAGATAAACCGATTCCGCCATGTACTATCTTCTTCTACTTCTGACTATCACAACATTCCTGTACCCTTTAAAAATACCGAAGAAAAGTATCGATGCTCCAAAAAAATACCTTTATTGATAAACATTGCCTCATAGGCGACACACTTATGAATATTTCGGCAACACAAAGAAGCCAAGCAAGACACGTATTGCACACAATCTTATACAAAACTTAACTGAGTTGGCACGAATCTACGCTTTGATATGAGATAACGATCGGGACAATATATTTTTTTATTTTCACTTTTATTTTAACATAGTTTGACCTTTTTTGACCGAATTTGGTTTGTGTTTTTGATAATCCAAACCTGCAACGAACTTTCCGACAGTTAGTCTATTTAGTCTCGATAGAACTTTTTGTGCTGATTTTAACCCTACCAAAATTACAATTAAGTTTTTTAATTGTTTTAAATATTAATATCTTCTGAACAATATAACCTATTAAAAAACGAATGACGTCAAAATGAAGGTAATTAAGGGGTTTTTGACTTGATGTATATAATTTATTCCTCTTTTTATATATTTAAGCCAAAAATACCTAATAACCAAAAAATATATAAATATATTTTTTTAAATGGCGTTTTAAATAAATTATCTCTTAATTAACCCCTTTATTCTAACAGAGTCACAAAACTTAGCTTCGATTTTGAGTGCTAGAAAAATACACAAAAATTTATAAAATTGAATTGTAGCGGCATATATTTTGCAGCGGCAAGATTTGAGGCGCGGTAGAAATCACAGCAGTGATGAGCTAAAGTTTGTGACTTTGTTAGAATACGGCTGTAAATGTCAAATTAAACTCTGAGTTTATTAAACACCGCAATGAGAACATTTGACATTTGTTCATAAACTCAAAACGGTAAACTCGAGTTAAAATTTCAACGTGAGCATAGTATAAGGCCGCTTGTTGTAGTAATTCAATCACGGCTATTGCTGTGTGCCAATCGGTAACTTTTTTCTCCATGGTGAGACCGGGAAGAACAATTTTCTATGGTGTACGAATAAATTGAATTTCGGTGTGCCAAATGCAAAGTAAAATTTTGACAGTTGAAAGACCGTGCGAAAGCTATATTTTCGGTCTTGCTGAAATTTTTAAAATTTATACTTATTTTATAATTTGCAAGTAACGTATGCTTTCTTTGTGCTTTTTCAGCTTTTATTTTGATTTTCACTTATTTATTACCGTCAAAGAATATCGCACGAACTTGGATATTTGCATTTGCACAGGTTTTGTTAAAGAATGAACTATATTTTTACAAAAAAAACTAGCAGACCCGGCGAACTTCGTCCCTCCCAAAATAAATTTTTTGTATTCAAACATGTTGGTCCAACATTTTCACCGACCAACATTTTCACCAAGAGTTCACGTTCAAGATTTTTAGTGACGCATTTATGTATCTTCTAAAATTACGGTTTGGTGGTAGTCAGAAGGCATATTTTCCATCTTAAATAACCTAGGAAAACATGTACATGCATACAAACATACGTAATAGTTTCAGTACGTTTGAAAGGATCTACGCCCCTTTTTCAAATAGTCCCAATTTTCTCTAAGAGTATGGGATTGATTTCATATATCTCCATACCATTTTCGCCCCTTTTTCCAATAGCCCCAATTTTTCTTCATGACCACGCGACTGATTTTATATATCTTGTACATACCAAGTTCCAGTGCTCTTCCATGAAAACATCCAGAGATAAGCAGTATGAAATTTTCGATGTGTATGGGAAGTGCCTCGCCTCCTTTCCGATAACCACAACTTATCTCCATGAGTATTCGATTGCTTTCAAATATCTTTTACGCGACGTATACTACGGTGACCATCCGTTCTGTTTTTTGCAGG
This sequence comes from Rhagoletis pomonella, assembly GCF_013731165.1. Classification (NCBI taxonomy): domain Eukaryota; kingdom Metazoa; phylum Arthropoda; class Insecta; order Diptera; family Tephritidae; genus Rhagoletis; species Rhagoletis pomonella. The sequence goes on along the minus strand of NW_023458564.1, from coordinate 20,642,349 downwards.
ACCGTACTGTTTTCAAAGGTCGGTCCTGCTTAGTTTTTCAAATCTGAAAAACCTGAAAATGTACTGATTTTTCCCAAGTGTCCTGCATTTGTCCCGCATTTTATTCGTTATTTTAAAATTATCGGACAATGGATGGATTTTTTCAAAAAAAGTGATTTTTGGTACTTTTCGTAGCTTTTCTTCAATATCTCATGAAAAAATCTCCCAATCAACGTAAACGACTTACAGCTCGAAGGGTATGGATGTGCCTCTTACCAAAGTATATAACTTGTGGCGACTTCAATGAAAATTATCATTACCAATTGCATTTTGTCGTCAAAGTCGAAAAAAGTTAGATTTTCAATCAAATACGCAGTTTCATTTGAATATTTTTTTTCATTATTTTAAAAATTCGATAAAGAAGATATATCACTACAATAAATTTGGAGCCAAAGATAATGGAAATCGGATTAGAAATGTATATGCTACGGAGCGCAATCTGCACAAATTATATATTTTTGAAAAGGGCACTTTGTAACTCGTCGTCTACGTCGATTCATGACGTTGATTTTTGACAAATAACTGCGAAAAGTACCAAAAAAACAAAAAAAAAATGTATTGTTTTCGTTTTGAACAACTCAAAATTTGCCTATAAAATAATATTTTAAAGATTTTCAATTTTCGTGTAAGCTAATGTAATTATAATATGTTTTACTATACTTTTATAAATATTCATGTAAAAAAAAGATTAATATCGATGAAAAAACGTGATTAATTTTTAAAGTTTAAAATGTATTAATAAATTAGAATCATAAATACTCTTTTGATATTTTTATAATAATTAAAATATATATAATAATATATGTAGGCATATTTTTGAAAAATTGTCCTTCATTTTGAATTCATATTTATGGTCACCGTAAGTATAACCCTTTTTAAAACAAATTTTCAATAAACACAATTTAAAAAAAAATTATTTATATATTTTTTGTTTATTAGGTATTTTTGGCTTAAAAATGTTAAAAAGGGAGAAAATTATATACCAAGTAAAAGACCCCCTAATTACCTTTATTTCGATGTCATTGGTTTTTTTAATAGGGTTTGTTGTTCAGAACTTTTTTGGTTCATCACTTTTTCGTAAGACTTAAATTCGAGTTTCAATTGTTCATGTTTTTAAATTAAGCATTGTCAAATAATTAAATGTCTGAAATTGCGCAAAATACATAATTGTCCTCATGAAACGCACTGCGCAAAGTTGCCCAATCGCCCAAATGTGAAAAAGTTGCGCATAGATGAGTACCCTTAATAACAAATATTTTAATAGAAAACAGATTTGAAACATTTTTGGTTTTATATTAATATATCAATAATGTTGCCGCCACGAAGAACATTATCAAGATGCCTTTGGAGACAGCAAGTAAGCTGAAGTAACATATTCGCTAACAATCGACCAAATCATCTCGGCCTCGCTGCAAGTCAGCGGTTTTTGAAACATCTCGATGGTTCTTTGTCGCAGCCCCTGTATTATCAGGCAATATTGTTCCACTAATACACTTATTGTTTCAGAAGTGTGAAATTGCTAGAATAGAAGACAGCAACACAATTTTTAGGGCTGAACACCTTTATTTAAAAATTTTTCCAACATCAATATTTGTGCGCTTTGGGCAAAAGTAAGAATCACCGGAAATGTTTTCAAGTGAGCCACCGTTTTCAAACACGTACAACATCACTCAAGGACTGTTATTCTCCAGCCACTGTTGAAAGGTTCTTCTCCATACAAGAATGAATAAAAACAAAATGTCGAAATAGACTTCAAGCAGAAACAATTCTATCTTTAATAACAACTTCAGATTATCTTAATTTTAGTGGACAATGGTCATAACATAACATTGATAAAAAGTTCTGACACAGTTGAAACTGTTAGTAATTATTTACTGGATTAGTAATTTTTTGGAACTAAGTGGCAACACTGTAAATTTAAAAATATTCATTCATCGTAAATCTTTATGTTTATATACATTTATGTATTTACATATATGCATTTAAATGCATAATACCTTATATATACCTTTATATATGTAAATAAAATAAAGGTCATATTATTGTTTATAAATTTTTAGCAACTGTTTTTATTTTATTAGGATCAACAACTAAATACAAGTTGTACACCATAACTAAATATTAGAAAAATAATAGTAATCAAAATTTGGTACAATTTAGTGATTATATAAGAAGCTCGATGGTATATATAAGTCAAAAAATTAGAATTTTGAGTTGTCTCACTATAGATCAGGGATGAAAAAGTGGGTACAATTGTACCTTTTTCCGACGTTTGATGACTTAAAGGTACATTAGGTACAGTCACTAGATTTTAGGTACAATCATCTTTTTATCAGATGCATTTTTGGTGTTTTTTCTTTTTCCTTTACCGTGTCAATATATTTACTTATAGGCACGGTAGAAGCTTCGCTTTCATTTCGAAGAATAAACAATTCTAAAGAAAAGTGGTCAAAAGGAAGAAATTAAAAAGTCATATTATGTATTATCAATACTACGAAAAATTAACACTTTACTTAGCTATTTTCAAATTCGTAGTTTTTTTCTATTAATTTTAACGCTTACTTTCACTAAGTCAAATTCAATGGCATTTGCGGTCAAATGAGTAAAAACAAATTGTCAAATGGGTCTAAAAAATGGTCTTTTGATTGATTTAGATCAGAGTAGGTCTTCAAGCGGGTACATGCGTTGCTAAAGAGCCTTTTTGTAAGTTTTTGGCCCACAATAGCTGCGAATTTTTTTTTTACACGCATATACATCTACGCTTAACGTGTATAAAAACAATAACCGAAAATTTATATTTCAATACAAGTAATTTTGATTTTATTTATAAGCGCACATAAAGTTTGTCGCTTAGAGCTTCATACAATTTTTAAGCACAGATGCGTATGCGTTTAAAAAAATATCATCGATAAAGGTAGGGATAAAGGAAAGAAAGTTGTGTCAAAATATGTCGACAAATTTTGTTGTCAAAATACGACATAATGAAAACCAGCCTTTATTCGCCCACAAAGTCCAGTGTCTAGGGTGTCTTCAAATTTCATATTTTCTTTTGATGAGAACTATAGCTATTTGACCCATATTCGCTTTTTGTTTTCTGGAAATATATTTAAAATGCTTTCGAAGTTACTAACGGCAATTTGAATATTTTCCCTAGACCTATTAAAAGGAATTGGATAAATTAGCAGAATTTTCCTGTTGTTTTATAAAAACTGGATAAAGAAGTATACTTCGCAAAGTGTGTTTTTTGTCTTTTTCGCCAATATTTTTCAGTAGTAAAAATTAGACAAAAACAACGATTCCCCGATTCCCATTAGACTATAATCTATATATATAGGCTCAGTTAAAAAAAATTAACCTAATCATGTTTAAAGTACATCCATCTTTTGTATTCATGTTTTAAATACAATTAAAAAAAAAACTACAAATGAATGATGTAACTTTTTTAGGTACAATCTGTCTCATTTAGGTACATTTATTTTATGATATGTGCGATATGTGTAACATTTATCAACCTTGGCGCACAAAAGCAAAACGTTAAAAATTATTGAAATCGGACTAAAATTACGCCCACTTTTCATATAACGGTAAATTTCTGAAATGTTTTAAACATAAATTTTTCGAAATTTAAGGACGCTAATTTACTCAAAATTGATACTAACATCAATCCCTTGAAGAGAAGTAAAATTATTATGGAATTTTGGAAATATATAAGTTCATCTCATTATGTCTAACTGAACATTCTATCGAAGATGTTTGAAATAGGAGTAAAACCACCCCTACTTACCATGTAACGGTTTTACGGATATTTAATATAGGGCTCCACCAGAACTTAGACATTTTTAATTGTTTTAAATGATATATACAACAAGCCTCGGATGAGACCCCCTTTTTCTGATGACGACCACGGCAAACGTATAAAGGACTATGATTTAAGGGTATGCACCTGGAATATCCGGACCCTTAATGGGGAAGGTGCCTCTGCCCGGCTGGTTGATGTCCTCGGGAAGACAAAGGCTGACATCACCGCCATCCAAGAAATGCGATGGACGAGGCAAGGTAAAGTAAGCGTGAAGCCTTGCGACGTCTACTACAGTTGCCACGTAAAGGAGCGCAAATTCGGTGTTGGATTCGTGGTAGGAGATAGACTCCGTCGCCGAGTACTGGCGTTCACCCCGGTGGACGAACGTCTAGCCACAATCCGCATCAAAGCTAGATTCTTCAACATCTCGCTCATCTGCGCCCATGCCCCGACGGAAGAGAAGGATGAGGCGTCCAAGGATCTCTTCTATGAGCGCTTGGAACGTACATATGAGCGCTGCCCCCGACACGATGTCAAAATCGTGCTTGGCGATTTTAATGCCAAGGTGGGCAAGGAAGGGATCTTTGGCGCCACTGTCGGAAAATTCAGCCTCCACGACGAAACGTCCGATAACGGACTGAAGCTGATCGACTTCGCCGGGGCCCGAAATATGGTAATATGTAGTACTAGGTTCCAGCATAAGAACATCCACCAAGCTACATGGCTGTCTCCGCATCGAAAAACGAGAAACCAAATCGATCATGTTGTGATAGACGGAAGGCATGCTTCAAGCGTTTTGGATGTACGTACACTCCGAGGGCCAAACAGCGACTCGGACCACTATCTTGTTGTAGCCAAGATACGCACCCGCCTCTGTGCAGCAAAAAATGTGCGCCCAACAATGCAAGGAAAGCTTAACGTCGAAAAGCTGCAATCACAACAGACGGCCAATCTATTCGCCACTCGACTCACACACCTGCTCTCTGAGAGCACTCTTCAACAATCCGACGTACGCGAGCAGTGGAACCACATTTCCCGATCATTAAGTACCGCCGCCGAAGAAGTAGTTGGATTTCAGCGAGCCCGAAAGAACAACTGGTACGATGAGGAATGTCAAGAAGCCGCAGAGAAAAAAGATGCCGCCTACAGGGCCACGCTGCGATCGGGCGCAACGCGAGCCATGTGGGACCGTTATAGGGAACTGAAGAAGGAAGCGAGACGTATTTGCCGCAATAAGAAGAGAGAGGCCGAAATACGTGAGTGGGAAGAGCTTGAGATGCTGGCCGACAGGAAGAATGCCCGAAAATTCTACCAGAGGGTTAGGCGACTTACGGAAGGTTTCAAGACCGGGGCGAACTCCTGTAAGAACAACAATGGCGACCTAGTGACCGATGTCCAGAATATACTTAAATTGTGGAGGGAACACTTTTATAACCTACTGAATGGTAGCAGCGCTGAAAGTAGTGAGGAAGACGAACCCGAGTCCCCAGTCGATGATGATGGAGTAGCTGTCCCACCGCCTGACTATGACGAGGTACGAATAGCGATTACGCGGCTGAAAAACAACAAAGCTGCTGGAGCTGACGGCCTGCCAGCCGAGCTATTCAAGTACGGCGGCGAGGAGCTGATGAGGTGCATGCATCAGCTCGTATGCAGAATATGGTCAGATGAACGCATGCCCGACGACTGGAATTTAAGTGTGCTCTGCCCAATCCACAAGAAAGGCGACCCCGCCATACGCGCCAACTACCGCGGAATTAGCCTTCTAAGCATAGGTTACAAGGTCTTATCGAGCGTATTGTGCGAAAGACTGAAGCCCACCGTCAACGAGCTGATTGGACCTTATCAGTGTGGCTTTAGGCCTGGAAAATCCACCATAGATCAGGTATTCACAATACGCCAAATCTTGGAAAAGACCCGCGAGAATAGGATCGACACACACCATCTATTTGTCGATTTCAAAGCCGCTTTCGACAGCACGAAGAGAAGTTGCCTTTATGCCGCGATGTCTGAATTTGGTATCCCCGCGAAACTAATACGGCTGTGTAAAATGACGTTGAGCAATACCACCAGCTCCGTCAGAATAGGGAAGGACCTCTCCGAGCCGTTTGATACCAAACGAGGTTTGAGACAAGGGGACCCCCTTTCGTGTGATTTCTTTAATCTTATGTTGGAAAAGATAATAAGAGCCGCAGAACTGAACCGCTCAGGCACAATACTTTATAAGAGCGTACAATTGCTGGCGTATGCCGACGACATCGATATTATCGGTAAAAACAAGGGCTACGTCTGTTCTGCCTTCTCGGGATTGGATAGAGAAGCAAAGCGAATGGGTCTGGTGGTGAACGAGGACAAAACGAAGTATCTCCTGTCAGCACACAAACAGTCAGAGCATACGCGTCTTGGCACCCACGTCACTGTTGACAGTTACAAGTTTGAAAAAGTAGACGACTTCGTTTATTTGGGAACCAGCATTAACACCAATAATAATGTCAGCCTTGAAATCCAACGGAGAATCACGCTTGCCAACAAGTGCTACTTTGGGCTGAGTAGGCAATTGAGAAGTAAAGTCCTCTCTCGTCGTACAAAGATCACACTCTATAAGTCACTCATCGTGCCTGTGCTGGTGTATGGCGCGGAAGCATGGACAATGAAAGCATCTGATGAGGCGGCTCTTGGAGTTTTCGAGAGAAAGATTCTGCGAAAGATTTACGGACCTTTACGCGTTGGTGATGGCGAATATCGCAGACGATTTAACGATGAGCTGTATGAGCTTTACAACGATGTAGACATAGTGCAGCGAATTAAAATTCAGCGGCTCCGCTGGCTTGGCCATGTCGTTCGGATGGACAGAAACGCTCCTGCTCTGAAAATATTCAACGCGGGCCGCGATGCTGGGAACAGAGGAAGAGGAAGGCCTCCTCTGCGTTGGAAAGACCAGGTGGAGAAGGACTTGGCTTCACTTGGCATTTTCAATTGGCGTCAGTTAGCACAGAAGAGAAATGACTGGCGTGCTGTTTTGGACTCGGCCAAAATCGCTTAGGCGGTTACAGCGCCAAATAAGAAGAAGAAGAAGAAATGATATATACCAAGAATAATCGTTATTATTGGATTCTAATTTTATCGAAAAATAATAATTTTACGCAAATTTGAATATTTAGAAAAATTAAATTAAATTATATTTGCTTTTTACAGTTTTTGTTATTTTTCTGTTGATGAATATAATTAAGAAATCAACCTTTAACCCCTATTTTAAGAACTTACTTAGCTGTGGTTGAACTCGTGTGTCACATAAATGCTCTTATATATAATAGAGACCGTCATCAAAAACATCTATTAAAGTTTTCGTCGATTTCAATTGTTGCATCAAAAAATGTCAAAGGTTTCGTGAGAATCTCAACGAGACCCCATATACGAGTTTGTATAATATATGTACATATGTATGTATTTATGTATATACATTTTTGTATGCAAAACATCTTATATACATACATACATTAGCGCACACAAGGGGTGGGTTTTGGGGTTCAAACCCCCCCTAAAGCTAATAACCTGAAATACAAACTGTATCCTAAAGCCAGCTCTCAAGAAAAATCACAAGAAATATTTTTTATTATAAAGCACTTTGCTTTTGCTGTAAATTTTCTTGAAGGAATAAATATACGACCATTTTTTTCTTGAGAGATGCAAATTGATTTAAGAAATTTTGATAGAAGAAAATTCCTATTCCATTTCTTGTGCGCCATTTTATATGAATTTTTCGTTTTTTTTTTGAGAGCTCTTAAAAGTTTAACTGCGAATGAAACCTAAAAATATGCAATGCATACTCACTTACTGAGCCTAAAAGAGTTTACAACTGATATGTCCTTAACAAGGATTCGAAGATTTAATTTGCCCACTTCGAATTCGTTCCACCAAAATTGCCTACATAACAAAAATTCAAGTTCATTTAATTTTCTCGGTATTCGAAATATTAAAAAAATTAGGCAATCGTAAAAATCACTATTTCATTCGAAAACCAGAAACCAGATATCGAGGAAAATGAACATTAAAACTCTTTTTTTTAATTTTTTTATTACTTTTGCAAATTGAGCGCATCTTGTGTTTATAGAACTTTATATTAAACAAGTAATTTCAAATTACGGGAAGACCCTTGAGGTACCATCTTTCCGATAAAAAAAAAGAATTATTGAAATCGGTTCACGTGGTCCAAAGTTATGCGTTAGCATACTATTCCGACGAATTGATAACCTACCCCTTTTTTTCGAAGTCGGTTACAAATGTTTGAGTTTTTTGCTAATTTTATGTAAATAAATGCAATTTATGAAACTTCAAAAAGTTTATTTATTTATTACATACTGTACATAAAACTTGCGTAAATGTACTTTAATGATCATTTTATCTGAAGCGAATTTTCAGAATAATGTTAAATTTTTTCCGTGACAGGTAACAAGATAAACGGAAATAAGGTCAATTGATACTATTCGCCAGTTGTCGATAGAAATGTATACACTTTTTATTACAGTGGCATTTGCCGATAAATAAGTGAAAACCCGTTGTTTAATGGAACTAAAAAAACGGTTTATCGTTTGACTTAGATCATAATAGG
>NW_023458564.1:20609910-20633802 GCF_013731165.1 Rhagoletis pomonella | reverse complement strand
TCCCATATAACGGTAATTTAGAGAAATACAAAATCTTCGATAAATCATTAAATATTGAAGCTAATTTATTCAAAATTGATGCTTGCAGCAATTCTTTACCAAGAAATACGTTTATGGTAAAATTTTGGAAAATGGGCGTGGCACCGCCCACTTATGATCACATATAAGTATATCGGTAACCGTTCTACCAATTTGTACCAAACTCGGCATGGTTATTGTACTTGCCACGTGTAAGCAAAACATTGAAAATTATTGAAATCGGACTAAAATAACGGCCGATTCTCATATAACGGTAAATTTAAGAAATGCTTGAAACTTCAATATTTCGAAATTGAAGGACGCTAATTTACTCGGCTCACCATCTAGCGGTAGCTTTCGGAAAGGTGAAAAAAACATATATTTAATACTTGCGCCGGGTATTTAATGTTCGGGTCCGCCCGAACTTAGACTTTCTCACTTGTTTTAGTTAAAATTAAAAAAATAATGATTATTTTCCGTCCCTAATGTTTTATGTTGTTTTGGTAAAATGATTCTTTGAATACATACTTTTTTAAAGATAGTATTCAAAATGGAGTAAAAATGGCCCTAAAATTGTCCCCTTTTTTACTACACTTATATGCATTGCCGAAATGGCGTTGCCAAAAAAGTGAGGTTGTGTAACTGACATCTCCTTGTTTCTTCCACCACGGTTTGGCCCAGCCCCTCCTCAAATTGTTCTTTTTTTTTGTTTTTTACACAGATAAGCAGATGTACTCACAATACCTAAAAACCAGGGTTGGGCATGCTGCACTAAATCGAGAATTTCACTACCACTAGGGCTTCAGTGGCAGTGCATTTCAAATTTCACTAGCACTACATAGCACTACATTTTCTGTGCAAATTTCTTAGATGGCCGATTCTATGTATATGAATACAATATTTCTAGTGAAAGTGTCAGAATCAATTTTCTTTTTCGAAAATGTCACTATTCTTCTATATGAACTAGGGATGTTTCGAATGTCATATTTTTCACATTCGCGAATGTGAATGCGAATTTTCGGAATACGAATGTGCGAATGCAATTCAAAACTTAAACTCACACACACATTCTCATTTTCAATCTCAAGCAATAACAATTGTCAACGATTTGAGTTTTTTATTTACAATTTTATATGATTTTAAAATGCTGGCTAACGTCAGAAAAAAATCGTGGCCGGCGAATTGAGAGAATGAATTTACCTTGAAATGCTCTTATCATGAATATTAATAATGTCTCCCCCAGGGATCACATGAGCCTGCTGTAAAAATTTCATTAAGATCGGTTTAGTAATTGGACGCCTATAAAAGCCACACACATATACATACATATATGTATATACATTAATTTTTATTTCTAAGATATCTAATATCCTTACAACAGGTTTGTTCAAAAATTTATAACCACCAATCATATAGTGGTAGTAAAATTTGCAATGCATTACCACTAAGGTGCATAGCAGTAGTGAAAACAATTTGGCACTACCACTAACCCTATAGTGGTAGTGAATTTTTTTTTCACTACCACTATGCAATTAGTTGTAATGCATTTCAAATTTCACTACCACTAAGTTCTTAGTGGTTTTGCATTCACGAATACTACAGGAATAGTGGTAATGAAATGCTCAGTGCATTGAAAATTTAGTGCAGCGTGCCCAACCCTGCTAAAAACATTCATATGCACGTAAGTAAAAACGCTTGAAAGAGCGAACACAACTCAAAAGGCAACGTAAAATTAAACGATGGGTGTCATAAGAATTTAAACTTAATAGCATATGTATGCGATGGCATCAATAACGTCGAAATTGTTGTAATGAGCCTGCATTGTTCCTTGCAACCACTGGACTGGTACCTCTACTGCCACTTCCATCATCGTTATGATACGAGTATAAAAACCACAGTGGATCACATGCCTAAAGTGAGTTGTTGAAGGTATAGGGCGCTCTAATGCATAAAATCTTTAATGGAGTTAAAATGCAGGCGCGCTCATTCGTTAATATTACAAATTATTGTGATAGTTGCCACTGAATCAAGTCACTTAGGCTTGTTGTTGCGTAGCCTTCACGAAGATACAAATTTGTGATAATAAAAATTCATGTTTTGAAAAGCGTACGTACATCACGAACTGACTGCCTACTCACCCAAAATGAATCCAGTATTTTGGTGAGTTGGCCTATTCGCTGAATTGCACAGTGGTTTGTCATTGTTCTTCACTTGGGTAAGTGTTATATATTTTTAGTTGTACAGTCTAATTCGGAAGGTATAAACATCTTTTGCAATGTGATTCTTTTTGAATAATGTGGGGCTAGTCACAATGCACATACATATGTGCACAGAGTAGATACACATAGCAAAATCTTTCAAAATAAGTACATCAATAAACATGTACATATGTAATTACAAAAAAAAATAATAATTTTTTAAGACAAGGTTTTATTAGTAATAATAATAATAGATTGGCGCTTACACATATGTTGGTGTTTGGTCGAGCTTCTCCTCCGATTTGTGGCGTTCGGCAACATCAATGTCACGCAGAGGGGAAAAACCTACAGTTTTACGCCGACTCCGAATGGCGACTGTAGTTTTTGGAGAAGCTACTTTTCATGGCAGAAATACACTCAGAGGTTTGCCATTGCCTGCCGAGGGGCGTACCGCTATTAGAAAACTTTTTTTTGTTTTTATTTTATTTTTATTTTTTGTAGTTGGGTTGAGCTGGGCTTGATTGGGAGCGCGCACTGCTAACCAATACACCACAGCGGTCGCTTTAATTACTTATTATTTTCACATTAGTAATATACATTTTAAATATGAATCACATTGGACCATAAGGATTTTCCCAGATATCTCGACTCTTGCGCTACCTATGTATAGCGCAACATTTTTTGTGGAGTTAATCTTTTTTATGTACTTAGCGGATTACCGCATACTAGAGTGCCAGTTACTGTTGAAAATCGACCGTTTTTGTAGTTTTTAAGCGCCTTGGAGAGATTTTCTGACTTTGCACCTAGTTTAGGTAGGTATTACCATGTTTAACAAAAAGAAAAAAGTGGGTACATTTATCTATTGAAAATTGGTTGAAACGAACCTTTAAACCTTTATAGAAAGTGGTTCGGTTTTCGGTTCGGATCAAACGTTTGTGGAAAATTTCGGTTCGGTTAATGGTTCAGTTAATTAATAGAAAAAAGCGGTTTTCCGGTTCAAAACCGGGTCGGTTCAAAACCGGTTCACGTCCCTGCTGAAAAATCTAATAATAAAAACTCTCAAAAAAGTCAAATCGCTACTGCGAAATAATGGTTTGAAAAGCCGCATAAATTCAAATCCGCATAAAAAAAAATCCCCATAAAAAGAGACTTAAGTGTATACTTTTGATGTAAACCACAGCAAATTTGTTAAGGTCTAAATATAATTTGGGCGCACTTGACACAATTGACATTAATAATTCGTAAAAGTGGATAAGCGAATCCCCTTTTGATTACAAAACCTATGTACATATATCCAACTTAAAATATATAATTGGGAGGATAGTTTTGCCTTAATCTGCCAATGTGAACAAATTCGTAAATGTGAACCCGCTTGGTTTTAATTAGTTCCCATTACCGAGCGTGCAATGTATGTGTGTGCATACGTACATATGTGTGTATATTAGGCGCTATAAAACCAAAAAAAAGATAATTTTGTTCCAAACGATATTGAACACTCACTTTGGCAGTATTTCAGTAATATTTATATGCATCTTTGTCCTTAAAGCTTGATATAAATATGTATATGCTCAGAATTAATTCATGTGAAATAAATATGTTACGGAGCTTCCCAGTGCATTTGGGCATTAACACTATCAACATCGCTGGAGACGGATACTTAATGCCGCAACACTCGCGTGCAACGCTTCCGATTACTAAACACTCATGGGACCATGTGCAAATGCGGTTAGAAAACAAAGAAAAATGGATGGATATACATACATATGTGTGTATGTACATACATACATTCAAGCATGTGTATCGGTCCACTGGTTTGGCGTAACTGATGCAGCGATTATGATGCGAGTGGACGTCAATGTCCTCTGGCCCTTTTATTATGTTTCTCTGCGGGATATAAAAACTTATATCCGCCTGCACCGCCTGCACCGCCTGCAGTTGCAAGAATCAGCGTGTGTATGTTTGTGTGTGCGCGATATTTTGTGGTGTTTGTTGTCAAGCCATAATTCTTTGATGCGCTTCTGTCACACCTCCTCCGTCCCGTTGAAATTCACTTCACATCACCAACAGCGTTTCCACCGCCACCGCCACCGTCAACACTATCATCGTCGTCATTTCAAGCTTCTCCTTCTGGGCCTCACCCTTGCCTTTGTCCGTTCAAGATGTCCCAACACTAACGGTTTAAGGGTCAATAACACTTTTTAGTGGCAAAACATTTGTTAACGGGCAAACAAACGCACGCACGCGTACACGCATTTATCGTATGCACGTATACCAACAATAGCAACAACACAAACAACCACAATTCTCACATTATTTTATGCAGCAAGTTGCAGCGGAGTTGTGGTCCCGCCATTTGGTGTGTGGTGTGGGTGCGGGTCGGTTGGAATTTTGTTTCGCTTCGCTCAGCTTGTATTCGTCTGAAACTTCTGTTTTTTTTTTGTTTAACTCTTTTTAAGTAGGTCTCGGTTTTCGTTATTCATTATCTTGCCTTTTAGCTTTTCGTGTGCCTTTTAATGTACGTTAATGTTTGCAGATTTTTGATCTCTTTGTTAATTTTTCGTATATCTCCCTCTCATACTTGTTGGCGTGTTTTTTTATTCAACTTTATATCAATTTCAATATTTGTTGTGCTTTTTTTTCGAAATTAATACATATGTATGTATGTATGTATGTACATACATTCTTAATAAAGACACTGCAACGCTGGGCTAAACGCTTAATGATGTACGAAATGCCGGCGTTTCAAACTCGCTATCCTCTGCTCCTCTTCCGCTGGCTTTACCCTTTCATATGAAATTCGTGAGTTATGACGCATTTGGCTCAGCATTTTAGCTCCTTTTGTCCACATTTGATGCCTACATTTTATTGCACTTTACTTGACTTTTTTGCAATTCAAATAAATCTTGGTCATTTTGTATTGTTGCACATTTACAAGGCGAATGCGAGACAAAGCAGCAATTTATCAGCAGCCGGGAGTGTGCCCATTTGGATTCACACGCATTTTTGCAATGCAGGCTGAAAGTAAAAAGAATACAAAAAGATTTTTCCGCTCTGCAGTACCGCGTGACGCGCAACATTTCGCGTTGTCGAAAAGTGGGACAGTTCTGAAATTAAAAATGAATTATGTATATTTCACTGATAACCAGAGAAGGGAATAATATGTACATTCATACCTAACATTGAGTTGGTGCACATGGGCGTAGTGATTATGTAACTTTAAATTAACGAGTTATAAATTGCATGGTTATAGGCTTATTTGCATTTATGGTCATATTATTTATTACTTAGGGCTTATGCGTGACCTGTTTTTTACCAAATTTTGACAAAAACATTACTTTGTTTGGTTTTTCACCACTTCTGTGTGAACGTATAGCTATAGTCTTCGCAAAATTGTCCTGTGTAACCACCAAGTAAGGGTTGAGACCTTCATTTCTAAGAGCGCCAATTCGGTGTTGGATTTGTGGTGTGAGGGAGGCTACATCGCCCAGTCCTGTAATTCACTAAGGTGAGAGCTGCTCCTGTCAGATCGACATCGCCGGAGGCCGAAACATGGTGGTGTGCAGCACTAGGTTCCAGCGTAAAGGTCTGATTATGACTACTTCGCATAACTTCGCACAACCATTTGTACTAGTTCAATAGAAATGTAACTTAAGAAAATGGGGAGCAAAATCTGAGCTCGAGAGATCGCTAAGTTTTTAAAAGTTCTGCTAATTTATGGGAAATGGAATATATACAAAATACAAACAAAGTGCATACGAAATTACGCTTTGAAGTTTATGCGAATCACAATAGACTTGGGTTGGGATATATAATTCATTTTGGTGATCGATCATTGTAGCTCAGATCAGTTAAATGAACTAGTTCATTTAGTTCATTCTCGTTCCCGAATCGGCTGAAATCTTCAGGCGAATTTATTGCGAAAAGAAAATTAGAAGAAACGAAAATAATTTACAAAATTGCAGAGGTTCAATTAGTTTTTCCTTTTTATAACAAGCTTTTATTTAACTTGGTCATCCCGCGGAAATTTTTAATCGATTTTAAACTAACTTCCCGACAAGGTAGAGACTTGAAATTTTCAGCATAGTTCCAACCACGATGACAATGCAATTCAAAATTAAAATGAATTCCCCAGATGGTCCAGGGGTCTGAATACAAAGGCAGTCAAAACATAGTAAAATTTATGGATAACAGAGCGTAATTTGTCAAAGAACGTAAAAACGCTATAAATTTGCTAAAGCTGCCGGCGGTAGTAAATAATAAGTATAGTTTCAGGCGCTAGTAAGAGGAATATCGGAAATTAGCTTCAGCAGTGTTTATCATTGCCAAACTGTCAAGAATTACATTATTTGGTTTTCTCATAAAAGAAGTTAGTGAAATACAGAGATACAATAAAAGCCACGCATAATTCACATGCTTGCATCTTAATTCGATTAATACACTCAAGAAGCACCAACCATTTCCGTTGCACCATTTCCGTTGAATTTGCCAATTTACACCCAACCAACTAACCGCCGCTAAAGAAGTTTCACTTCTAAAATATTCTAAAAAACAACGGTAATTTTTAGCTATAGTATTTATCGTACAGAGTTGTATGCAATAATGCTTACTAATAGCGTACTCACAATAGCCGCGTTAAAGCATGACCATGTTGAGTAAAAGTTTACAGGTTGAAAATAATAATGAAATTGTCGAAAATACGGGAAAAATCTTGTTCCGGCGGAACATTTGAAATTTAATGCAAAATACGGGACATCCCGGCAAGGAGAAGCTACCCAAAACTTTTTTCACAGGCCAAGCCCATGAATAAATATTTTCAATCAGTTGAAACTGTAAGTAGCAAGAGTTTTATTGTAGCGAAAATAGCTATGTGTAGATTACGACTACTGGTGAGTCCACATAAAAATAAAACGCGCCAATAACTTTACCTCTGAGGTGGTGTGGAAAAAAGTTTTGAGTAGCTTCTCCCTTTCCGCTGCATTGAGCGCGTTGTTGGTCAAGATCTACACGTCTTACGTAAACATATAAATATTGCTTTTATTGGAAATTTTGTTCTCTACAACTCTGCCATTTAAATGTGCCACTTATTTCAAATAGAAATTGCTCAAACTTAGAAAAAACCGCGCCACTTGCCTAGTTTTGGGCATTTTTTGCATATTATTAGCAATAAATAGTTGTTTAAAAAAATTTATAGGCACATGAAAATTGTAGAGAATCGAATTCTCAAAAAATTTGTTTACATTTTTTCGCGAGAAATGCAAAATTCGCGCGCAAATCGTAAAAAACATAAAAACCAAGATGGCGAACACTTCCCATATCGCAATTGGGGGAAAAGTTTTATTTTCGTGTTCACCTAAACAGGAGACACCAAACTGTGTCAAAAAATTTCTTCCTGGAATTTTTTCGTTGAAAAAATCGGGTGAAAAAATTCGCGCGCAAATCGCAAAAAACACAAAATCCAAGATGGCGGACATTTACCATATCGCAATTGGGGGAAAAATTTTCATTTTGTATTCACCTAAACAGGAGACACCAAATTGCGTCAAAAAATTTCTTCCTGGAATTTTTTCGTTGAAAAAATCTAATGCAAAATTCGCGTGCAAATCGTAAAAAACACAAAATCCAAGATGGAAGATCCAAGATAGTTCGATTGAGGTAGGCTTGGCCTGTAGATGTGCAATAGCTTCTTATTTTTTCAAAAAGAGTGGCCACCTGATAGTAAATTCAAAGTATTTTCAAGTTGAGTCAATTATTACACTATGAGTATCGATCGAAATGGTTTTTAAAAGGCTTTATTTCTTAATTACACATATATAGGAGGGTTGCCACATGTTTCAAAAAGCAAGTTCGACTTAAATAAAGGCAGAAAATTGAAATGTATATCCTGATATGGATGTCCGACGAAAGAGGTTGTGGTTTGAAAATATTTTGAATAGGGTTGCCACCTGTTTCAAAATTAGAATTTAAATAAAGTATGCATGAGTTAAATGAAATACTAAAATATTACGTCAGTCGAAGGTGGTAAGATATCCTTAGTTTATATATTTAGATATTCTACACTTATGTGCAGGGAACGACCTCGGATTGATTAAATCCTGCAGTACGGGAATAGACTAACTGTCGGGAAGTTGCTTGCAGGTTTGGATTATCAAAGACACAAACCAAATTTGGTCAAAAAAGGTCAAACTATGTTAAAATAAAAATGGAATTAAAAAAATATTTTGTCAGAACATAAAAAATTTGGCCTATCAGTGTGGCTTTAGACCTGTCAAATACACCATAGGCCAAACTTGGGAAAATACCCGCGAGAAAAGTCTCGACACTCACCATCTATTTGTCGTCTTCAAAGCCGCTTTCGACAGTACCCAAAAAAGTTGTAACGTTGATCCGGATTAAAGGCGAAGTTGATCTGATCAAATACCTTGAAAGACGACTGTAATGCGAATTAATGAACCGCGAGGGCGTGGATTTTAGTCCCGCGGTCAGTAGAATTTTAATTTTTTACTTTTATTTATCTTAATGCATGAAAATAAAGTTGTTGGACCTTTTAACAGAATCAAACACCGACAATTTAAATAAACTATTAATAAAATAGATAATATGAAATAAAATAAAAATACTAACAAAAATTAGTAGTTACTTCCTAACTGGTAAGTTTCATTAATTTAATACATATAGAAGAAAGTGCAATTAATTTTAAAATTTGTTCGCGTTTAAGCGTCACCACTCAGTTAAAGACAGTAGTGAAACGTGAACAATTTCTACTTTGAATACGTTAACATTAAAAAGACAGATTTGACAACGAACGGAACATATAGAACCTAAATTTAAATCAACATTTCCCCTACCATTCGACATTGCTGCTAAAGGTTAGCATCTTCGGAAATTATTTATTTCTTTAAAATAGTAGAGGGGCACATGAAAATATTTACCTACCTAGCGTGTAAAAACGACATTGTCAAAAACTTCAATTTTGAAGTATGTTAGACCTGATTGTACTCAACATGGCTTTACTTAAACCTAATTTACTAGTTCAAATATAAGTCAATTCAAAATCTGTTAGCTTTTCTAAAAACTACATTAAATTAGTATTTTAATTTTAGAAATATTACTACTATCTGGAAAATCCTAACAAATAAATTTGAAAATTCATGAAAAATAATACCAAATAGCCATTTTGGGCCACGTGGGTAACTCTCTGATTATGTGTATTAAAAACCTTTCGCTTTAGCTGCTTATTCTTCATGAGGTTGGATATATATTTTTTCTTTCTTGTGCAAGATGAATGTTTTTTCATATAAGGACCTAAACCTACAGCAAAAAAAAAATATATAGAAGAAGAAGAAGAACTTTTTCCATAACTTAAAAATCGTTATTACTTTTTCTTTTAAATAAAAAGTACTATAAATATCTTTGAAAATGTTGGCAACCCCAGTACATACATACCTAGATAGATATTCGTATATGTTCATAATTAGACAAAATTTTTGCAATTTGTGGTTGAATAAATGCTTACGCAATATTTTACAAACGTTGTAGTGAGTGGAAACTACTTAGTAGTACATACATACATATATTGTGAGCATACATGCCGTTCTAAACTAGTAAATGTACACAATTTTGCAATTAAATTAACCGCACCCGAAAAAAATGTGCAATACATATCGTTGTAACTATATGTAAGTCTCAGTTGCATTGCAACCGTTACTTATGAGTTTGTTGCGCTGGACGAGACTAAATTTGTAAATATTTTCGCTTTTAAGAGTGGTTTAATGCTTTAACTTCTATGAAAAATTCTAATATGCTATGTGTGGCTCGAGAAGCATGAAACTTGTATTGAAATTCTATCACGCAAATCAAATCAACGCACAGTGGAATAGAATACTCTAATTTTGAGTTACATTGTTTAAACATACATAGATACATAAATTTTTATACAAATATTATACACCTGCACAATAATTTTTTGAAAAAACTGTAGAAGTGATAGCTATTTCGGAAATCACCACATTTCCTCATCAGACCTCTTTCAGTGGGATTCGATCCAACTACCCCAGCGGACTCAGCCAGTGCTAAGTTCGCCTTGTAAATTCTTGTTGTCTTTTTCCACTTTATCAATTGTGAAGCCAAATACAGTCAATGTTGTGGATGGTGGTTTTTGTTAGTAATTCTATTTTTGGAATGTTTAACTTTTAGGTGTGCTCGTCCTTAAGTTATTTGTCTTTGTTATTTTATGGCCTTATAACAATTATATTCAACAATTTTTATTGAGCTTGGAACCGTTTTTAATGAAAAATTATTGTGGATTTCCGAAATAGCTAATCACTTCTACCATTTTTTCAAAAAAATACTTTTACGGGGTGTACATAGCTCAGTGGTTAACGCTTCTGACTGTGCACATCGATTACGCTGGTTCGATCCCTGCTGAAGTCTAGAAGAAGAAAAGTGGTGATCTCCGAAATAGCTGCTATAACTTCTACCGCTTAGGCTTTGTTGTTTTTTCAATTTTTCCTAATAAACAATCGAGGTACAAAGCTCAATAAAAATATTAAAAATAAAATGTTAATAAGCCACAATACCATTGACAAAAATTGTTGAATTTAAAAAAGTTTATTCAAATAGTGGTCGTGCCTCTGAAAATAAAAAAAGGCGTGTGCACTTCTGTATTAAAAGCTTCTCATAATATCCATTTGCCGGTTGGAAGCGGCGTCAAACTGTAGGTTCCTCAATTTGTATAACATCAAGGCGCGCACCACAAATTAGAGGAGAAGCTCGGCTAAATACTTATCTAAAATGTAAGCACCAAATTATTATTAAAAGCAAAACATAATTGCAAAAAACTGAACAATTTGGAAAATTTGTTTGTATTTGGGGATTTTGGTAAATGGTATCTACTAAAATCACGCAAAACTACACTAACTTGCGTTAATTAAAAGTCTGCATGCTTACGTTACACAAACAATTTTTCCCTCTTTTGACGTTTAATCAGGGACCGTAACGGTTGTGATCTTGATAATACAAATCATAATTTAACCATTAAAATGGGATCTATATTTTTCCTGACCAAATTTAACCGTTATTTTATGATTTTTTTCCATAATACGATAACCGTTATTTTCGAATGAAATTTTTACATCACGTTGTATTTAAAAAGGTCATAAAAACGGTTAAAAATGATCGAAAAAAACTTATTGTACTATTACTGTTGAACGAAAAAAAAAATTAAAATAAATCACAAAATAACGATAAAATTTTACAGAAAAAATATACATTAAAATTTGACGATCATATTTGGTCGAAAAAATCAAGAAAGTACTCTTTTGAAATGACATTCAAATACTGTATATGTATTTAATCGTTATTTTCGGTCTCAATTATCCTGCATTGGCTGGTTTGTGCGGAGGCTAAAAAACTTCACAAATTTAATCTGTCCCTACGAAGTTACACCAGCTGCAAAAATACGCATCCAAGTGACTTTCTGTTCGTGGATACCCTTGCTTTGATTTTCGAACCATGGGAACTGATTTGATGGGTATAATTATGGATGTAAAATTTTAACAGCCAGTTTCACGAAAGTAATTTAAGTGAAAAAAATACATTTTTATTTGAATTTATTATGAGAAGGGAAAAAGCATTTTTGACTTAAATTGCTGGAACATACTTAAGTAAATAGGTACATACATAAGTAAGTTACACCATTTAATATGATTTTTGGGTCTGCGAATACGGTATATACGCAATCTCTGGAGGTTGTAGAGGAGTGAAACTTGGCCCTGAGATGTGTATACAAAATTAGTTCCATACTAATGGAGAAAAATTGGCATTATTCAAAAATGGGCGTTGGACCTCCCGTACAAATTTATTCTTTTATACTGCATATCTCTAGAGGTGTTTATGGTAGAGTATTGTGACTCGGTATTGAGATATATAAAATCAATTCCATAGGCATGGCAGAAAATTAGGGTTATAAGAAAAGGGAGCGTGGAACTTGACTTTTCTTACCAAATATCCCTAGAAGTTTTTGGGGAAAAATATTGGAACTTGGTATAAAATTTATCCATTGCTCATGGAAAAAAATGTAAATTATTAGAAAGGGAGGCATTTCGAATCCCATACATACTAAAACTTTCATAATACATATCTCTGGAAGGATAGAAAATCTCTGGAAGTATTTTAAATTTGTTATGGAGATTTATTTTATCAGTACCGTACGGACAGATAAAATTTCAGTTATTTGATTAAAAATATAAAAAACAAGTAAGAAAGTCTAAGTTCGGGCAGAGCCGAACATTAAATACCCGGCGCAAGTATTAAATATATGTTTTTTCACCCTTCCGAAACCTTCCGCTAGATGGTAAGCCGAGGTGTATCAATTTTGAGTAAATTAGCGTCCTTCAATTTCGAAATATTGAAGTTTCAAGCATTTCTTAAATTTATCGTTATATGAGAATCGGCCGTTATTTTAGTCCGATTTCAATAATTTTCAACGTTTTGCTTACACGTGGCAAGTACAATAACCATACCGAGTTTGGTACAAATTGGTAGAACGGTTACCGATATACTTATATGTGATCATAAGTGGGCGGTGCCACGCCCATTTTCCAAAATTTTACCATAAACGTATTTCTTGGTAAAGAATTGTTGCAAGCATCAATTTTGAATAAATTAGCTTCATTATTTACTGATTTATCGAAGATTTTGTATTTCTCTAAATTACCGTTATATGGGATGTGGGCGTGGTTATTGTCCGATTTTAAAAAGTTTCGGCGGTTTTTTATGCTGTACCAAGGCCAACAACTGTGCCAAGTTTGGAAGAAATTGGTGCAGCGGTTACCAAGATATACACATGTAACCATAAGTGGGCGTGGCTACGCCCATTTTCCAAAAATTTATAATATTCTTATTTTTCGTCTAAAACTTATTATAAATATCAATTTTGAGTGAATAATCTCCAGCAGTTACTAAAATATCGCAGTTTTCGTATTTCTGAAAATTACCATTATATGGGAAGTAGGCGTGGTTATTGAGCGATTTAAAAAATTTTCGGTCATTTGGTATGTTATGCGAAGGCCAACATCTGTGCCAAGTTTGGAAGCAATTGGTGCAGCGGTTACCAAGATATACACATGTAACCATAAGTGGGCGTGGCTACGCCCATTTTCCAAAAATTTATAATATTCTTATTTTTTGTCTAAAAATTATTGTAAATATCAATTTTGAGTGAATTATCTTCAGTAGTTACTAAAATATCGCAGTTTTCGTATTTCTGGAAATTACCGTTATATGGGAAGTGGGCGTGGTTAAAGTCCGATTTCGCCCGTTTTCAATACCAACCTACCTTGGATTAAGGGAAACCTACATACCAAATTTCGTTGAGATATCTCAATTTTTGCTCGAGTTATCGTGTACACGGACGGACGGACAGACGGACAGACAGACATGGCTTACTCGATTTCTTTTTTCATCCTGATCATTTATGTATACATTTGTCTATATCTATTTCGATTCGTTTTGGCTGTTACAAACAACCGTTATGTGAACAAAATTAATATACCCTTGTGCACAAGTGCGCTCGGGTATAAAAACGGGCACAGAAACAAAACATAACATTTTTAAATTATTTTCCATATTTGTATAAAAACGTAGGGTAAAACCCTCGGGTATAAGCAAGTCATAAGCTAAATGTTGGCACATAATATTTTCGAAGTATTCCCACTGTGTCGCGCACCGAACGACAGTTGCACGCAGACGGGCTCAACCGATTCAATATGCACCGATCGCTCTTCTCTGCCCTTCACAACCAAAAGCACACTCCATCACTTTGGTCAATCAACACGTTCAAATGCTTTGATTAAATTAAACACAATATGATACATACTAGAAAAAGTAAAACAAAACCAAAAGACTGAAAGTTAAAAAAAAAAGTATATATAGAAAAAAATTCGAAAAAATACGCATCGAGCGTATGTGCGGTTTTCAAATTGATTTCAAAGTTTATCGACCGTATTTGGCCTCAGAGTCTTTGCGTTCGTTAATAAATGTGCAACGCACATCGCCATTTACTTCGACCAACGGCCACCGTCACAAGTTGATTGAGTTTCTTTGAAAGTGGTTTGGGCTGAAGTCGATGTGGCATACTTAATGCTGCCACAATCGGCGGAAAACCCACAAATGTTGGATACAAAGAACTACGCGTTTCGGTAGTAAAACGTTTACTGTTCGCAAAATATTTTTTGTAATAGCCTTGGTTTTTAATCCTTTTATTAATTTTTGTAGATACAATGTTAAACGGGCAACAAAAAGAGATGTAGGCGAATTCTTTTTCTTCATTAACCGGGCTTTTATCTTTATAAGTTAGCATCAGAGAAACCTTATTTTTTCGAAGCTTCGCTTTTTATGCGGCTTTTTAATCAAAAAGCTGTGGATTGGTACATGCCAAACAAAAGTAAACTCCAATGAGAGGAATAAGTAAGCCTTGGATGAGACACACTTCTTTTGATGACGACGACAGCGAAGGTACAAAGTACGACGATAAACTACAGCTTCCATTTAAAGGAGCGCAAATTCCTTGTCGGATTTGTGGCGAGAGAGAATATACCGCCGAGTACTAACAATCATTTCGGTGAAAATATACATCAAGCTACGTGGTTGTCTCCGGGCCGAAAACCGAGAAACCAAGTCCATAGTGTTGTTATAGTCAGAAGGCACGCTTCCAGTGTTTTTGATATACATACATATACTCCGAGGGCTGCAATCACAACAGACGGTCAATTTATTCGCCACTCGACATCTCATCTCACATCTGCTCTCGAACAGCCCTTTTAACAAACCGACCTATGCGAACAGCGCTGCCGCCGAAGAAGAATTCAGATTTCAGGGAGCCCGAAAGAACAACTGGTCCGATTACGAATGTCACGAAGCTACAGATAGTAATCAAACAGGAACGGACCAAATACGGGAGTGCGAAGAGCTTGAAATACTCGCAGACATGAAAAACATACGAAAAGTTTGCCAGAAAGTTGGGCTACTTGCGGAAGGTATCAAGCCCATGGCGAACTACTGTATGAACAGCCACTCCGACTTAGTGACCGATGTCCAGAAAATTCTTAAATTATGGAGGGAACACTTTTCCACACTAAAAAATGGTAAGAGCGCTGAAAGGAGATAAACCCGGTACAATTGATGGTGTATGCCGAATACTAGTGTTGTTCCGATTCCGCCATGTACTATCTTCTTCTACTTCTGACTATCACAACATTCCTGTACTCTTTAAAAATACTGAAAAAAGTGTCGATGCTACAAAAATATACCTTTATTGATAAACATTGCCTCATAGGCGACACACTTATGAATATTTCGGCAACACAATGAAGCCCAGCAAAAACACGCATTGCACACAATCTTATACAAAACTTAACTGAGTTGGCACGAATCTACGCTTTGATATGAGATAACGATCGGGAAATATCGCAAAAAAATATTGTTGCGCCTCACACGGCAAGTTTACCATTCTAGGGTTAACCGCGTACTCGATACCCACCTAAATACTGGCCGGAAGGATTCGAGTACAAAAATTACTCAGTACTTAAAGAAAGTTTCGAGTATTTACTCGTAGTTACTTGCATTGGAACAACCCTACTGACGACATTGACAGCGTCGGTAAAACTAATTGTATCCTCCTTTTCCGATAACCACAATTTATCTCCATGAGTATTCGATTGCTTTCATATATCTCCATACCATGTTCGAGACCTCTTCCATGAACATTTTCCGGGATATGCAGTATGAAAAATACGGTTTGTATCGGAGGTGCCACGCCTCCCTTTCCGATAAACACAATTTACATCTCCATGTGTATGCGATTGCTTTCAAATATCTTTTACGCGACGTATATAGTATAAGCCTTTTTAAAACAAATTTTCAATAAACGCAATTTAAAAAAAAAATTATTTATATATTTTTTTGCTTATTAGATATTTTTGGTTTAAAAATGTAAAAAAAGGAGAAAATTATATACCAAGTAAAAGATCCCCTAATTACCTTTATTTCGACGTCATTGGTTTTTTTTTAATAGGTTTTGTTGTTCAGAACTTTTTTGTTCAACACTTTTTCGTAAGACTTAAATTCGAGTTTAAATTGTTCATGATTTTAAATTAAGCATTGTCAATTAATTAAATGTCTGAAATTGCGCAAAATATATAATTGTCCCCACGAAACGCACTGCGCAAAGTTGTCCAATCGCCCAAATATGAAACTGTCGCGCATAGATGAGTACCCTTAATAACAAATATTTTAATAGAAAACAGATAAATTTTTGCTTTTATATTAATACTAGCAGACCCGGCGAACTTCGTCCCGCCCAAAATTTTTATATATTTTATTGAAACTTTTTGGTCCAACATTTTCACCAACAATTCACGTTTACGATTTTCATTGGCACATTTGTCTGCTAAGATTAAGGTTTGGTGGTCATTTGCCGCTTTAAATAACCTAAGGAGAGTGTTATATCCGTTCTTTAAATTCTCCAGTTGTGCGGCATTTCATAGCACGGTTATTCGCAAAGCGAAGTAAATTTTTTCCTCTTCACTCCCTGGCGGCAAGCTTTACAGTATAGTAGGTGGCAATTTCAAAATGGTTGCGAATCATTGTTCTACAGAAATGCAATATACATATACTTATTTCAGACGAAATACCTTAAAAGTTTGAACGCATAATAATATTGGAAAATCACATCCATTGGGCCAGTTGCAACGCAGGAGCGTTCGATATACTCAATGGTGCCAATGGTGCAACAGGTCGATTTAATCTGACCTTCACGGCCCCTTTTCTCACTTGGCTATTTTTAGTAATAGCTCGACTTCAGCACCACTTGGCAGCACGTTGCTGCAATTGTATTGCATACATATTTAAAACATTAGCCAAATCGGATCATAAATAAGATTTTTAGTAATAACTCAACTACAGCGCCAACTGTCGGATTAAATTGTGAAACTAAACCATCCAGAGACCCTCTTAAATACACAAAAAGTTTCGTTAAAATCCGTACAACCATTTAGGAGGATTTCACTCCCCAACACACCTAAAGAAGAATAAAAAATTCATTCAAAAATAGCTAAAGGTCGGTAGGTTAGTAGGCCTCACACCCCTTTTCAAATAGCCCGAATTTTCTCCATGAGTATGGGCTTGATTTCAACTATATACATATCTCCATACGAAGTTCCAGTACTGTACCATGAATACTTTCAGAGATATGCAGTATAAAAATTCGAATGATATGGGAGGTGCCACGCCCCCCTTTCCAAGAGATGCCCTCTTTCTTCATGAGTATGCAATTGATTTCGTATATCTCCATACCAAGTTCCAGAACTCTACCATGAACAATTCCAAAATAGGCAGTATGAAAAATTCGGTTTGTATGGAAGATACCACGCCCCCTTTTCCAATAGTTCCAATTTTTCTCCAAGAGTATGCGATTTATTTCGTACATCTCCATACAAAACTCTAGAACACTACCAAAAAATTTCCAGAGATAAGCAGTATGAAAAATTCGGTTTTCGGTTTCGCTTTTTACAATAGCTAAAATTTTTCTCCAAGGGTATGCGATTGATTTCGTATATCTCCATACCAATTTCCAAAACTCTACCATGCACACTTTCAGAGATATGTAGCATGAGAAATTCGGTTTGTATGGGAAGTGCCACGCCCCTTTATATATAGATTTTTTTCAGCCTAAAACCATCCTTGGGACACGTGCGGCAGGTGGCAGTTTCAAAAAAATCGGTGCAGCCGCTCTCGAGCCTTGCGAACACTAACAAACGGCTTTCTAAATATATATTAGTTGAGATATATTATATATTATAATTATATTTTGACAGTATCCGTTGTTTCAGATTGGCGCAAAAAATCTTGCCTAGTGACGAATTCGCCCCTTTATATGCTTAAAGCTATTTATATTCGAAATTGCATGAAAATTGGAAAACAGGAATCTATAAGCTTATCCAGGCAAAAAGCTACTTACGTACCGAATTTTAAGCAAATCGGACCGTAAATACGATTTTTTCGAATAGATCATTCCCTGGTCCACTTCTAGGAAAAAATGGACCATATATCCTAACATATGCTAAATAACTACTCACGTATGCGATTTTTTGGAATAGATCGGTCCCTGGACCACTTCCCGGAAAAAAATGGATCATATATCCTAATATATGCTGAAAAGCTACTTACGTACTAAATTTTAAGCAAATCGGACTATAATAAGATTTTTTCGAATAGACCGGTCCCTGGTCCACCTACCCGAAAATAGTAAAATTTGTTTAGCCTAAAACATGGTGGTTACCGAAAGCTATTTGTATACAATTGATGAAAATCGGACCAGCCGTTCGCGAGATTACCTGTTACAAAAAAAGGGACTTCTCTTTATATAATTAGTATAGAAGTATAGATATCAATAATGTTGCCGCCACAAAGAACATTATAAAGATGTCTGTGGAGACAGCAAGTAAGCTGAAGTAACATATTCGCTAACAATCGACCAAATCTTCTCGGCCTCGCTGCGAGTCAACGGTTGTTAAAACATCTCGATGGTTCTCTGTCGTAGACTCTGGATTATCAGGCAATATTATGGAAATATTGTTTCACTAATACACTTATTGTTTCAGAAGTGTGAAATTGCTAGAATAGCAGACAGCAACACAGTTCTTAGGGCTGAACAGCTTTATTTAAAAATTTTGTCAACCTCAATATTTTTGCGTTTTGGGCAAAAGTAAGAATCACCAGAAATGTTTTCAAGTGAGCCAGCGTTTTCAAACACGTACAACATCACTCAAGGACTGTTACTCCAGCCATTGTTGAAAGGTTCTTCTCCATACAAGAATGAATAAAAACAAAATGTCGAAATAGACTTCAAGTGGAAACAATTTCATCTTTAATAAGAACTTCAGATTATCTTAATTTTAGTGGACAATGCTGTCATAACATAACATTGATAAAAAGTTCTGACACAGTTGAAACTGTTAGTAATTATTTACTGGATTAGTATTTTTTTGGAACTAACTGGCAACTTAGTAAATTTAAAAATATCCATTCATCGTCAATCTTTATGTTTATATACATTTGTGCATATGCATTTAAATGCATAATACCTTATGTAAAAGTGTGTAAAGTTTTATAAACGTAAATAAAATAAAGGTCTTATTGTTTATTAATTTTTAGCAACTACTTTTATTTTGATTATATAAGGAGCATGAGTCAAAAAATGAGAATTTCGAGTTGTCTCACTTTAGATCAAGGATGATAAAGTGGGTACAATTGTACCTTTTTCCGACGTTTGATGACTTAAAGGTACATTAGGTACAGTCACTAGATTTTAGGTACAATCATCTTTTTTTATCAGATGCATTTTTGATGTTTTTTCTTTTTCCGTTACCGTGTCAATATATTTACTTATAGGCACGGTAGAAGCTTCACTTTCATTTCGAAGAATAAACAATTCTAAAGAAAAGTGGTCAAAAAGAAGAAATTAAAAAAGTCATATTATGTATTATCAATACTACGAAAAATTTACACTTTACTTAGCTATCCTCAAATTCGTAATTTTTTCTATTAATTTTAACGCTTATTTTCACTAAGTCAAATTCAATGGCATTTGCGATCAAATGAGTAAAAACAAATTGTCAAATGGGTCTAAAAAATGGTCTTTTGATTGATTTAGATCAGAGTAGGCCTTCAAGCGGGTACATGCGCTGCTAAAGCGCCTTTTTGTAAGTTTTTGGCCCACAATAGCTGCGATTTTTTTTTACACGCATATGCATCTACGATTAACGTGTAAAAAACAATAACCGAAAATTTATTTTTCAATACAAGTAATTTTCATTTTATTTATAGGCGCACATAAAGTTTGTCGCTCCATACAATTTTTAAGCGCAGATACGTATGCGTGTAAAAAAAATAACCCTAATATCATCGACAAATTTTCTTGTCAAAATACGACATAATGAAAACCAGCCTTTATTCGCCCACAAAGTCCAGTGTCTAGGGTGTCTTCAAATTTCATATTTTCTTTTGATGAGAACTATAGCTATTTGACCCATATTCGCTTTTTGTTTTCTGGAATTATATTTAAAATGCTTTCGAAGTTACTAACGGCAATTTGAATATTTTCCCTAGACCTATTAAAAGGAATTGGATAAATTAGCAGAATTTTCCTGTTGTTTTATAAAAACTGGATAAAGAAGTATACTTCGCAAAGTGTGTTTTTTGTCTTTTTCGCCAATATTTTTCAGTAGTAAAAAGTAGACAAAAACAACGATTCTCCGATTCCCATTAGACTATAATCTATATATATAGGCTCAGTTAAAAAAAATTAACCTAATCATGTTTAAAGTACATCCATCTTTTGTATTCATGTTTTAAATAGAATTAATAAAAAAAACCACAAATGAATGATGTAACTTTTTTAGGTACAATCTGTCTCATTTAGGTACATTTATTTTATGATATTAGGTACATTCTGAAATTTCCATTTTTCTTTAGGTCTAGGTGTGCGATATGTGTAACATTTATCAACCTTGGCGCACAAAAGCAAAACATTAAAAATTATTGAAATCGGACTAAAATTACGCCCACTTTTCATATAACGGTAAATTTCTGAAATGTTTTAAACATAAATTTTTCGAAATTTAAGGACGCTAATTTAGTCAAAATTGATACTAACATCAATCCCTTGAAGAGAAGTAACATTATTATGGAATTTTGGAAATATATAAGTTCATCTCATTATGTCTAACTGAACATTCTATCGAAGATGTTTGAAATAGTAGTAAAACCACCCCTACTTACCATGTAGCGGTTTTTCGGATATTTAATATTGGGCTCCACCAGAACTTAGACATTTTTAATTGTTTTAAATGATATATACCAAGAATAATCGTTATTATTGGATTCTAATTTTATCGAAAAATAATAATTTTACGCAAATTTGAATATTTAGAAAAATTAAATTAAATTATATTTGCTTTTTACAGTTTTTGTTATTTTTCTGTTGTTGAATATAATTAAGAAATCAACCTTTAACCCCTATTTTAAGAACTTACTTAGCTGTGGTTGAACTTGTTTGTCACATAAATGCTCTTATATATAATAGAGGCCGTCATCAAGAACATCTATTAAAGTTTTCGTCGATTTCAATTGTTGCATCAAAAAATGTCAAAGGTTTCGTGAGAATCTCAACGAGACCCCATATACGAGTTTGTATAATATATGTACATATGTATGTATATATGTATATACAATTTTGTATGCAAAACATCTTATATACATACATACATTAGCGCACACAAGGGGTGGCTTTTGGGGTTCAAACACCCCCCTAAAGCTAATAACCTGAAATACAAACTGTATCCTAAAGCCAGCTCTCAAGAAAAATCACAAGAAATATTTTTTATTATAAAGCACTTTGCTTTTGCTGTAAATTTTCTTGAAGAAATAAATATACGAGAATTTTTTCTTGAGAGATGCAAATTGATTTAAGAAATTTTGATAGAAGCAAATTCCTATTCCACTTCTTGTGCGCCATTTTATATGAATTTTTCGTTTTTTTTTTTTGAGAGCTCTTAAAAGTTTAACTGCGAATGAAACCTAAAAATATGCAATGCATACTCACTTACTGAGCCTAAAAGAGTTTACAACTGATATGTCCTTAACAAGGATTCGAAGATTTAATTTGCCCACTTCGAATTCGTTCCACCAAAATTGCCTACATAACAAAAATTCAAGTTCATTTAATTTTCTCGGTATTCGAAATATTAAAAAAATTAGGCAATCGTAAAAAATCACTATTTCATTCGAAAACCAGAAACCAGATATCGAGGAAAATGAACATTAAAACTCTTTTTTTTATTTTTTTATTACTTTTGCAAGTTGAGCGCATCTTGTGTTTATAGAACCTTATATTAAACAAGTAATTTCAAATTACGGGAAGACCCTTGAGGTACCATCTTTCCGATAAAAAAAAAAAGAATTATTGAAATCGGTTCACGTGGTCCAAAGTTATGCGTTAGCATACTATTCCGACGAATTGATAGCCTACCCCTTTTTTCGAAGTCAGTTACAAATATTTGAGTTTTTTGCTAATTTTATGTAAATAAATGCAATTTATGAAACTTCAAAAAGTTTATTTATTTATTACATACTGTACATAAAACTTGCGTAAATGTACTTTAATGATCATTTTATCTGAAGCGAATTTTCAGAAGTATAAAGCCCTCCCAAAATATATTCCTGGGTGCGCCCCTGCATATATATTGTATATACGTATTACCAGGCTTGGCAATTCGAAGCAAAATGCTTATTTCGCATATTTCTGACCGTTTTGTTGGGAAGCGATACGAAAGATCATGGTGCAGTTATACAAGGTGTTTTACGTAATGACAGCACGTTTCAACGGCTCCCTTACAAAAGGTTGTAATATGGAAGTACGATAGAAAGGGGAAGAAATGAAAGGCGCTTTGCGAAATACTACTAAATTTAGTACTCTTTTTTGCATCAATAGTTATGTAGTACTTATGAAGTATTAAACAAATATTTTTAATTTTGCACATTTTCTTAGTTTTCCAAATTAAACCAAATAAGTTTTTGTTAGTGTCTTTTTTATTTACTTATTTTTTATTGACTTTAAAATTATACATATTTATTTACAATAATCGTAACAACTTCACTACTGACTTTAACTTTCTCTTAGCTTCTGGCACGATTATATGCTCTGGTTTTTACTGGAAGCCGTATTAAAGAAAAATTTTGTTAAGAAACTACGTATTTCATTGCCTTTTTACAGGAGATAAAAAGTATTTTTTTTCAAGAGGGAAACTATGATTTTGTTAAGGTAGCCAAGATGGCGCATTAGAAGTTGTTCGAATTATTCAGCAATTTTGAATGACCAGAGATGCACCCGAAACCAAACCTAGTGTCGGTTGTAGCTATGGTCGAGTACAATATTGAAAATAGGTTCCGTATAGTTCCTGAACCTTCCATTTTTTTTAACAACCGTTACGTTCATAATTGATGCACTTTTCTATTAACAGCTTGACTATTTTTCATTCGATTTTAAAACCAAACATGTTTTTGAAAAGAAGATGTATAAGCCTTTAGATTTTATTATTTTAGATTATTTCCGAATAAATCGATAACTCACCTAATGCGATTACCTAAAAATTGTCGAAGTTAAGCAGTTAAAGCAAGAACACGGCCTTGAATTTTTATGTGTGTATGTACCAGACGTTCCGATTTTTTGTGGCTAAAGATATTTATTTAAAATTGTTACATATAAACAATGGCTATTTAGCAAAAAATTTATTTTTCATACTGAATGTCCGACACATACACACACATAAATACAAGGCGGTATTTTGGCTTAAATTGCTTAACTTATAGCGTTTTCTTTTCTCGAAATAATGTTAAATTTTTTCCCTGACAGGTAACAAGATAAACGGAAATAAGGTCAATTGATACTATTCACCAGTTGTCGATAGAAATGTATACACTTTTTATTACGTTCTGCTTTGTAAAGTTATATTTTCCCAATAGTTTTTGTGATAATTCGTTAAAACAGTAAAATAAGAAAAATTCAGTGGCATTTGCCGATAAATAAGTGAAAACCCGTTGTTAAATGGAACTAAAAAAA
>NW_023458564.1:20608779-20609810 GCF_013731165.1 Rhagoletis pomonella | reverse complement strand
AGCGAAAATATTTACAAATTTAGTCTCGTCCAGCGCAACAAACTCATGAGTAACGGTTGCAATGCAACTGACACTTACATATACAACGATATGCATTGCACATTTTTTTCGGGTGCGGTTAATTTAATTGCAAAACTGTGTACATTTACTAGTTTAGAACGGCATGTATGCTCCCAATATATGTATGTATGTATGTACTACTAAGTATTTTCCACTCACTACAACGTTTGTAAACTATTGCGTAAGCATTTATTCAACCACAAATTGCAAAAATTTTGTCTAATTATGAACATATACAAATATCTATGTATCTAGGTATGTATGTACTAGGGTTGCCAACATTTTCAAAGATATTTATAGTACTTTTTCAAAAAAAAATATAGTATTTTATTTAAAAGAAAAGTTAATAACGATTTTTAAGTGAGTAAAGCTGTGAATGCCGAAGCTGTTGGAATAGAGAGTAGAAATGAAATAATTTTAAGTCAAGTTTTTAATTCTTTCTCAGTGTTTTTTAAAAATATGTTACCTTTTTTGATTATAA
This sequence comes from Rhagoletis pomonella, assembly GCF_013731165.1. Taxonomy (NCBI): domain Eukaryota; kingdom Metazoa; phylum Arthropoda; class Insecta; order Diptera; family Tephritidae; genus Rhagoletis; species Rhagoletis pomonella. The sequence goes on along the minus strand of NW_023458564.1, from coordinate 20,609,269 downwards.
CCTCCCAATGACCTTTCACTTTAAAGAATATTTCATTTAATACTGATATTTCAGTATAAAGGTTCAAGGTCAAGGTCAATTACTGAAATATATTTATATTTATAATTGAAGAAATATAGTATTATTGCGTACTATATTTTTTTCCAACAGTATATAGCACGCAGACCGAAAAAATAATACAATACTATATATTATAGTACGGTTGGCAACCCTTATTTTCTCTATTTAACAAAATGAAAAAAATATATATTCACTATGGCAAAAACTGGATGAGCTACTCCGAAATCCGTGATTTATAAAACTGTTTTGCTGTAGGTTTAGGTCCTTATATGAAAAAACATTCATCTTGCACAAGAAAGAAAAAAGATATATCCAACCTCGTGAAGAATAAGCAGCTAAAGCGAAAGTTTTTTAATACACATAACCAGAAAGTTACCCACGTAGCCCAAAATGACTATTTGGTATTATTTTTTATGAATTATCAAATTTA
>NW_023458564.1:20590333-20608679 GCF_013731165.1 Rhagoletis pomonella | reverse complement strand
TTTCATTATTATTCCTTTTTATTGAAAATGTAGACGCAAATATTATCTAACAGAATGTTGATGTATTCACACAAAACCGCTGCCTTGGCAGGAAGAAAGGGAGCATCCGTACTAAATATGGACATACATACATATATGAGCATGATATGTATCGGTTCTCAAATATACATATGTATGTACGTTTGTACATAGAAAACACTGGAAATACAGAGAAGCGGGAATGGCTACACGAGCAGCCGCTCCAGACAGTAGTTTTAAATTGTAGATAGGTTTATGTTTAGATACTCGTAGACAGTTGTGTAGACAGAACTGTGCTTTTTTTTATTTTGATTGCTTTAGCTTACTTGTTCATGCAACCTTTTCAACCTATCTCGGTTCGTGGGGGGGCTGGCAACAACTTGTTGCTGTGCCGGCAAATCTTGTCTGCCAAACAAATAATAAAGGTGTATGCATTAAATTGGAACACGCGCAGACACACGCCAACCGAAAAATATCTTAATGGGGGAAGAGGAGGAGGACATTAGAAAAGGTGAATAATAGGAGGACAATAAGAGAAGCACCAATGTTTGCTACCCCGAAGTGCCTGTGTGACACAAAATATTTGGCTACATGCCTCGCTATCAATGTATATACATACATACATATGTATGTATATGCGAACGATTATAAGTAATATGTAGGTTATGAAGAGCTTGGAGGAAGCCGTGAAACCGCTTTAAAAATTAAAGCAAAAAGTTCAAAAAAATAATCAAAAAAAAAAAAAAATATTGTCTTGTGAGCTCTTTGGTGAGGATAATGTTTCTTTTTGTCGATTTTTTCCTAAACTTGTTATTTACTTATGATTTTAATTATATCCGCTTCTAAACATTTTATACTTTTTATTAAGTGATTTAATTTTTTTCGTTTCTCCCAAAATTTTGCCTACCTGAGGTATGCTTTTTAGGGCTATTTAAATGTTTCTAAAATAGTACATATGTACGTTTGTATGTTTTGTACATATATCAGCCTTCATATTAGTACATATGTACGTGCATATACATACATAAATATGCGATAGTAAATGCATGCTTAAACACATATTCATAAAAACAGTAGCCACTTCTTCGTATAATAAATTTTATGCCTTTGGATTCTAGCACACATTCGACCAAGTTATTGTCAGTGTACTCCTTCGTGTCTGTTACTTTTTCAGATTTAATTGATGATGATGTTATTATAATGGCCCATTTCCACCTACCAAGCTATAAGTCTATAAGTTTATTTTTCTAAATTTGACTTAAGTGATTATGTTTTTATGATATTTTAAAATCCTTCCGACTAACACGAAACTAATTTATTATACTTGCACCATTTCGGCGTTAATTGTACGCCTAACAGCTTTGTATAAACGATTGGTAATAAAAAGGGCTGGCAAAATTATGCTCAAAAACAGCTGGATACATAACCCAAATAGGGTCCTAAATCTTCTTCTTCTTCTTCTTCTTATTTAGCACATCACCCGCATAACAGGCTTACAAAGATATAGTTTAATGCAAAAAGGCTTTTTAATATGAAAATATATGATTATTTTTAATATATACATACATATAAGTAATTTAATTCAGAAATGGCTTTTTGAATATGAAAATACATGCTTATTTTTAACATAAATATGTATATACGTAACGTATATTGTTTTATGAAATACCATAAAGCATCAGCACATGGGTTACGTGTCAGACCCCATATATTCAACTTGTTGCAACTCTTTACTAATTTGACTAGAGTTGCATAAATTTTTCAACCGAGTAAATACTTGCACAATGGACTCGATACCCACCAAGTACTTGGTCACATGTATCGAAGTACAAAAAATACTCGGTACTTGGTAGAGGTACTCGAGTATTTACTCATATGTACTCGTATCGGAACATCACTAGTTTTGACCGAGCTCAACAAAGCCAACTGACGCCAATTGGAAATGCCAAGTGAAGCGAATTCCTTCTCCACCTGGTCTTTCCATGGCAGCGGGGGCCTCCCTCTTCCTCTGGTACCGCCAGCGGGTTCCGAGTTGAATACTTTCAGAGCTGGAGCGTCGGTGTCCGGCCATACCAGCAGAGCCGCTGTTTAATTCGCTGCGCTACGTCTTTGTCGTTGTAAACCTCATACAGCTCAGCGCCGTCGCCAATGCGTAAAGGCCCGTAAATATTCCGCAAAATTTTTCTCCCGCATACTCCAAGATCCGCCTCATCGGATGTTGTCATTGTCTATGCTCCTGCGCCTATACCAACACGGACATGATGAGTATATTTATAATGCCCGTTCACATACAACTTTGGCGTTCACATACAACTTTTGGAAAAATCCCCCAGGTAGGAATTTTTGTTGAAAAATAATTGCTGTAGGGAAAAAAGGACAGATTTTTAAACAAGCTTGAAATGTATGGAATTTTCGACCGATTACAACATGTTTTTCAAAGTTAGTTTCAATTAGATATTTTTCAATATTGTTATTGAGCTTTGTACCGCTATTATGTTTTTTTAGGAAAAATTGAAAAAAACAACAAAGTCTAAATCAGCCTGTTTTTTTGGCAACATTCACGTACTGGTTTTAGTGTGGCCACATTAAAAGCATTCTATAAAAAAAAAACGTATGTAATAGCATTTGTGTCGGTATTTGGCATATAATTAGTTGAACTTGAGGAATTTATGAGCATTTTTTTAATTGAGGATTTTATTTTCTACATTCTAATGTTTTACACATGTTTGCGTTGGTAGCACTATTTTAGCAAATTTTAGCAACTAATAAATATATATATTAGCAAATAATGAGTATAAAAATGAAATGGGTCAAAAACAAAGCGTAGGGAATTTTTTAGGGAAAAAATATATGAGCGTGGGGAAAAATAGAGATTTTTATTTCGACGCGTGGGGATTTAAAAAAAAAAAGTATGCAACAACACTGATTCTGCATTGGTGTTTCATGCTGACATTATTATCGGTGTTAATGCTGCTTCTCAAATAAACGCAATCCTCTACTTTTCTCGAAATTATAATTGTCAACAGTGCACTGCAGTGACGTGGGTGCCAAAGCGCGAATGCGCTGACTGTTTTATGACAGGAGGAGCTTCGTCTTGTCCTCGTTAACCACCATACCATTCGCTTTGCTTCCTTATCCAACTTGGAAAAGGCAGAACAGACTTCGCGGTTTTTGTTACCGATGATGTCGATGTCATCGGCATAAGCCAGCATTTGCATGCTCTTAAAACATATTGTTCCTTAGCGGTTTCATTTCTGCAGCTCTTATTATCTTCTTGAACATCAGATTAAAGGAGTCACATGAAAGGTGGCGCCCTGTCTGAAATAGATCTGCAAAACTAACGATAGTATCGATAGCGTTATTTTGGGAAAATCACCGTTTATTTTCTGGCGATAGTCGATAGTTTCGATAGTGCCGGTGCATTGAAATTTTGTGACCTTTTCTTAAATAAGTGACGATGTAAATTTAACTAATGAAAATATTTAGAATTTCACATTTAAGATGTAATATTTATACTTACATTTGTGAAATATTTACATTTACATATGTACATATGTATATATTATACACATTTTGTTCGGAGTTGAAGTTTCCCTACTTATACAACCCGATAGTATACGATACTATCGAAAATATCGATAGTATTTTTCAAACTACCGAAACTATCGAATGGCGTGATTATCGATAGTTTTATAGCTCTAGTCTGAAATCCCGTTTGGTGGCTAACGGCTCGGAACAACATAGAGGCGTATAGGCAACTCCATTTAGTGTTGTCGCAAGCAGCTTTAAAGTCGACAAATAATCAGTTAATGTCGATCCTTCTCTTGCGGATCTTTTCCAAGATTTGGCGTAACCTATACTTAGCAGGCTGATCCCACGGTAGTTGGCGCGAATGGCGGGATCGCCTTTCTTGTGGATTGGGCAGAGCGCACTTAAATTCCAGTTGTCGGGCATGCGTTCATCTGAGCATATTCCACATAGAAGTTGATGCGTGCACCGTATTAACTCATCCCCAACGGCCCCAAGTGAGTTTATATTCTCAATATTTTTATTTTTTTTTTGTATTTCGATGTCGTCCCGGTTAATTTGAAAAAGTTGTTACCATTACACTGACTATCGATAGTATTGCTGCAAACTATCAACGAGTAATGATAGTTTTTTTCTGAAACATGAAAACTATCGATAGTTTTACTACTACTCTTCAGCTCCCTATAGCGGGGACACTGCTCGCATATGTCAATCAGTGTTGTCACTTCAGTAACCAAATTAGAGGTAGATGATTAATGAAAATAGTGGTAGGTCTCTAAACCCACGTCTCCTTTTTCTACTAAATGTGTCTTAACATCTGTCAAATTTCTGTTTTAACTGTGTCCCGTTTTCTCATGCGGGCAACTTGCTGTCTTAACATATCACTTTCAAAATGGCATCAAGCCAATCAGATCGATCTGTACCCAATGTAGATGGCGCGGCAAAATGAAAACTAAGTTGTCAAACTACGAAATGACAGCTGATGTGTAAGACAGCGATTGTAATAGATCGGCAAGACAGATATGGTTTAACAGTGGAAATTTGCGGTCTCCACCTGACATTTCTATCTTACCAGAGCTTTTTTAACAGAATCTGTAGAAGTTGGAGACGTGGGGTAACAAAGTGTGGTAGAATATTTGTAAACTTTTTTTTCGCCGTATTACAGGTCAGGTGATTTTGTCAGGTGATTTTTTTCTCGATGGAACTCCGATTATCTGCTAGTGTAATTGAGAATTCAGAACAAATATTAGTATCACACTAAACAAGTGCAATAAGTTTTTAAGTGGATATAAATTCATTCATACGAAAGATGAATAAATAGTAAAAAAGATGTATAACGGTGTGTTCGTTTCTAACAAAAAATTTCGCCCAATCATTGCCTATTTCCCTTTTCGTTCAATTCTAAAATAAAGGCAAACGGTGTGAAAATTTTGTGTCCGATTCCTATAATGCCACACTTTTGTAAATCAAAAATCGCACATTATCTGCCTTTAGAAGCTTTGTCGGGGGAGATGGTTACCCCGAAAATCAGATGGTGGCTTAAAGCGATAATATTATGAATTGCTTGAGCTGGACAAGGAGAAGAAGGCAAAGACATACCCTGTTTCAGGGTTGAGTAAAACATCAAACACATTTTGCACTGTGAAAGGGCAACATTTTTTGAAAGAAACGATATCACCGTAAATAATATCAGAAATTAAACACACTGAAAATTCATTGCACTCGTTAAGTTTTATTGCATGCGGAAGTGTATTGCCAGGAAAATCGACTCGTGTAAATGCAGCTTTAGACTGGTTTCCACTATGTCGTATTTTGTCAACAAATTTTGCCAACATGTATTGACCCAACTTGATCTCCTTTCTCAAGTATAATATGGGCCAAAAATGGACAGATAATCAATTTAACAGCACATGTGCACGACTGAAAACCTATTATGATCTAAGTCAAACGATAAACCGTTTTTTTAGTTCCATTAAACAACGGGTTTTCACTTATTTATCGGCAAATGCCACTGAATTTTACTTATTTTACTGTTTTAACGAATTATCAGAAAAACTGTTGGGAAAATATAACGTAATAAAAAGTGTATACATTTCTATCGACAACTGGCGAATAGTATCAATTGACCTTATTTCCGTTTATCTTGTTACCTGTCACGGAAAAAATTTAATTATTTCCAGAAAAGAAAACGCTATAAGTTAAGCAATTTAAGCCAAAATACCGCCTTGTATTTATGTGTGTGTATGTGTCGGACATTCAGTATGAAAAATAAATTTTTTGCTAAATAGCCATTGTATATATGTAACAATTTTAAGTAAATATCTTTAGCCACAAAAAATCTGAACGTCTGGTACATACACACATAAAAATTCAAGGCCGTGTTTTTGCTTTAACTGCTTAACTTCGACAATTTTTAGGTAATCGCATTAGATGAGTTATCGATTTATTCGAAAATAATCTAAAATAATAAAATCTAAAGGCCTATGCATCTTCTTTTCAAAAACATGTTTGGTTTTAAAATCGAATGAAAAATAGTCAAGCTGTTAATAGAAAAGTGCATCAATTACGAACATAACGGTTGTTAAGAAAAATGGAAGGTTCAGGAACTATACGGAACCTATTTTCAATATTGTACTCGACCATAGCTACAACCGACACTAGGTTTTGTTTCGGCTTTATCTCTGGTCATTCAAAATTGGTGAATAATTCGAACAACTCCTGTAAAAAGGCAATGAAATACGCAGTGTCTTAACAAAATTTTTCGTGAATACGGCTTCCAGTAAAAACCAGAGCATATAATCGTGCCAGAAGCTGAGAGAAAGTTAAAGTTAGTAGTGAAGTTGTTACGGTTATTGTAAATAAATATGTATAATTTTGAAGTCAATAAAAAAAGGTAAATAAAAAAGACACTAACAAAAACTTATTTGGTTTAATTTGGAAAACTAAGAAAATGTGCAAAATTAAAAATATTTGTTTAATACTTCATATATACTACATAACTATTGATGCAAAAAAGAGTACTAAATTTAGTAGTGTTTCGCAAAGCGCCTTTCATTTCTTTCCCTTTCTATCGTACTTCCATATTACAACCTTTTGTAAGGGAGCCGTTGAAACGTGCTGTCACTACGTAAAACATCTTGTATAATTGCACCATGATCTTTCATATCGCTTCCCAACAAAACTGCCAGAAATATGCGAAATAAGCTTTTTGCTTCGAATTGCCAAGCCTGGTAATAAATAAATAAAAAAATTCTTACATATGTATGTATGTATGTATATAAGATGTTTTGAATACAAAAATGTATATAAATACATACATATGTACATACATATATAATACAAACTCGTATATGGGGTCTGGTTGAGATTCTCACGAAACCTTTGACATTTTTTGATGCAACAATTGAAATCGACGAAAACTTTAATAGATGTCTCTATTATAGGGGTTAAAGGTTGATTTTTTATTTCTAATCATCAACAGAAAAAGAAAATAACAAAAATTGTAAAAAGAAAATGGAATTTAATTTAATTTTTCTAAATATTCAAATTTGGGTAAAATTATTATTTTTCGATACAATTAGAATCCAATAATAACGATTATTCTTGGTATACATATATCATTTAAAACAAGTAAAAAAGTCTAAGTTCTGGTGGAGCCGAACATTATATACCCGGGGCAAGTATTAAATATAGTTTTATCTTATTTCCGAAAAACCGCTACATGGTAAATAGCGATTGTTTTACACCTATTTCAAACATATTCGATAGAATGTTCAGTTAGACATAATGAGATGAACTTATATAGTTATATGTGGGCGGTATCGCGTCCATTTCCAAAATTCCATAATAATAATGTTACTTCTCTTCAAGGGATTGATGTTAGTATCAATTTTGAGTAAATTAGCGTCCTTAAATTCCGAAATATTTATGTTTAAAACATTTCAGAAATTTACCGTTATATGAAAAGTGGCCGTAATTTTGGTTCGATTTCAATAATTTTTTACGTTTTGCTTTTGTGCGCCAAAGTTGATAAATGTTTGCTAGAAATTGATAAACCGGTTACACATATCGCACATCTAGACTTAAAGAAAAATGCAAATTTCAGATTGTACCTAATATCATAAAATAAATGTACCTAAATGAGACAGATTGTCCCTAAAAAAGTTACATCATTCATTTGTAGTTTTTTTTTATTAATTCTATTTAAAACATGAATACAAAAGATGGATGTACTTTAAACATGATAAGGTTTTTTTTATACCTTTCATGAGCATGAAATGGTATTATAACTTTGGTCCGATGTTTGTAAGTACCAGAACAAAAAGAGATAGACCCATTAAAATGTATACTTTTATGATCAGAACGTCGAGCTGAGTTGATTTAGCCATGTCCGTCTGTCCGTCTGTCCGTCTGTCTGTCTGTTTGTATGCAATCTAGTCTCTCAGTTTTCGAGATATCCGGATCAAATTTGGTAGGTGGGTGTATTTTTATAATGTATTAATCATTTGTCGGAACCGGAAGAATCGGACCACTATAACATATAGCTCCCATACAACTGATTGTTCAGATATGAGATTTTTCGTTATAACTTCTCCATTTATGCAGCTCCGAACATGAAATTTTGCAGCCCTTGCACCCATTATCAACAGAATTCTTACAGTGAAAATTACAAAGATCGGGTCACTATAACCTATAGCTCCCATACAACTGATTGTTCAGATATAAAATTTTTCGTTATATCTCTTCCATTTTTATAGCTGGGAACAGGAAATTCCGCACAGTTTTCAATAATTATCAACAGAAAACTTACAGTGAAAATTAAAAAGATCGGATAACTAAAACCTATAGCTCCCATACAACTGATTGTTCAGATATGAGATTTTTCGTTGTAATTCATCCATTTATGTAGCTAGGACCATGAAATTTCGCGCTGTTTTCACTCATTATCAGCAGAAGACTTACAGTGAAAATAACGAAGATCGGGTCACTATAACCTGCAGCCCCCATACAACTGATTGTTCAGATATGAGGTCTTTTATCATATCTCCTCCATTTATGCAGTTAGGAACATGAAATTTCGCACCATTTTCACTCATTAACAGAATACTTACAGTGAAAATAACAAGGATCGGGTGACTACAACATATATCTTCCATACATCTGATTGTTCAGATATGGGATTTTACTGTAAAACTCCTTTATTTGAACAGCTAAAACCGATAAATTTCGTAAGATATTTTATAAATAATAATACAAAGTCTACTGAGAAAATCGTCAAAATCTATGCTGTATAAGCTTTATCTCCTATAGCACTGATTGTTCAGATACCAGTTTTTGCGATATATCTCCTTTATGTAGGAAACTAAACCCAATAAATTGTGTTACCGGTTTACATACCGATCACATAGCAGTGAAAATCACTTAGATTGGTGCCATATAAAGTATATCTTCCATACCTCTGATTGTTTAGATGCGATTTTTTATATAAGTATGTAACTCCTCTATCGATGTATCAAAATCAGTAATCTGTCAAACTAAAATTTGCAGATGTTCATGAAAGGTATGAAGCCTTCGGCATAGCCGAAGACAGCGCTGCTCACTTGTTTTTAACTGAGCCTATATCTATAGACTATAGTCTAATGGGAATCGGAGAATCGTTGTTTTTGTCTAATTTTGACTACTGAAAAATATTGGCGAAAAAGACAAAAAACACACTTTGCGAAGTATACTTCTTTATCCAGTTTTTATAAAACAACAGGAAAAGTCTGATAATTTATCCGATTCCTTTTAAAAGCATTTTAAATATATGTATTTCCAAAAATCAAAAAGCGGATATGGGTCAAATAGCTATAGTGCTCATCAAAAGAAAATATCAAACAAAATTTGTCGACATATTTTGACACAACTTTCTTTCCTTTATCCCTACCTTTATCGATGATATTAGGTGTGTTTTTTTACACGCATACGTATCTGCGCTTAAAAATTGTATGGAGCTCTAAGCGACAAACTTTATGTGCGCTTATAAATAAAATCAAAATTACTTGTATTAAAATAGAAATTTTCGTAGATCTATATGCTTGTAAAAAAAAATTCGCAGCTATTGTGGGCCAAAAACTTACAAAAAGGCGCTTTAGCAGCGCATGTACACGCTTGAAGGCCTACTCTGATCTAAATCAATCAAAAGACAATTTTTTAGACCCATTTGTCAAATGGTTTTTGCTCATTTGACCGAAAATGCCATTGAATTCGTCTTAGTGAAAATAAGCGTTAAAATTAATAGAAAAAAACTACGAATTTGAGGATAGCTAAGTAAAGTGTTAATTTTTCGTAGTGTTGATAATACATAATATGACTTTTTTAATTTCTTCCTTTTGACCACTTTAGAATTGTTTATTCTTCGAAATGAAAGCGAAGCTTCTACCGTACCTATAAGTAATTATATTGACATGGTAAAGGAAAAAGAAAAACACCAAAAATGCATCTGATAAAAAAAGATGAAAAGATGAAAAGATGGACCTAAAATCTAGTGACTGTACCTAATGTACCTTTAAATCATCAAACGTCGGAAAAAGGTACAATTGTACCCACTTTTTCATCCCTGATCTAAAGTGAGACAACTCAACATTCTAATTTTTTGACTTATGCATACCATCGAGCTCCTTATATAATCGGGTCAATAACAGCTCCAATACTCAAGGCTAGATGATACTGTAAACCAGTGTTAATAACTACATTTTCTAATTTCGTATGAAAATGTAGTTTAAATTATGCTTTTTATCACTAAATTGTACCAAATTTTGATTACTATTATTTTTCTAATATTTAGTTATGGTGTACAACTTGTATTTAGTTGTTGATCCTAATAAAATAAAAACAGTTGCTAAAAATTTATAAACAATAATATGACCTTTATTTTATTTACATATATAAAGGTATATATAAGGTATTATGCATTTAAATACATAAATGTATATAAACATAAAGATTTACGACGAATGTATATTTTTAAATTTACAGTGTTGCCAGTTAGTTCCAAAAAATTACTAATCCAGTAAATAATTACTAACAGTTTCAACTGTGTCAGAACTTTTTATCAATGTTAAGTTATGACAGCATTGTCCACTAAAATTAAGATAATCTGAAGTTCTTATTAAAAAAAAAAAAATGTTTCTACTTGAAGTCTATTTCGACATTTTGTTTTTATTCATTCTTGTATGGAGATGAACCTTTCAACAGTGGCTGGAGAATAACAGTCCTTGAGTGATGTTGTACGTGTTTGAAAACGGTGGCTCACTTGAAAACATTTCCGGTGATTCTTACTTTTGCCCAAAGCGCACAAATATTGATGTTGGAAAAATTTTTAAATAAAGGTGTTCAGCCCTAAAAACTGTGTTGCTGTCTTCTATTCTAGCAATTTCACACTGCTCAAACAATAAGTGTATTAGTGGAAAAATATTGCCTGATAATACAGGGGCTGCGACAAAGAACCATCGAGATGTTTCAAAAACCGCTGACTTGCAGCGAGGCCGAGATGATTTGGTCGATTGTTAGCGAATATGTTACTTCAGCTTACTTGCTGTCTCCACAGGTATCTTGATAATGTTCTTCGTGGCGGCAACATTATTGATATATTATTATAAAAACAAAATTTTATCTGTTTTCTATTAAAATATTTGTTATTAAGGGTACTCATCTATGCGCGACAGTTTCATTTTTGGGCGATTGGGAAACTTTGCGCAGTGCGTTTCATGAGGACAATTATGTATTTTGTGCAATTTCAGACATTTAATTATTTGACAATGCTTAATTTAAAAACATGAACAATTGAAACTCGAATTTAAGTCTTACGAAAAAGTGTTGAACAAAAAAAGTTCTGAACAACAAAACCTATTAAAAAAAAATAATGACGTCGAAATAAAGGTAAAGGGGGTATTTTACTTGGTATATAATTTTCTCCTTTTTTTACATTTTTAAGCCAAAAATACCTAATAAACAAAAACCTCCGATACAAAACCGTATTTTTCATACTGCATATCCCGGAAAATGTTCATGGAAGAGGTCTCGAACATGGACTGGAGATATATGAAAGCAATCGAATACTCATGGAGATAAATTGTGGTTATCGGAAAAGGAGGATACAATTAGTTTTACCGACGCTGTCAATGTCGTCAGTAGGGTTATTCCAATGCAAGTAACTACGAGTAAATACTCGATACTTTCCTTAAGTACTGAGTACTTTTTGCACTCGAATCCTTCCGGCAATTATTTAGATTGGTATCGAGTACGCTGTTAACCATAGAACGGTAAACTTGCCCTGTGACGCGCAACAATATTTTTTTGCGATATTTCCCGATCGTTATCTCATATCAAAGCGTGGATTCGTGCTAACTCAGTTAAGTTTTGTATAAGATTGTGTGCAATACGTGTTTTGCTTGGCTTCATTGTGTTGCCGAAATATTCATAAGTGTGTCGCCTATGAGGCAATGTTTATCAATAAAGGTATTTTTTGTAGCTTCGATACTATTCTTCTGTATTTTTAAAGAGTACAGGAATGTTGTGATAGTCAGAAGTAGAAGAAGATAGTACATGGCGGAATCGGAACAACACTAGTATTCGGCGTACACCATCAATTGTACCTGGGTTATCTCCATTCAGTGCTCTTACCATTTAATAGCGTGGAAAAGTGTTCCCTCCATAATTTAAGAATTTTCTGGACATCGGTCACTAAGTCTTGGTACCTTTCGTAAGTCGCCCAAATTTCTGGTAAACTTTTCGTATGTTTTTCATGTCTGCGAGTATTTCAAGCTCTTCACACTCCCGTATTTGGTCCGTTCTTGTTTTATTACTATCTGCAGCTTCGTGACATTCCTAATCGGGCTAGTTGTTCTTTCGGGCTCCCTGAAATCTGAATTCTTCTTCGGCGGCGGTGCTGCTCGCATAGGTCGGTTTGTTAAAAGGGCTGTTCGAGAGCAGATGTGAGGTGAGATGTCGAGTGGCGAATAAATTGACCGTCTGTTGTGATTGCAGCCCTCGGAGCATACGTATGTATATCAAAAACACTGGAAAAGTGCCTTCTGACTATCACAACATTATAGAATTGGTTTCTCGGTTTTCGGCCCGGAGACAACCACGTAGCTTGATGTATATTTTCACCGAAATGATTGTGAGTACTCGGCGGTATATTCTCTCTCGCCACAAATCCGACAAGGAATTTGCGCTCCTTTACATGGAAGCTGTAGTATATCGTCGTACTTTGTACCTTCGCTGTCGTCGTCATCAAAAGAAGTGTGTCTCATCCAAGGCTTACTTATTCCTCTCATTGGAGTTTACTTTTGTTTGGCATGTACCAATCCACAGCTTTTTTAATAAAAAGCCGCATAAAAAGAGAAGCTTCGAAAAAATAAGGTTTCTCTGATGCTAAGTTATAAAGATAAAAGCCCGGTTAATGAAGAAAAAGAATTCGCCTACATCTCTTTTTGTTGCCCGTTTAACATTGTATCTAGAAAAATGAATAAAAGGATTAAAAACCAAGGCTATTACAAAAAATATTTTTGCGAACAGTAAACGTTTTACTACCGAAACGCGTAGTTCTTTGTATCCAACATTTGTGGGTTTTCCGCCGATTGTGGCAGCATTAAGTATGCCACATCGACTTCAGCCCAAACCACTTTCAAAGAAACTCAATCAACTTGTGACGGTGGCCGTTGGTCGAAGTAAATGGCGATGTGCGTTGCACATTTATTAACGAACGCAAAGACTCTGAGGCCAAATACGGTCGATAAACTTTGAAATCAATTTGAAAACCGCACATACGCTCGATGCGTATTTTTTCGAATTTTTTTTTTTTGTATACTTTTTTTTAACTTTCAGTCTTTTGGTTTTGTTTTACTTTTTCTAGTATGTATCATATTGTGTTTAATTTAATCAAAGCATTTGAACGTGTTGATTGACCAAAGTGATGGAGTGTGCTTTTGGTTGTGAAGGGCAGAGAAGAGCGATCGGTGCATATTGAATCGGTTGAGCCCGTCTGCGTGCAACTGTCGTTCGGTGCGCGACACAGTGGGAATACTTCGAAAATATTATGTGCCAACATTTACCTTATGACTTGCTTATACCCGCGGGTTTCACACCACGTTTTTATACAAATATGGAAAATAATTTAAACATGTTATATTTTGTTTCTGTGTCCGTTTTTTTATATTTATTCAAATAACTGAAATTTTATCTGTCAGTGCGGTACTGATAAAATAAATCTCCATAACAAATTTAAAATACTTCCAGAGATTTTCTATCCTTCCAGAGATATGTATTATGAAAGTTTTAGTATTTATGGCATTCGAAATGCCTCCCTTTCTAATAATTCACATTTTTTTCCATGAGCAATGGATAAATTTTATACCAAGTTCCAATATTTTTCCTCAAACACTTCTAGGGATATTTGGTAATAGAACGCAAACGTCTAGCTGTGAAGCTGTGTTTTTCTGTGATCTGTTTAAATTTTGTGTTTGATAAAGCTGTTTACGCTTATTAAAGTAAAAAATTAAAAAAAGTGTTAATAAACTTTTGGTGCACAATTTAAAGATAAGTAAAACATCAAAATTTCCCGTAAATTTGATTAATTTAACTTGATATTCTTAATTGCATGTGCCGAGTATTTTGTTTCATATAATATATTGTTGTTGTACAATTGTTTTTGTTTGTGCACATTGATTTTGCTCTTTTTGTCTTTTTGTCATTTCTGCTGTTTCATCTTTGTCACAGCTGTTTGCGTTGTGTTTATTAGGTGTCAAATATACAGTGCATCTAAAACTGTTCGCTAACTGATATTTACCAGCTGATTGGTTCACTGATTAATACATCGTTTTCAAAACCGTTTTTGCTTTTTTGCTTCTAAAACCTAAAAATAAATATAATTTTAAACATGTCGTGTATTTACACCAATTGCCACGTTAAAAGCGACTCCTATGTGTCATGCTGGCTCTGCGATGGGATTGCCCATATAAAATGTGCTGGTTTGAGCGGTAGAGTTTTAGACGCTATTAACGAGGGTAAGGGTCTTCGTTGGTCTTGTCAAAAATGTAGATCAACCGAAGTTGATTTATTTAAATTCTTCAGGCAGTCCAGAAATGGTTTTTCTGAGATCGGGAAGGATCTGTCGGCGCTTGTTGAGAAATTTAAGCATTACGAAAAAATGTTTAGGTCTTTCACTTGTCTCGACGACCCTCCACACTCTGAGGCTAGCCGAGAAAATAAAGGTGGGCATGTTATTAGTCCACCTAAAAAGACAGCCACGGATTCTAGTAAAAAAAATCCTCCATCCCAGTCCTTAGAACTTATTAATTTATCTTCTCCATGCCCTCAGGCATTGGAGCTCCGATTTCTAAAGCCATATCCACTAGGTCTACTTCTAAAAATAGTCAAACAGTTGATTTAACAGTGTTGCCATCAATATCTCAAACTCCACTGTCTAACTTAGTTCCTCCGAATAATTCGGAGCCCCGCACATCAGACATCATTACCAAAAAGTTGGTTGTAATTCCTCCGAGAAGATCAATCTTTTTCTCTAGATTTGCTAAAGATACTTCTTCGGATGATATAAAGTCATACATATCGACTAAAATTAGAACTAAAGATGTATTTATTCGTAAATTTAATTTTAAATACGATCGCGATATTTCATCTTTTAAAATTGATGTAGCTTCCGAAGATTTTGATTCACTACTAAATAGTTCATTTTGGCCGACCGGGGCGTTTGTTCGCGAGTTTGAGTATAAACCTAATAAAAGTAATAATAACGTAGCTAAAATTTCTAATCTTAATTCGGATTCAAAAAACTAACTCGCAAGTCTAATTTAAGTATTTACTATCAAAACGTTAGAGGTTTGAATACCAAATTAACTGACTTATATTTAAAAGGTTTTGACTGCAATTATAATATTATTTCCTTGACCGAAACATGGCTCAAACCTCATATTTTTAATTCCGAAATTCTTCCAAATGAATATCAAATATACAGGAGTGACCGCGTGGGCAGAATCGGCGGTGGTGTTCTTTTTGCGGTGCATTCATCGATACCATCCGAGGAAGTTAGTCTTCCTGTCATTGAATATACCGAATTTAAATGTATACGTGTACAGGCGGGAAAGACTTATATTTATTTAGCTCTTTGCTACATCCCTCCTAATTCTGCCGTATCGGTATATATGCAGCTAGTTTCTTTACTTGAGACCGTAAATGCAATGCTTACGGCATCCGATTCTATGATTGTTTTGGGCGATTTGAATCTGCCACATATTTCATGGAACATCATTGACACCGATGTTGTACCAGTTTCACATAGAGATAGTTACAATGTATTTCTGGAGGAAATGGCTGAACTTTGCCTCAAACAAATAAATATATGTCCAAATAAGTTTGGAAAGGTCTTGGATCTCGTTTACGTTGATGATGTTCCGAAGGCCTCTATTAATCGGTGTGATCCCCTAGTTTTGCCGGAAGATGCATACCATCCTGCTCTTGAGTTAAGCTACGAAATCATAAATGAAATACATAATAATAAGTCAAGTTCAAGAACTAGATATGTTTTTGCGAAAGCAAATTTCAGGAAAATTAACAAAGAACTTTCAAAGTTATCTTGGCCAATATATAGAGATGACGTGGAGCGTAGCGTTGAGTACTTTAATGATACTGTTTTCAATTTGTTTCGAAAGTATGTGCCAATACGTAATATTGTTCATGAAGAACCAATACAATTATGGTTCACTAAAGAGCTTAAAAAATTGAAAAATAAAAAGTCGCACTCTTTTAAACTGTATAAAAGAACGGGCTTACACAGTGATTACCTAAGGTACTCAGTTTTGCGGTATAGCTACTTTGCATTAAATAAGAAATGTTATAATTCATATTTATGTAAAATTAAGAAGAATTTAATTAACAATCCTAAATCATTTTATGGTTTCGTAAATTCAAAGCGTAAGGCACATGGTTTTCCGTCCGCTATGCATTATCGCAACACTGTATCTAGCGACAGCCAACTCATTGCCAACATGTTTGCTCGGTTCTTTAGGTCCAATTATTCTGTAGACTTCCCTATAAGTGGAGACTATCCGTACGAGCTTTGTCCAATCAACTCTGCTTATATTCCAGTAATATCTTCCGATGAAGTTTTACACTCTTTAAAAACCTTAAAAGCGTCATTTAGGCCTGGACCTGATCATATTCCGACCTGTTTTCTTAAAAACTGCGCTGAGAACATCTGCGAGCCTTTAACAACTCTATTCAATTTGTCACTTAAACATGGCGTTTTTCCGTCAGCCTGGAAGGAGTCTTTCATAATACCACTTCACAAAAACGGCAGCAGGTCGTCTATAGAAAACTATCGAGGCATAGCGAAACTCTCCGCTATCCCCAAATTATTCGAAGCAATTATTGTTAACCAGCTGACATATTCTATATCTTCTTCAATTACACAATCTCAACACGGGTTTTCTAAAGGAAAATCTACTATGACTAATTTATTGGAGTTTACAACTCATGTCTCAAACGGTTTTAGAGAAAATGCTCATACCGACGTAATTTACACCGATTTCAGTAAAGCTTTTGACAAAGTATGGCACTCGTTACTCATCCGTAAACTCGATCTAATCGGCTTTCAGCCCAGTTTTCTTCAGTGGATCTCATCTTACCTCTCTGATAGAACACAAAGAGTTATTGTTAATAATTGTTCTTCCAACATCATTAAAGTTTCTTCAGGAGTTCCTCAGGGAAGCCACCTTGGTCCGATTCTGTTCCTGATATTCATTAATGATATTTCTTCTATAATAAAACATTCAAAAATTTTAATGTATGCCGATGATTTGAAACTTTTTAAAACATTGTCCTCTATCGAAGAAAGGTCTTTGTTACAAGCGGATCTGAACAACGTGGTTAGTTGGTGTAATACAAACTATATGCCACTAAACCTTCAAAAATGTAAAGTTATGTGTTTCTCTCGGAGGGCTGTTCAACCAGCTGTTTATTCAATATCAAATTATAATCTGGAGCAGGTATCCAATTTTGTCGATCTTGGTATCACAATGGATTCCAAACTGAATTTAAACCATCATATTAATGTTACAGTCAATAAAGTCAAAGGCGTTTTTGCATTTGTAAGGCGATGGTCAAAAGAGTTCAAAGATCCTTATGTTACAAAAGCTCTTTTTACCAGTTTAGTTAGACCTATACTAGAATATGGATCTATTGTTTGGAATCCCCGCTACCAAGTTCATTCAGAAAGGATTGAATCAATTCAAAAACAATTCTTGCTTTTTGCATTGCGTAATTTTAACTGGGATTCAGATTACAATCTCCCCCCTTACACAAGTCGTCTAAAGCTCATAAATTTGCCTACACTCGCAAGTCGTAGAGAAATGCTGGGTATAATATTTATCGTAAAATTAATGACAGGCTTGATTAATAGCCCGGCCCTCCTGGCTGAGGTAAATTTTAATGTTCCTTCTCGAATGTCAAGACACTTTCGACCTCTATTTTTAAAGCCATGCAAAACTAATTTTGAACTAAACGAATCACTCCGTGGTTTATGTCAAGATTTTAACTGTCATTCCAGCACGTTTGACGTATCGGACTCGATTTTTACTATAAAGAAAACTATTATTTCCACTCTCAATAATTGAAATACTATCTTTAGCATATCCAATCAGCTGGTGAATTTGATTCTGTAGCTGAATAGTTTTAGATCTCGACACTTAACACACTCCTGTTTCCACTACTCGGCACGAAAAAACTAAAAAAAAAAAAAAAA
>NW_023458564.1:20587490-20590233 GCF_013731165.1 Rhagoletis pomonella | reverse complement strand
ATAACCTGAAATACAAACTGTATCCTAAAGCCAGCTCTCAAGAAAAATCACAAGAAATATTTTTTATTATAAAGCACTTTGCTTTTGCTGTAAATTTTCTTGAAGGAATAAATATACGACCATTTTTTTCTTGAGAGATGCAAATTGATTTAAGAAATTTTGATAGAAGAAAATTCCTATTCCATTTCTTGTGCGCCATTTTATATGAATTTTTCGTTTTTTTTTTGAGAGCTCTTAAAAGTTTAACTGCGAATGAAACCTAAAAATATGCAATGCATACTCACTTACTGAGCCTAAAAGAGTTTACAACTGATATGTCCTTAACAAGGATTCGAAGATTTAATTTGCCCACTTCGAATTCGTTCCACCAAAATTGCCTACATAACAAAAATTCAAGTTCATTTAATTTTCTCGGTATTCGAAATATTAAAAAAATTAGGCAATCGTAAAAATCACTATTTCATTCGAAAACCAGAAACCAGATATCGAGGAAAATGAACATTAAAACTCTTTTTTTTAATTTTTTTATTACTTTTGCAAATTGAGCGCATCTTGTGTTTATAGAACTTTATATTAAACAAGTAATTTCAAATTACGGGAAGACCCTTGAGGTACCATCTTTCCGATAAAAAAAAAGAATTATTGAAATCGGTTCACGTGGTCCAAAGTTATGCGTTAGCATACTATTCCGACGAATTGATAACCTACCCCTTTTTTCGAAGTCGGTTACAAATGTTTGAGTTTTTTGCTAATTTTATGTAAATAAATGCAATTTATGAAACTTCAAAAAGTTTATTTATTTATTACATACTGTACATAAAACTTGCGTAAATGTACTTTAATGATCATTTTATCTGAAGCGAATTTTCAGAATAATGTTAAATTTTTTCCGTGACAGGTAACAAGATAAACGGAAATAAGGTCAATTGATACTATTCGCCAGTTGTCGATAGAAATGTATACACTTTTTATTACAGTGGCATTTGCCGATAAATAAGTGAAAACCCGTTGTTTAATGGAACTAAAAAAACGGTTTATCGTTTGACTTACAGTGGATCACAGCTTATTTGGTACAGTAACCAAAGTGAAATTCAAATCGTCATATTTTCTAAACAAAATCAAGTAGTGAAGATTTTTAAATGTGAATCTTAAGCCCTATTTCCATCTCACATATTACAATAAAAAGATCTTATATTTCTATATACAATTGCGTTGCATGTGCGAAATCGCAACTATGACACAAAAATTTAGGTCACAGCTTATTTGATACAGCTTCTCATAAAAATACAATCGCCGTTCGGAGTCGGCGTAAAACTGTAGGTCCCTCCGCTTTGTGTGACAACATCAAGGCGCACGCCACAAATCGGAGGAGAAGCTCGGCCAAACACTAACATATGTGTAAGCGCCAATCTATTATTATTATTATTATTTCTGCGCCGCATAACGGAAAACTGCCTCGATGCCTTAACTGTAGTTTGATGTATATGTTTCTTAGTAACATTAATGATTATTGTCAAATCATTTTTACTATGTTATAACAAATCAAAGTGATAATAAGTGCGTTATTAAAAAAATGGGTCGTCGTACTTCAATAGAGCAACGAGAACTGGTATTACACCATTATAAAAATGGTAAATCGGTCCGAAAAATTGGCGAACTAGTGAATCTTAGTACCTCTACCGTGCAACACATCATAGAGCGATTTATACATGAAAATCGAGTAGAAAATAAGGGCAGAAGTGCCCCAAACAAAATTTTTAGTGACTCCGACGAGCGTTATATTGTTCGAAAAGTGAAGATTAATCCCAAATTATCGGCTCCAAGGTTGGCTGTAGATGTTCAGCAGGAGTTAGGAAAAAATACCCAGTGCAGTAACTATCCGTCGCGTGCTTCGCGAACATGACTTTAATGGCCGAGTTGCTCGTAAGAAGCCGTTTATAAGCAAAAAAAACCAACATGGCGATTAAAGTTTGCTAAGGAGTATGTTTGTAAGGCCTCGGATTTTTGGAACACGGTAATTTTTTCGGACGAGTCTAAATTCAACATTTTTGGCTCCGACGGCATGTCTTACGTTTGGCGGAAGAAGAATACAGAGCTTAATAAAGAGAACCTTAGAGCTACAGTAAAGCATGACGGGGGTAGTGTAATGGTTTGGGGCTGTTTGTCCGCAGCCGGTGTAGGCAACTTAGTGTTTATCAAAGGGACAATGGACAAGACTATGTATCTTGATATCCTTAAAAATAATTTGCTCCAAAGTGCCGAAAAACTTGGTATAAGCGGACAGTTCCGATTTTACCAAGATAATGATCCGAAACATAAGGCAGCAATCGTACAATCCTGGCTCATATGGAACTGTCCCCATTTGATGACACCTCCGGCACAGTCTCCGGATATGAACGTGATTGAAAATTTGTGGGCTCTGTTAGACCAAAAAATTCGCTACTACAAAATTTCTAGCAAAGAGGAGCTGAAGAGGTTGCTACTAGAGGAATGGCAGAAAATCACTCCAGAAACCACACAAAAGCTGGTCAATTCAATGCCAACGAGGATCCAGGCACTTCTTAAGGCAAAAGGCTACCACACAAAATACTAAATTTGAATCGTTTAAGAATAATTTAAACTGTATCAAATAAGCTGTGATCTGAAATATAGCAGTATTTTTAGTTTTCAATATTTTTGTTAAAAAATATAAATTTTGTGAAATAATTGAAGTCCCATATTTATGTGAAATTCATCACTTTAT
>NW_023458564.1:20583367-20587390 GCF_013731165.1 Rhagoletis pomonella | reverse complement strand
TTGTAATGATATAATTATTAATACACCATGGCTCACACTAATCACGGTTTCGGTACTTATCTCCAAGCGTTTCCGCTCGGATGACTATGATGAGGGACTTCGGTCTAGCCACTTAAACGTATACTTATTTAATAATATAACAGATAGAATTTAGATGTGTAAGTTTTAAATGGTAACGAAAATATAGTTTGTAATAAAATTCCCGTTAAAGTTAAGTTATTTAAAAACTTAGTACGCATATATACTTCAGAACTTAAGGAAAAAAAATACAAATAAAATTCCATACTTGATGATATGTTATTTTTATTAGAAGTTAAATATAATTAAATAAAGAGAACGGTTTAATTTTATTTGTTTTAATAAGAATAAATGAAGGGCGGAAAATAGTTTTAATTTTTTTTTTTAATTTTAACCTACCTCTTATGTATGTGGTACGTCTACGTGGCCTTTTAAGTTTTATATATAATAATTTTGAGGTAGAAAAATAAAACTGAATAATTATTATAATCATTATTTTTGATGGAAATAAAAATAGTAATAATAATTTCTCACATGGCGGATAATGTCAAAAAACTTTTTTTTAAATGTAGAATGCATTTTCGTATTAAAGATTTGAATAAATCCATAAAATGATATAAATACACAATTTTTTTGTTTGTATGCCTATTCATTGAATTTAAACAGTTAAACAAAAGTATTTCTTATAGGAAAATACACTAATAGCGAGAGCTTTGAATATATGTCCATATGTATATATTCCAAATCAGTATTGGAAATAGTACCCAAAAATTAGTAAAAATAATCCAAATTTTTTCCCCCTTTTTCAACTACCCTCAAATGCATGACCGCAATTGGCATGCAGAAAAAGTGAGGTTATGTAAGTGACATCACCTTATATTTATTTCACCATGGTTTCGTACAAAAGTTGTGTAGAATGAAGCTCTCTACAATTTCGACATTTGAATATGCTTTGTGACAATGTAAAATTTTTTCTCAGTTTTTGCTAATTGTTTAAAATTATAAATGTTTTCTTAATAAAAATATGGGAAATTAAATTCTCTACAAATGTATTCAACCATTTTTTTAAGCTTGCAAATCGCAAAAAAAGCAAAAAAAATTAAAATCCAAGATGGCGGCATGTTGCCATATGAAATTTAGGGACAAGACGGAGGATCCAGAATCTACGTGTCGAATAGAAGTAAACTGCATATAAAAATCGCTTCTACAAAATTTTTTTCGTGCCAATTTGATCTAATTTCACTGGGCTAAAAAGTGTCCTATATAAAAAAAAGAATCCTATATAAAAATCTACCTTAAACTTAACTGTCATTGATGCTGTTTATGCTGACCTTGTATGTCGTATTTTAGAACAATTAACTATGAAGTTTAAAGTTAAAATTGCAATCAGTGATCACAGTTAAGTGTCAGATGGGTTCTAACATCAAAAAGTATTTTTTGTGAAAACTGCAGATATTTCGTATTGAATATAAGCCCTCGATGTATAATTATATGAATTTTTGAAATCTAATATTAAATTCGTTACCAGTGACTCCGCAAGCTCCTAGCTAAGAAGTTTCACTACAATCCATATTTTATTAAACAAATAATCTGCCATTTTGAATTTTGATAATTTAATATCAATTTCGAAATCAGTGACAACAAGAACTCCTTTATACAAAGTTTCATTGAAATCTGTCAAATACATACATATGTAAACATTTTTGGCGCCCTAGATTCTCGATTCGTCCCCATGACCGGTAGGGCCATAGGTATACTCCAGCTTTTCTGTGCATCGGATTATCAAAAAACTACTTCAAGGGATTGCTCCATGGAGTACCTGCCTCTTGGCAATGTAGCCCAGCAAACATCGTTGCGGTCGTTAAACACGTGCAATATTCGGGTCACAATAAGCTGGTATAGACTCTGCTCTGTAGTAGTGATAGGCGCGTGAGTGATTTTGGTTCACGTTCACGTACGCTCACGTAGATGAGATGATTTATCACATAAGTCTGGTTACAAAATCTTTCCCAAAGACGAATCAATGCTATGAGTAAGCAATTGCTTTGCGAAAGTTACTCGTACTATCTCTTTCGCAATATTTTCTTTTTGCATACTTTATTTTGCTATTATCAGATAGATTTACTGATTTAAGCCACGCAGTTTGTTTAAACTTTGCGTTTAATTGTAGGCAACTTACTGATATAAATATTTCAGAATGCTCCCAATGTGAAAGGAAAAAAATGATCTTGTCGCTTAGAGAATGCGTAGAGAGTAACTTCCCAGAGCCAAATAACGTTGCCACCCAAACTTTAGTTGAAAGCTAAACCGAAATTCTACTAATTCATTTTGGTTAAAAAAATATATACACTCAGAAAAGGAATTAAGTTAACTCGTATTCGATCTTAGTATTTCCGAACTTAAAATTGGACGAATATTGAAAATACTAAAATAGAGAACACAAATCTTATATTAAGTAGGATATTTTTGAGTACCAAATACTGGAATTAAGATCATGCAAACTTAAAAAATTAAGTATATATCATTCATTTTTTCACGCGTCTCTTTGTGAAAATATTTTTCATATACATAAGTACATCTAACAGTTTGCTATACTCTAAACAATTTACATTGGCATCCTTTATAGACATCGAGGGCGCTTTTATTAATGTCAGTGTAGATTCCATCCATGAGGCACTTATGGAAACAGGGATTGATCACTGTGTCCAACTTGGATAGTGCTCAGGAGCAGAGTAATACATGTCGAATTGGGGTACCAAAGCAGGGCCGTATATGCAGTGAGAAGCACCCCACAGGGAGGGAGTGCTATAACCGTTACTATGACTTATGGGCTTGAAAAAACTACTTGTAAAGATGGACTCTCAGGGATGTCTTACGCCGACGATATAGCGATCTGGTATCGGGTCAGTTTCCTTCAGTCATAAGTGAAATTATGGAAAGAACTCTTGAGATAATAGATTCTTGGGCCGTAAGTTGTTCTCTTAGCGTAAACCCCGAGAAAACTGACCTTATGCATTTCACAAATAAAACAAAATTACCTAATTTTTTCTAAACCAAGGTTCCGAGGAACGGAACTGGATCTGTCAAACAAGGTGAGATACCTTGGAGTTATTCTGCATCCCAAACTTAACTGGAACCCAAAAATTTAGGAGGGTGCTAGAAAGGCCATGATGGCTCTCTATGCAGCCAAGAGAATATTGGGCAACAGATGGGGTTTGAAACCAAGAATTGTGCATTGGATGTACACAGCAATAGTCCGTCCCATAATCTCTTAAGTGGCGCTGGTCTGGTGTCTAGCCCTAAGGATAACGTAGTTAAAAAGCTAAGATAAATTCAGCAGCCACTAGCGTAACAGCTGCAATGAGATCTTGCCCAAAGGACGTTTTGAACGTCCTTCTTGACATAGTACCCATAGATATTTTTATCGAAAATTCAGATGCTAACAGCGCCATCAGACTTCATGCTGTGGGACTCTGGAAGGTAATACCGTTCGGGCGCGGTTCCATCCTAGACGCAATACCGTCTGAAGTTGAAGCGTTGCCCACTGACTATATCCGGTCGAAGACCTGGGTTCACCATAAACCCCGCACAAAATTCCCAAGCCGCAGTGAGTAGAATCAGAAAAGTTCCGGGTTCTTGCAAGGAAGTTTACGGATGGATGAAAGATGGAATGCGGAGTTCGTGCTGAGGGTTTCATTGAGCAATATAAGCTAAAATTATCCTTCTTCCTACCAGACTGGTGGAACTGCACAGGATCATACAGGATTGCTCGGGGTCGAGCAAAATGCAGGGTGTGGATGAAGCGTAACACAGCATACAGGGGACCCTGCATGCCTAGCCCCACTCACACATCTAGACCATAGTGCGCAAAATGCATCCCTCAAGAGGTGACCCTGTTTCTACAAAACACTATATATCTAGACCCGGAGGGTGTCGAATCTACCCTCTCCCCCTAATCCAGGGTGTCATGCGTCACCGTGCCCATTGCAAAATTTGCAGTCAGGG
>NW_023458564.1:20573608-20583267 GCF_013731165.1 Rhagoletis pomonella | reverse complement strand
CCCCCACCATTGTTATTAGGTTAGGTATTTAAATTTTCCTTCCTCTTTGTCTTTATATTTAGGTTTCTTTACTTTTATTTTAATTTCTGTATTTATCCCTTTCTTCTTCTCCATACTCAACTTTACCTTCTTCCTTGTTTAAGTCTAATCTATTCATGTACATCCATACATACATACATCTTATTCTTAAACTGCTGCTTAGCACGCTTCTATAATTCAGTATCAATATTAAAGCATATGTTAATGGCTGCACATCAGCATCAAAATGCCTCTCTAAAGATATATAATTGTTTATACTTTAGAAGTATAGTTTAGCCGTAAAACGAGTGTAAAAGAAATTGCCTATTTATATAATTAATGATGTAATTGATGATGATTAATGGAGTTTCAGAAACAGGTACAGTAAAAAATAATCCGGTATTTGAACAATTTTAGCCTTAAAACGTTTATTTAGGCGAAAAAGTACCGTAACTACTAATTTTTTCATAGTCACTCGAAAAAATCATAATTATTATTTTTTTTTAATACCCTTGGGAAGTTTTCAAAAAGAATGTTCATATTAGAGGTAATATACGTTGTCATTAAATACAACATATCTGTGAAGTTTCAAGAGTTTATCACGAAATTGAAAAAAATGGCAGCACGCAGAATATTGTCGCAGATATTTTGAATATTTTGAAATATTACGATTTGTTTAACTTTAATAATTTTAGATAATTCAAAGGTTTAAATTAAACTCTGAAAATGTTCTTCTTGCCAAAACTAAGGAATCTAGTGTAATAAAACTAAAACTGTGTCATCAAATGGAAACAAATTACATTGAGTAAAGGATGACTATGATTTGAGAAATTCTTAATCCTAAATTCTAAAATTGTTATATACATACATACATGAAGAAAAAAATATTTATATATAGGCATAAGGAATACTGTGTAAAAATCTCAAACGCCAATATTTAATTACTTTTAAATAATATGGCTTTTAAGTTAAGGCGTGCTAGTAAACGTTTTGAATGTATGCGTATAGTGCTACGGGGCGTATACGTTACATACGCAATATATGAGCATGAATGGTTATGTTAACTGTACTTGTTACCAGGGGGTTTCTGGGGTTGCTAATTAGGGATCTGAAGTCAGTTTTTCGAAACTCAAAATGGCGGATCCAATATGGCGATCAAATAAAAAGGGTACTAAAATTAAAACGTTGACACTGGACGTTTTAAATATTGTCAAGGGTTAAAACACGTTTTCAGTGGGTTTCTGGGGTTGCTGATTACGAATCTGATGTCAGATTTTCAAAATTAAAAATCGCGGTTAAGAGTTTCAAACAAATCCAATAATTTTTTTAAAGTGGGTCGCCATTTTGGATCCATCATTTTGAATTTCGAAAAATTGACTTAAGATTCGTAATCGGCGAACCCAAAAACTTTTGAGTGCCGGGTTTCGAACAGATCCATTTTTTTTTTTTAAATGGACTGCCATTTTGGATCCGCCATTTTGAATTTCGAAAAACTGACTTCAGATTCCTAATTACCAACCCCAGAAACCCCCTGGTAACAAGTTCCAACCCATGACAATGCGTAAATCGTTCAGTATAAACGTTTGAATTTTAATAGTGTCTTTTAGAGAGCATATTTTCGGGAACTAGACCCATTCTAATTGTCCAAGACAGGTGTGTAATTAAGGGAAAGTTCCCCAATAATACCAGAGTAATTATATGTAAAAACCACATTTTTAGCTGCATTTTAACATGTCAAGAAAATATAAAAATTGAGAACATCAGCGTTTTTATAAAAAACCGACCAGCGCGACCTCTAAGAAAACTTTTTTTTCAAAATAAAGAATTACGTTTAAATACAATTTTGCCATGGCCATCTTGTTCTTTATACAAAACTGAAGATAATGCATTTTCTAAGGTAGGTGAACCTCCATTTTCGACCAAAAACACGTTTTTGTCTAAAAATGTAAAAACTCAAGCAAATCCCACGCTCATATGTGAGCATATCTCTAGAAATTTTGCTTTATTGCCATTTGCGTTATTGCATCCACTATCGAGGGTATACATATATTCAATACGACCTATCTGCAGTTTTCCCAAATGGCCCAGTAAAATTAGATTTTTTCTCAAAACAAATTTGTAGTATGATGCGTAGATCATGCATCCACAGTCTTGCCTCAAATTTCACACAAAAACTGGTTGAATACTAATTTGTAGTGAATTTAATTTCCCACATTTTTTATTCAAAAGGTTTAAAAAAAAAAAAACATTTCTTATTGTAAAAAACGGCGAAAAGTTTTTAAATTGTCACGGTTTTCGCAATTTTTCTAAAATTTCTGTTAAAAATACGCAGCATATTCAAAGGCCAAAGTTGTAGAGAACTTCATTCTTTTGTAATAACATTTTTTTGAACGACGCTTAGATCACGACCGGGAACGTACTAAACATAGCGATGTGAGGGAATCGACGTGAAATCCATTTCCACAGCACGTCAACTGGCACAGTACGATGAACAAAATTCTATACGACAGATTACAAATATTACGGCCTTAAAATTATCACATCATCTGAGGTTAGGTTGGAAAAATTTTAAATATCGGATCCAATATGGCAGCAAAAAAATAAATAAAGTCGATCCGATTCGCTTGAAATGATCTTCATAGAGGTTTTCGTTGTTGGTGATTAAGAATCTGAAGTCAGGTTGGAAAAATTAAAATGGCGGACTCAATATGGCGGCAAAAAAATTTAAGTCGATTAGATTCGCTTAAAACTTTACAATCAAGGGTTCTTAAGGTCTCTGGTTACGAATCTGAAATGACACTTAAAAAATTATTATAGCGGATCCATTTGAAATCTAGCGTACGTACCTGGCCTGTGGGCAATTTGTTAGCAAGAATTAGATCTGATTTTAGATTCGTGATCAGAGACCTAAAGGACCCTTCATTTTTGGATTTATCGCCATATTGGATCCGCAAGTCTGAGTTTCCCAAACCCAACTTCAGATTCGTTATAAGCGGCCCCAAGTAATCCCAGGGGAAGACGTTTCAAGCGTACCGAATAGATTTTAATTTTTTGGCTGCCATATTGGATTCGCCATTATGAATTTTTAAAATCACGCTCTAGGTCAGCTTTCGCACATTTTCACATCGTTTCGTACAAAAGTTGTGGTGAATGAAGCTCTCTACAATTTCGACGTTTGAATATGCTATGTGTTTTTAACAGAAATTGTTGGAAAATAGCGAAATCCATGACAATGTACAATTTTTTCGCAGCTTTTGCTAATTGTTTACAATTAAAAATGGTTTCTTAATAAAAATGTGGGAAATTAAATTTGTATTCAACCATTTTTTTAAGCTTGCAAATCGCCACCTTAAACTTAACTGTGATTGATGATGTTTTGTGCTGACCCTGTATATCGTATTTTAGAACAATTAACTAAGAAGTTTAAAGTTAAAATTGCAATCAGTGATCAGTGATCAGTGGGTTCTAACATCAAAGAGTAGTTTTTGTGAAAACTGCAGATATGTCGTATTGAATATAAGCCCTCTATGTATAATTATATGCATTTTTGAAATCTAATATTAAATTCGTTACCAGTGACTCCGCAAGTTTCTAGCTAAGAAGTTTCACTACAATCCATATTTTATTAAACAAATAATCTGCCATATTGGATCCGCCATTTTGAATTTTGAAAATTTAATATCAATTTTGAAATCAAGGACAACAAAAACTCCTTTATACAAAGTTTCATTGAAATCTGTCAAATACATATGTAAACATTTTTGGCGTCCTGGATTCTCGCTTCGCCCCCATGACCGGTAGGGCCATAGGTATACTCCAGCTTCGCTGTGCATCGGATTATCAAAACACGACTTCAAGGGATTGCTCCATGGAGTACCTGCCTCTTGGCAACATAGCCCAGCAGGCATCGTTACGGTCGTTAAACACGTGCAATATTCGGGTCACAATAAGCTGGTGTAGACTCTGCACTGTAGTAGTGATGGGCGCGTGAGTGATTTTAGTTCACCTTCACGTACGCTGACGTAGATGATTTTGTAAATCACATTCACGCACGCTCACGAAACCTCGTTTTTTAAGCTCGCACACTTTTTGATGACATATTTTTTTAATAAAACTTTATATAAAGTGCATTTCATATACTTTAATAGGGATTGATCACTGTGTCCAACTTGGATAGTGGTCAGGAGCAGAGTAATACATGTCGAATTGGGGTACCAAAGCAGGGCCGTATATGCAGTGAGAAGCACCCCACAGGAAGCGGGTGCTATAACCGTTACTATGACTTATGGGCTTGAACAAACTACTGGTAAAGATGGACTCTCTGCGATGGCTTACGCCGACGATATAGCGATCTGGTATCGGGTCAGTTTCCTTCAGTCATAAAAGAAATTATGGAAAGGACTAAGTTGTTCTCTTAGCGTAAAGCCTGAGAAAACTGACCTTATGCATTTCACAAATAAAACAAAATTACCTAATTTTACTAAACCAAGGTTCCGAGGAACGGAACTGGATCTGTCAAACAAGGTGAGATACCTTGGAGTTATTCTGCATCCCAAACTTAACTGGGACCCAAAAATTTAGGAGGGTGCTAGAAAGGCCATGGTGGCTCTCTATGCAGCCAAGAGAATGTTGGGCAACAGATGGGGTTTGAAACCAAGAATTGTACACTGGATGTACACAGCAATAGTCCGTCCCATAATCTCTTACGTGGCGCTGGTCTGGTGTCCAGCCCTTACCAAGGATAACGTAGTTAAAAACCTAGGCGGAATTCAGCAGCCTCTAGCGTAACAGCTGCAATGAGATCTTGCCCAAAGGACATTTTGAACGTCCCTCTTGACATGGTACCCATAGATATCTTTATCGAAAATTCAGTTGCTAACAGCGCCATCAGACTTCATGCCTCTGGAAGGTAATACCGTTGGGGCACGGTTCCATCCTAAACGCAATACCGTCTGAAGTTGAAGCGCTGCCCACTGACTATATCCGGTCGAAGACCTGGGTTCACCATAAACCCCGCACAAAATTCCCAAGCCGCAGTGACTGGAATCAGGAAAGTTTCGGGTTCTTGCAGGAAGTTTACGGATGGATGAAAGATTGAATGCGGAGTTGGTGCTGAGGTTTTCATTGAGCAATATAACCTAAAATTATCCTTCTTCCTAGCAGACTATGCAAGGCCAAGCAGAGGTGGAACTGCACAGGATCTTACAGGATTGCTCGGGGTCGAGGGAAATGCAGGGTGTGGATGAAGCGTAACACAGCATACAGGGGACCCTGCATGCCTAGCCACTCCCACATCTAGACCATAGTACGCAAAATGCATCCCTAAAGAGGTGACCCTATTTCTACAGAACACTATGTATCTAGACCCGGAGGGTGTCGAATCTACCCTCTCCCTGTAATTAACGATGTCATGCGTCACCGTGCCCATTGCAAAATTTGCAGTCAGGGGGCTTTCCGACTGTATTCTAACGGCGCTTTGCCGGTGGACTTTGCTGCGACATGGGGCTCTACCGTAGTCGACCGCTTTTTCCCTTTTCCTTATTTTCCGCCCACCGAAAGGCCTCGGCTCAGTAGGTGGCCAAAGAACTAGAAAATATGAGCACAAAAAATAAAGTAGCCTCGGAACCCTGCTCGACGGAACCGAGAGGGCCTGAATGGCCCAAACAGCTTCGGGCTTCCGCAGAAGCTGGAAGGATTGCTAAACCACCAAAGGGAAACCAAACCTCCAGGGATGCCGGTGGAATTATACCCCATAAGGGAAAGTCGAAGCCGGCAGAAAAGCTGCGGAAGGCCCCCTCTCCCATGCCCATCCAGGTCATATGGAAATCGCAAGGTGATGTGGTCGAGCAAATGACCTCGATCTGCGCCCCAGCTGCTCCAAAGCAGCAATCGGAGTTTCGCCCTCCGTCGGGGCTCGGCATGACGGAAGGGCAGCTCCTAAGGTCATCAAAAGATTAATTAATCTGTACCACTCCAAGGCAGCCTCGGCTGCTCTCCTTTTTCGCCTCAGTGATAAAGCTGCGGACTTGATTCTAGTCCAAGAACATTGGATCGTCAGAAACAAGGTTTGCGGACTGAACTCTGATGCCTACCAGGTGGTAACAGCTTCAGTAATAGGTAGGATCAGAGCTTGCATTATAATTAGAAAAGTATATTCTCATTCTTTACTCTCCCAATATAGCGACGAGGACACTGTCTGCATCAGCGCCGAACTGTAGGAGAGCGTGGTCTGTTTGGCAACAACCTACATGGCCCACGATAGCCATGTTTCTCCACCCTATAGACTGGAAGAAGGTGTGAAGGAAGCAAATCATAGAAAGCTGCCGGTCGTGATAGGGGCCGACTCTAATTCACATAACACGATCTGGTGCTCAATCGACACCAACTCCCGAGGTGAGTGTTTACTTGACTTTATTCTTTTATATAATCTTACTGTATGTAAACGTGGGAACGATCGCACTTTTGTGACCTCTGTTAGAAGGGAAGCGCTGGACATCACCCTTGTGTCGAGCGGTTTGTTCGATCGGATACGGGACTGGCAGGTGTTCAAAAACATTCGTTTTCTGACCACCACCACGTTAGTTTCAATCTCAATTTTGATCCTGCTCCTTTAACAGCATGCAGGAACAGAAAGCGAACCGATTGGGCGAAGTATAGAAATACGCTGTCGGCCTCTCTACGCAGATACGCTTCTCACGATAAGTCCTGATTATCGTTAAGACCTGATGAAGCGAGTCTCTCGAATACAAAGGGTGTTTTTCTTGGTGAGCTGGACTCATTGTCAAAAATTTATTAAGTAGTGAACTTTGTGACAAATGTCTGTAATGTTGCTTTCAAAGCCTCCTGCCCAAGCACGGTAGAACGGTTACCGATATACATATATGTGATCATAAGTGGGCGGTGACACGCCCATTTTCCAAAATTTTACCATAAACGTATATCTTGGTAAAGAATTGTTGCAAGCATCAATTTTGAATAAATTAGCTTTAAATATTTACTGATTTATCGAAGATTTTGTATTTCTCTAAATTACCGTTATATGGGATGTGGGCGTGGTTATTGTCCGATTTTTAAAATTTTCGGCCATTTAGTATACTGTATCAAGGCCAACAACTGTGCCAAGTTTGGAAGAAATTGGTGCAGCGGTTACCAAGATATACACATGTAACCATAAGTGGGCGTGGCTACGCCCATTTTCCAAAAATTTATAACATTCTTATTTTTCGTCTGAAATTTATTGTAAATATCAATTTTGAGTGAATAATCTTCAGTAGTTACTAAAATATCGCAGTTTTCGTATTTCTGGAAATTACCGTTATATGGGAAGTGGGCGTGGTTACTGTCCGATTTCGCCCATTTTCAATACCATCCTACCTTGGATTAACAGAAACCTGAGCATATATGTACTTTTGTACATTTGTCTATATCTATCTCGATTCGTTTTGGCTGTTACAAACAACCGTTATGTGAGCAAAATTAATATACCCTTGTGCACAAGTGCGCTCGGGTATAAAAACCCAATTCAGGAATGTTTTTGAATAAGGTTGCCACCTATTTTTTACCTAAAATAATTTAATGTGGATATCAAATGAAAGGGATTTTTGAGAATTTAAATCCTGAAATATTTTCCATGAGGATTGCCACGTTTTTTTGTAATGCAAACTTTTATCTTAGTAATTTAATCGAGCATATGCATATACATACGTATACACACATATCCACAAGAATATCGAGGGCTTATATTTAATACCCTCTATGTATCTGAATTTTTCATTAAAAATAGATTCTGATATAAAAATCCACCTAAGACTTAACTGTCATCGGTGATGTTAATGCTGAGCTTGTATAACGCTGCGATGTTTAATAGAAGGATTTGGTGCTGCAACTTGCGGCCTTAACTATTGTATCAGTGAGATTTTCAGCTGGCCTGTCGATATCATTCTTGTTTCGAATAGGAATTTGCGGGTCAATGTGCGAACTGACATACTGTTTGTATTTTAACCAGTTTGTGTGCTTATTTTTAAGATTTGTTTGGTTTTCTTCATAATTAATAAACATTGATAATGTTACGTGGCAGGGTAAATGATCTGAAGAGAGATCAAATAATGCTTCAGTATTAATTCGGTGTCGCGCAATACCCTTTGTTGCATCAAAGTCAATAAGATCGGGTATTTTTTGGGGGTCAGATGGCCAATACGTTGGCAGACCAGTAGACAAGACGTCAAATCCTCTATTCTGGGTTACTTTAAATAGATTTCTACCCTTTGGTGTCATCAATCTAGATCCCCAGAATGTGTTTCTGATATGGGGTAATACCTAATAGGAATATTTTTGGGAATTGTTTTCTCTTTCATTGAGATATAAACTGGACAACCTCTATAGTTGGCAGTGTGATTTTCACCGCCGTTACTGCACTTTTTGGATTTTGGGTCCATTTTTGGTTTCACACACTCTTTAGAAGTGTGTAGATCCCCACAGATAACAACTAAAAAATGCAAAAAAAGTTAATGATTACTAATCGTAATGGAAATTTAACAGCTCTGCATAAAATTGACCGCAAGTTTCCTTCAAAAACATGCAGTTGGTTTTAAAAAGCATTGACTGAATATCTAAAGCTGGTACGTACTTTTGGTCATAGGTAATGCTTTACTAAATTGTAGCAGTGGTAGACAAGCAGAAGCAAAACGACTATTTTCTCCTAGAAATATTTTCTTCTAATGTCAAGGCATATTTTTCCAGAGTAGTACTGTATGATCAAAAGTGTTTGCAATAACCGAAATTTACAATTACGATGATTGCGAATGCCATCGGCGTAGCCAGAATGAAATTTAGGGGGTGGGGCTCGACCCTATTCAGCTGGCCTTTCAGGGTACTATTTTATTTATATATAAGGAAAATTTGAAATTTAGGGGGGCTCGAGCACTCCCCTGCCCCTACCTGGCTACGCCCATGGCGAATGCTTTTGTTACATTCACATTCTATACTGAATGGAACTCTACCCTTCAATAACACATTACGTTTGTTTTTGTTTCAAAATAATTTAAGCCACTCAGGAATGAGGTTATTTTTATACAACCAAACAATCAAAATTTTGAAAAGAATGCCGAGTGATTGCAGATCCTACTGATTCAATCATTTTACAGCTCTGTGATCAATGCACTTTTGGATTGAGCTTCGATGAAATACCCAAACTTTGTGAAAGCATACACTACTTCCTTTGTCTAGGTGCTTTTTTGGAATGATTAATGTAGAAGTTTCGAAAAGTGATTTCTCTTTTGATAGGACCAAATGACACTGGTAAAAGTTATTTATCGTACGAAATTTCCATCACGGCGTGTATCATATTATATACATATAAGCAACCAATCGAAGCAATGTTGCTGCTTTTTAAATGAACCAAACTGTATGCGCACAAATACCTAATTGACCACCGAGTGCTTTTCTCAGAAGAAACCGAGTCTCGCCCAGACAACTAGTGGCGGTCTGGTAAAAATCAAAAACAAATACAAGGTGACAGAATAAATATGTTTCAAGGTCTCGGTCAGTTGTCTTCTTGTCTACTAATGCCCTTGATTTCTTATTTGATTTTATTGTTTTCATTATTATTCCTTTTTATTGAAAATGTAGACGCAAATATTATC
>NW_023458564.1:20571631-20573508 GCF_013731165.1 Rhagoletis pomonella | reverse complement strand
CTATCTCGATTCGTTTTGGCTGTTACAAACAACCGTTATGTGCACAAAAATTAATATACCCTTGTGCACAAGTGCGCTCGGGTATAAAAACCCAATTCAGGAATATTTTTGAATAAGGTTGCCACCTATTTTTTACCTAAAATAATTTAATGTAGATATCAAATGAAAGCTATTTTTGAGAATTT
Organism: Rhagoletis pomonella; assembly: GCF_013731165.1. Taxonomy (NCBI): domain Eukaryota; kingdom Metazoa; phylum Arthropoda; class Insecta; order Diptera; family Tephritidae; genus Rhagoletis; species Rhagoletis pomonella. The sequence continues at coordinate 20,573,323 of NW_023458564.1, read as the reverse complement.
AAATCCTGAAATATTTTCCATGAGGATTGCCACGTTTTTTTGTAATGCAAACTTTTATCTTAGTAATTTAATCGAGCATATGCATATACATACGTATACGCACATATCCACAAGAATATCGAGGGCTTATATTTAATACCCTCTATGTATCTGAATTTTTCATTAAAAATAGATTCTGATATAAAAATCCACCTAAGACTTAACTGTCATCGGTGATGTTAATGCTGAGCTTGTATAACGATGCGATGTTTAATAGAAGGATTTAGTGTTGCAACTTGCGGCCTTAACTATTGTATCAGTGAGATTTTCAGCTGCCCTGTCGATATCATTCTTGGTCCGAATGGGAATTTGCGGGTCAATGTGCGAACTGACATACTTTTTGTATTTTAACCAGTTTGTGTGCTTATTTTTAAGATTTGTTTGGTTTTCTTCATAATTAATAAACATTGATAATGTTACGTGGCAGGGTAAATGATCTGAAGAGAGATCAAATAATGCTTCAGTATTAATTCGGTGTCGCGCAATACCCTTTGTTAGATCAAAGGCAATAAGACCGGGTATTTTTTGGGGGTCAGATGGCCAATACGTTGACCAGTAGACAAGACGTCAAATCCTCTGTTCTGGATTACTTTAAATAGATTTCTACCCTTTGGTGTCATCAATCTAGATCCCCAGAATGTGTTTCTGATATGGGGTTATGCCTAATAGGAATATTTTTGGGAATTGTTTTCTCTTTCATTGAGATATAAACTGGACAACCTCTATAGTTGGCAGTGTGATTTTCACCGCAGTTACTGCACTTTTTGGATTTTGGGTCCATTTTTGGTTTCACACACTCTTTAGAAGTGTGTAGATCCCCACAGATAACAACTAAAAAATGCAAAAAAAAGTTAATGATTACTAATCGTAATGGTTGGCCTTTCAGGGTACTATTTTATTTATATATAAGGAAAATTTGAAATTTAAAAATAGCACTCCCCTACCCCTACCTGGCTACGCCCATGGCGAATGCTTTTGTTACATTCACATTCTATACTGAATGGAACTCTACCCTTCAATAACACATTACGTTTGTTTTTGTTTCAAAATAATTTAAGGCACTCAGGAATGAGGTTATTTTTATACAACCAAACAATCAAAATTTTGAAAAGAATGCCGAGTGAATGCAGATCCTACTGATTCAATCATTTTACAGCTCTGTGATCAATGCACTTTTGGATTGAGCTTCGATGAAATACCCAAACTTTGTGAAAGCATACACCACTTCCTTTGTCTAGGTGCTTTTTTGGAACGATTAATGTAGAAGTTTCGAAAGTGATTTCTCTTTTGATAGGACCAAATGTCACTGGTAAAAGTTATTTATCGTACGAAATTTCCATCACGGCGTGTATCATATTATATACATATAAGCAACCAATCGAAGCAATGTTGCTGCTTTTTAAATGAACCAAACTGTATGCGCACAAATACCTAATTGACCACCGAGTGCTTTTCTCAGAAGAAACCGAGTCTCGCCCAGACAACTAGTGGCGGTCTGGTAAAAATCAAAAACAAATACAAGGTGACAGAATAAATATGTTTCAAGGTCTCGGTCAGTTGTCGTTTTGTCTACTAATGCCCTTGATTTCTTATTTGATTTTATTGCTTTCATTATTATTCCTTTTTATTGAAAATGTAGACGCAAATATTATC
>NW_023458564.1:20570720-20571531 GCF_013731165.1 Rhagoletis pomonella | reverse complement strand
GATAAATACTTACTTTTAACGTGTTTCTCCATCGCTGAAAGATTACCCCAACTCCACGTCCGCCGCCACCACCACGAATGAAATTTAATAAAAACTTAAAACATGTTATAAAGTTGAAACTAATATAATTTTATAGTTCATACCTTTTGCGTGTTCTCTTTTAACTCGTCGTTCTTTACATTTGCAGAGGTGCACAAAGGAAACATCGATAGTCGCAATCAACTATCGATGTTTAACAAAAATGCAAAAACATCGATACATCGATAGTGCATCGATGTTTTCTCCACCTCTAGTGCATTAGACGAACGCACACACACATACACACAGACACATACGAATGCAATAGCGAGTGCACTCACGCACATACACACACCTGGTGGCGGAAAATGATTTCACACTTACACAGCTCTGGTACGTATGGATGTATATACTTAGAAAACGTAGCAGTTAGCCCAGTAAGCAGCTGAGAAAGCATTTCGCAATAGGTTCAATGAGCAGGAGAGAGCTTTTGACAGTTACGGTGTTACCTACAATGCAAATGGCTTCTGAAGAAGAAGCGAAGAAAGGGCAGTATTTTCCTCTTACTCAGCTGTGACTATATTTATACCCGAGCGCACTTGTGCACAAGGGTATATTAATTTTGTTCACATAACGGTTGTTTGTAACAGCCAAAACGAATCGAGATAGATATAGACAAATGTATACATAAATGATCAGGATGAAAAAAGAAATCGATTAAGCCATGTCTGTCTGTCCGTCCGTCTGTCCGTCTGTCCGTGTACACGATAACTCGAGCAAAACTTGAGATATC
>NW_023458564.1:20568356-20570620 GCF_013731165.1 Rhagoletis pomonella | reverse complement strand
CTTGTGCACATAACGGTTGTTTGTAACAGCCAAAACGAATCGAGATAGATATAGACAAATGTATACATATATGCTCAGAATGAATAGAGAAATCGATTAAGCCATGTCTGTCTGTCCGTCCGTCTGTCCGTCCGCCCGTGTACACGATAACTCGAGCAAAACTTGAGATATCTCAACGAAATTTGGCATGTAGGTTTCTGTTAATCCAAGGTAGGATTGTATTGAAAATGGGCGAAATCGGACCACGCCACTTCCCATATAACGGTAATTTCCAGAAATAAGAAAACCGCGATATTTTAGTAACTATTGAAGATAATTCACTCAAAATTGATATTTGGAATGATTTTCAGACGAAAAATAAGAATATTATAAATTTTTGGAAAATGGGCGTAGCCACGCCCACTTATGGTTACATGTGTATATCTTGGTAACCGCTGCTCAAATTTCTTCCAAACTTGGCACAGTTGTTGGCCTTGATACAGCATACTAAATGGCCGAAAATTTAAAAAATCGGACAATAACCACGCCAACATCCCATATATAACGGTAATTTAGAGAAATACAAAATCTTCGATAAATCAGTAAATATTTAAAGCTAATTAATTCAAAATTGATGCTTGGAACAATTCTTTACCAAGATATACGTTTATGGTAAAATTTTGGAAAATGGGCGTGGCACCGCCCACTTATGATCACATATATGTATATCGGTAACCGTTCTACCGTGCTTGGGCAGGAGGCTTTGAAAGCAACATTACAGGCATTTGTCACAAAGTTCACTACTTCATAAATTTTTGACAATGAGTCCAGCTCACCAAGAAAAAAACCCTTTGTATTCGAGAGACTCGCTTCATCAGGTCTTAACGATAATCAGGACTTATCGTGAGAAGCGTATCTGCGTAGAGAGGCCGACAGCGTATTTCTATACTTTGCCCAGTCGGTTCGCTTTCTGTTCCTGCATGCTGTTAAAGGAGCAGGATCAAAATTGGGATTAAAACTTACGTGGAGGTGGTCAGAAAACGAATGTTTTTGAACACCTGCCAGTCCCGTATCCGATCGAACAAACCGCTCGACACAAGGGTGTTGTCCAGCGCTTCCCTTCTAACAGAGGTCACAAAGGTGGGATCGTTCCCACGGTTACATACAGTAAGATTATATAAAATAATAAAGTCAAGTAAACACTCACCTCGGGAGTTGGTGTCGATTGAGCACCAGATCGTGTTATGTGAATTAGTGTCGGCCCCTATCACGACCGGCAGCTTTCTATGATTTGCTTCCTTCACACCTTCTTCCAGTCTATAGGGTGGAGAAACATGGCTATCGTGGGCCATGTAGGTTGTTGCCAAACTGACCACGCTCTCCTACAGTTCGGCGCTGATGCAGACAGTGTCCTCGTCGCTATATTGGGAGAGTAAAGAATGAGAATATACTTTTCTAATTATAATGCAAGCTCTGATCCTACCTATTACTGAAGCTGTTACCACCTGGTAGGCATCAGAGTTCAGTCCGCAAACCTTGTTTCTGACGATCCAATGTTCTTGGACTAGAATCAAGTCCGCAGCTTTATCATTGAGGCGAAAAAGGAGAGCAGCCGAGGCTGCCTTGGAGTGGTGCAGATTAATTAATCTTTTGATGACCTTAGGAGCTGCCGTTCCGTCATGCCGAGCCCCGACGGAGGGCGAAATTCCGATTGCTGCTTTGGAGCAGCTGGGGCGCAGATCGAGGTCATTTGCCCCGGTCGTCGAGGATATACCCGCGGGAGTGGTCCCCTGCTTGTTCGTGGAGGACTTGTGCTCGACCACTTCACCTTGCGATTTCCATATGACCTGGATGGGCATGGGAGAGGGGCCTTCCGCAGCTTTTCTGCCGGCTTCGACTTTCCTTCATGGGGTATAATTCCACCGGCATCCCTGGAGGTTTGCTTTCCCTTTGGTGGTTTAGCAATCCTTCCAGCTTCTGCGGAAGCCCGAAGCTATTTTGGGCCATTCAGACCCTCTCGGTTCCGTCGAGCAGGGTTCCGAGGCTGCTTTATTTTTTGTGCTCATATTTTCTGGTTCTTTGGCCACCTACTGAGCCGAGGCCTTTCGGTGGCCGGAAAATAAGGAAAAGGGAAAAAACTGTCGACTACGGCAGAGCCCCATGCCGCAACAAGCCGCCCGTTACTCCCGGAGGCGGACAGGTATCCGGGAGGCGCCGTTAGAATACAGTCGGAAAGCCCCCTGACTGCAAATTTTGCAATGGGCACGGTGACGCATGACACCCTG
>NW_023458564.1:20559511-20568256 GCF_013731165.1 Rhagoletis pomonella | reverse complement strand
CAGGGTGTCATGCGTCACCGTGCCCATTGCAAAATTTGCAGTCAGGGAGCTTTCCGACTGTATTCTAACGGCGCCTCCCGGATACCTGTCCGCCTCCGGGAGTAACGGTGGACTTGTTGCGGCATGGGGCTCTGCCGTAGTCGACAGTTTTTTCCCTTTTCCTTATTTTCCGGCCACCGAAAGGCCTCGGCTCAGTAGGTGGCCAAAGAACCAGAAAATATGAGCACAAAAAATAAAGCAGCCTCGGAACCCTGCTCGACGGAACCGAGAGGGTCTGAATGGCCCAAAACAGCTTCGGGCTTCCGCAGAAGCTGGAAGGATTGCTAAACCACCAAAGGGAAAGCAAACCTCCAGGGATGCCGGTGGAATTATACCCCATGAGGGAAAGTCGAAGCCGGCAGAAAAGTTGCGGAAAGCCCATCCCATGCCCATCCAGGGCATATGGAAATCGCAAGGTGAAGTGGTCGAGTACAAGTCCTCCACGGACAAGCAGGGGACCACTCCCGCGAGTATATCCTCGACGACCGGGGCAAATGACTCCGATCTGCGCCCCAGTCGCTCCAAAGCAGCAATCAGAATTTCGCCCTCTGTCGGGGCCCGGAATGACCGAAGGGCAGCCCCTAAGGTCTTCAAAGATTAGTTAATCTGCACCACTCCAAGGCAGCCTCGGCTGCTGTCCTTTTCCGCCTCAGTGATAAAGCTGCGGACTGATTCTAGTCCAAGAACCTTGGATCGTCAGAAACAAGGTTTTCGGACTGAACTCTGATGCCTACCAGGTGGTAACAGTTTCAGTAATAGATAGTATCAGAGCTTGCATTATAATTATAAAAGTATATTCTCATTTTTTACTCTCCCAATATAGCGACGAGGACACTGTCTGCATCAGCGTCGAACTGTAGGAGAGCGTGGTCTGGTTGGCAACAACCTACATGGCCCACGATAGCCATGTTTCTCCACCCTATAGACTGGAAGAAGATGTGAAGGAAGCAAATCATAGAAAGCTGCCGGTCGTAATAGGGGCCGACTCTAATTCACATAACACGATCTGGTGCTAAATCGACACCAACTCCCGAGGTGAGTGTTTACTTGACTTTATTCTTTTATATAATCTTACTGTATGTAACCGTGGGAACGATCCCACCTTTATGACCTCTGTTAGAAAGGAAGTGCTGGACATCACCCTTGTGTCGAGCGGTTTGTCCGATGGGATAAGGGACTGGCAGGTGTCCAAAAAGATTCGTTTTCTGACCACCTCTACGTTAGTTTCAATCTCAATTTTGATCCTTTACAGCATGCAGGAACAGAAAGCGAACCGACTGGGTAAAGTATAGAAATACGCTGTCGGCCTCTCTACGCAGATACGCTTCTCATGATAAGTCCTGATTATCGTTAAGACCTGATGAAGCGAGTCTCTCGAATACAAAGGGTGTTTTTCTTGGTGAGCTGGACTCATCGTCAAAAATTTATGAAGCAGTGAACTTTGTGACAAATGCCTGTGATGTTGCTTTCAAAACCTCCTGCCCAAGCACTATCCCCAAGGGTAAAAAGAAACCCCAGTGGTGGAATCCTGAGATTTCAGCACTGAGGAACATCAGCAGGAGGCTTTTCAATCACGCTAAGCGAGTAGGTCTTTGGCAACCATACAAAGACGCACTCAAAGTTTTCAAGAATGCCATAAAGAGAGAGCGAAACGCGAATCTTGACGAAACTTCTGCCAACAGGCTGAGAAAGTTCTCTCGATATTCTCTTCAATAATGAACTCTATCCAGAAACCTAACGGTGACTGGACGACATCATGTAACGAAATGCTGGAGGTCCTTATGAGCACTCACTTCCCGGGCTGCTCGGACGACAACTCCGGCTTTTCGCCCGGTGCTAGGACCTACTTGTCTTGGGTGATACCGTTAGGGCGTCGTATGTGATGAGACGGTGGAATGTGCTTTAATGTCCTTTTATGCCCTACAAATCTTTGGACCTTGACGGAATCTTTCCCGCTGAACTACAGGCAGATAAGGACATACTGTTCCCTCTGCTTTCTCAGATTTTTACAGCCTGGCTTACCCTGACTCTCATACCACATGAGTGGACAGAGACAAAGGCGTATTCCTACCAAAAGGAGGCATGTGAAACCGCAGGATTTCAGGCCTATAAGCCTCACTTCATTCTTTCTTAAAACTCTAGAGAGGCTCATCGACGGAATATAAAAACTGACAACCTCTCCCCGAACCAGCATGCATATTCCAAGGGAAAATCCGTGGATACGGCACTCTACGAAATCGTATCGATGATTGAAAAAGGATTGACCTTAACGGAATACACGATCGGAGTTTTTCTCGATATCGAGGGTGCTTTCAACAATGTCTACCAGAAGTCTGTTGTTAACTCCCTTCTTATGGCGGGGGTGCAGCGGGGTCTGGTGGATTTTATTGGGCTCCTTCTCGAAAAGAGAACTATTCTATCAGAACTGGGGGATGGTTCCATTACAAAGTATGTGACCAGAGGCACCCCAAGGGGGCGTTTTCTCCCCCTTGCTCTGGAATCTAACAGTGAACACCCTACTTCTAAGCCTAAAGGGCACCCTTTGTCAAGTCATAGCGTACGCTGATGACATAGCAATCGTGGCAACGGCAAGCATCTTCAGGTCCTGAGTGAGTTATTGCAAAACGCACTCGGTCTGGTAAACATCTGGTCCAAGGAATGTGGACTTAGCATCAATCCTACCAAGACAGAAATGGTACTTTTCACAAGGAAGTATAAAACTCCCTTATTTAAACCTTCCACCCTAAACAGGTGGGCACTTACTCTCTCAACTGAGGTCAAATACCTTGGAATTATTCTAGACAAGAAACTTGAATGGAAGCGAAACATTGAAGACCGCTCCAGAAATGCCAATACCACCCTTTATGCCTGTAAGACGGCTAAAGGCAAAAAATGGGGAATAAAACCACACATAGTACACTGGATGTACACAGCTGTGATAAAACCCATCCTTTTCTACGGCATCACCGTATGGCGGCCTGCGCTAAACAACACTTTCTCCAGAGGAAAGTTGGAACGGGTGCAGAGGACGGCTGCCATGCTAGTCACGGGAGCGCTAAATCCACCAAGTCTCTGGAAATATTGTTAAACCTTCCACCTGTGTATCTCTACTGAAAATTTCGTGCCGGCTGTAGTGCGGCCTGGTTAACTACAATCCAGCCGTGGAGAGACCTCAGATTCGGACAAGCAAAAGTACTTCAAACTCTACCGGATAATCTACGATAGATAGATTATACCACTCCTCTACACTGCCTAGACAACAAATTCTCCACAAGAATCCCAGAGGAACGTAGACCCAGGGTCTACGGCCTTATATACAGATGGTTCCAAGCTTAACAAAACAGTGGGAGCGGGATCTACTCTGACGAACTTGCGCTAAACCTCAGTTTTCGCTTACCGGACCATTGTATTGTTTTTCAACTGAATTAAACGCCATAATGGAGGCGGGTCAATGGCTCATAACCTCCGTCCCTCCAGGACGGCCTATTGCTATCTGACAGTCAGGCTGCTATCAAACCTCTCAATTCTAATGGAACAACGTCCAAAGTAGCCATATAATGCAGGAAAATTCTCAACCTTCTGGCATTAAAATGCTCCTTGACTGTTTTATGGGTCCCTGGACATAGGGACATTCCTGACAACTAGCCGACGAGCTGGCAAGGAGGGCGACAGAAATGTCTGAAGTCAATTCTGCTCTGAATGCGGGCATACCTCTAATCTCCTGGCTAGGATACCCTACCAATGACTTTTGTCGCAGTTGCAGGGACGAGAAAGAGGTGGAGACCATTGCACACTATCTCTGCCATTGTCCCGCTGGCCTACACGCGCATCCGATTCTTTAACAAGTACTTTCTAGATTTTTTAGCCGATTTGAACTCGGCGAATGTCCTCCACTTTTTGTACTACCGCACTCGGTGGTTCAATTTTAAGAAAGGGAAAGAAACAAATGGTTTCGGCCAGTGGTATCATAACGGGCTTTTCCAGCCACTCCGACCTAACTTAACCTAACCTACAGGATTGCTCGGCAGTTCTACGACCCTCTCAAAACCAAAGCTCTCTTAGCTATGAACAAACCAGATGCCTATAAAATTACTGCAGTGTGCACAGGGCACTGGCCTGTTGGGGTGCATGCCGAAAGGATAGGACTGCCCTTCAATCGGTTCTGCCACAGCTGCGATGACCCAGGCTAGGATGAGGCTAAAGCCACAAATCAAAATGGCGTAAACTGATTTCAATAATTATTTTTTTATCAGAAAGATGGTACCTCAAAGGTCGTCTCAATATTTGGTTTAGATCCGATCATTGTATCTTGAAAAAAATAGCGGTACCCCAAAATTTGTGTATGAGAATTGAAGTTGGTTGTGTGTTTTGAATAAAAATTACTTGTTTAATAAAAAGTTTTATGAACACAAAATGCGCTCAACTTTAAAAAGTAATAAAAGGAATTAAAAAAGAGTTTTGATGTTAATTTTCCTCTATTTATGGTTTTTGTAGTGGAATTCTGTCAATCGTTGAGCTAAATTTTCGTCGCCGAAATTCTCTAAATGCAAAGTAGTGGACCTAAAAGTATACTGAATGGAAATGTCATAACTGTAATATGTAATCAGCCAAATCTGGCAGTATAAGCAGCATGTAACTAGATGTTGCATGTTGTTAGGCGTACCTGCTATTATTTTGGAGATTTTTGACGATCAAAATTAGCAATAGCAAATGCTGGAATCCTGCTGCTCGTTTTCGATGGAGATGGTGATTGTTCACGATTTCCTAATTTTTTGTAATATTTCGAATACCGAAAAAATTAACTGAACTTGTATTTTTATTATGTAGGTCATTTTGGTGGAACGAACTCGAAGTTGGCAAATTAAATTTTCGAAGTCTTGTTAAGTACTATCAGTGGTAAACTGGTTTAGGCTGTAAAGTGTAAAAATGAACAGCAAATGAGTATACATTGCATATTTTTAGGACAATGTTTTCATTCCCAGTTAAACTTTTAATAGCTCTCAAGAAAAACGAAAAATCATATAAAATGCCGCACAAGCAATGGAAAAGAAATTTGCATATGAGCCATTCTTTTTTAAGTAGGACGGGTTTCTCAAAAAAAAATATATATCATGTCTCCGATTCGCTCTTTTTTTTGTTTTGTATGTTCTATACATTAAATAAGCTAATAGCTGTTCGAAGAATTTGTTTCTTATTTTTCTTTTCGGAGATATGATCTGTCAAAGTTTGAATTTTTTCGTGATTCTTACTAATCATGTACTTCTTCAAATCGTTATATCTCGGGTTCTGCTGATCGCAGAGACTTTATCTTAACATCATTTTAAAGCTAAGAAATTTTAAAATATTTTGCTTTATGCCGAGATGGTTTATTTTGTGAGAATCAACAATTTTTTGTAATTTGTTTTCCAAAACTTATTTTATGATATATTTAGTAAGGTGTTAAACATCTAGTTTGCAAGAATTTAAATTTTATTGCAGATTCCGATAGAATACCTATCCAGATATACTATTTGTATGGCAAGATTTTTCTTTAAGGCGACAAACCCTAGAAATGGGCGTGGCAATTGCAGGATTAAAATTAGCAAAACGCAGATTTTATTGCGGATTTCGGCTACATTTGATCCACAACTTTTCGCCAGAATATCTATTGGTATGGCTGGTTGAAACCACCAAACACTCCCCTTGAGCGGTAATGTGTACATCCATAGGTTTCTCGGAAACGGCGGTCACGATTTTGATTAGACTTTGAATTCAGATAAGGGTTTGCATTTTGTATTTTCAATTTGTTTCAAATAAAATAACATTTTGGGTATCAAATGGAAAGTATTTAAAAAAATCCCAATTCAGAAATATTTTCGAATAGGGTTGTCATCTATTTTTTACCTAAAACAATTTAATGTGGATATCAAATGAAAGGTATTTTTGAGAATTTAAATCCTGAAATATTTTCCATGAGGATTGCCACGTTTTTTTTTGAAATGCAAACTTTTATCTTAGTAATTTAATCGAGCATATGCATATACATACGTACATATGTATACACACATATCCACAAGAATATCGAGGGCTTATATCTAATACCCTCTATGTATCTGAATTTTTCATTAAAAATAGATTCTGATATAAAAATCCACCTAAGACTTAACTGTCATCGGTGATGTTAATGCTGAGCTTGTATAACGCTGCGATGTTTAATAGAAGGATTTAGTGTTGCAACTTGCGGCCTTAACCCTAGAACACACACCCAGAAAATACCACGTAAACACACACCCGGGATACGTTTGTACCCGGGACCTTATTTTGCGGTTTTTTTAATGCTTATTCAACCGATTTCTATGATTTTTTTTTTTGAAATGTATATTTTAATATATAACAAGTATTTTGTCTTTTGTTTCATTCGAATATTCCTACTGGTTCCAGCGATATGGGCAAATAAAGTCAGGACATGCAACAGTGGATTTTTGTTTTTGTTGTTGTCCTGATAAATGCAAAATAAAATAATATAATTTATAATAATATACTTGTAGAGTAACAACGAATACACATTTTGGTTTTTATTTCATTGAAATATTCTACCTGGTTCAAAAGATATGTGCAAAAAGGTCGCGCAAGGTATGGGTACGTAGGTAGCAAATACACTGGTATAACTGGTTTTTGTATTTTATATGCAGCTGCAAGGGTTGTTTTCACACGAGGTGTTGTTATAAATGCTGCCTGTTGATATTTTCATTATTGTTTTGGTGCTCAAAAGTGTAAGAAGTGAAAATATAAGTGAAAATAAATATAACTGAAACTATAAATAACTGGATACGAAATGACTTCAAGAAGAAACGAATATTTATCAAGTGCAGCATATAGAAGGTAAAAAATGTAAAATAAGCAACAATGTAAACATATACTAATTTTTTTTATTATGCAGGCTAACTGAGGAACAGCGAGAATCATATATACAATCTTTATTTGATGAAATTTGTGACGATGACGCTCCCTATGACTTTTACTCAGAAGATGAAGAAGAAATTCAAATCAATGACATTGAAATTGCTGATGACGATGCTGAAGTTTCGCAAAGTGCCGCAGAAGTATTACCTGATTATGCGGACTATGAGGATGATGAAGAAGACGATGAAGAAGAAGAAGTAGAAGAAAATAATGAATTACCTGCTAGTGCCGAAATATTATAAGAGAACGTTCTGGACCAGCTAGATGCACTGAAATGTTGTCAATAGAGCAAACATTCAAATGTTTCATGAACGTTGAAATGGCTGATATAATTATGCGCCACACAAATAAGTTAGCAAAAGAAACTTATAATGCTTACAACAATGCGCATCCAAACACAACTCCTAAATCATGGACGCCTGTGTCAATAACAGAGCTGTATGCATTTTTTGGCATACTTATTATGACTGGTGCGAACCATAGCAATGGAGAACATGTTCGAGATTTATGGAGCGTCAAAAACTATCCTTTATATCGCGCCACAATGGGAGTCAACCGTTTCTGTTCGATATTGCGGTTCCTAAGATTTGACGATAAAAACACTCGTGCAACACGCTTACTAACTGATAAAGCAGCACCGATCAGTGAGTTGTGGACGATGATGAACAATAATCTTGCTGCACATTACAAGCCCAGCTCATGCTTGACGATTGATGAACAATTATTTCCTTACCGTGGACGCACACGGTTTACGCAGTACATACCGTCAAAACCTGCTAAATATGGTATCAAGGTTTGGTGGATTTGCGATGCCACAAATGCATATCCACTGCATGGACAAATATATACTGGCCAAGCAGAAACTGGTAGGGAAACGAACCAAGGCGAACGAGTGGTGAAGGATTTGTCTGCCAAATACCAAGGAAGTGGCCGAAACATTACAATGGACAATTTGTTTACGACCTTGCCAGTTGCAGAACTGCTTCTCACCTGGAAACTCACGATCGTTGGAACTTTGCGCAAAAACAAATCATATATTCCTCAAGAAATGAAGCAGAACAAAAACAGGACAATTGGTTCAACGACATTTGGCTTCAAAAATAATGTGACAATGTGCTCTTATGTTCCCAAAAAAAATAAAGCAGTAATTTTGCTTTCGACCATGCATAATGATGCTGAAATAGCTGACAGTGGGAAACCTGAAATAATTGAATATTATAATCGTACCAAAGGTGGTGTTGATCGAATGGACCAAATGTTTGCGGAATATCCAACACAAAGACAAACAAAACGATGGCCACTAGCGATGTTCTTCAACATGTTGGACATTACAGCTCTTGCAGCCTACATTTTCTACGATTTGAATAACCCTATGTTGCCTTGGAGAACAAACAACAAGCGTAAGCAGATCCTGCGCAGCTTGGCTGAAGCATTGTGTATGCCCATTATTGAAGCCAGAGCCATAAATCGTCAAGTGACGCGAAATTTTTCGACTAAAATTGCTATTGAAGCATATTTCAACCGACCGGTGGAATCAATGGTGTCAACAGCAGCATCAACATCTGCCGCAGCGCGCACGCCAAAACCTGTGTCCGGATCTTGCTATTTATGTTACGCACAAGAGGAAAAACGAATGTAAGAAGCCAATGTGTCTTGAACATTCGGTCACATCAACAAATTGCTCTATTTGCCATGATTTTCCTTAGATATAAGATGCTTTTTTATAATTTTTATAATAAAAGTCAATAATATAATGTGTGAAAT
>NW_023458564.1:20552332-20559411 GCF_013731165.1 Rhagoletis pomonella | reverse complement strand
AAAAATGAAATACAATTGAAGAATGTGCGATGTTATATTGTGGTGTATTATGCTACATATGTTATGTTATTTAATCTTATGTTATGGTATGTTATGTTATGCTAAGTACTAAGCTAAACTCCCTCCACTTAACCCATTCCAACTAATGTTATTTCAGCTCAACTCAACTCACAAAAACTATCCTTAATTTAAGCGGTTGAATTTCAACCGCTGGGCGAACACTAGTTGAAATAAATGCAAGAAGAATGCCTTAGCGCTTTTTTTTCTGCCGAAAGAAGCGAGTGACTCTAAAAAAACAACTCGTGAGGTTTGCTCATATACTATAAGTATTATGAAATACGTATAAAATTAATTACTGTATTTTGTTTGGTACTAATAAAGTGATTATAACTTTAAATAAAAAAGTATATTTCAAACCCTTTGATTTATTACACCGTGCGACAAAAAAACACACACAAAAAAATCAATATATTCCCAACACTGGGGGCCAAATATCGTAAAACTGCGTTTTTATTTTTTCTCTCTGACTCAAGATTTTATTTTTAAAAGGATTTTGAAATTTCTAGAATATGATTGAATAAAAAAAAATATTTAAAGGATTTGGTGCATTGTAGAGTAACAATATGGATATCAGTTAAATGAAAAAGTTTTCAAGAATTAAAAAAAATTAAATTTTTTTGCACCAGGACGAATAAATGTTGAAAATGTCCTTTTAAAACTTTATCCTTGAATATCCTTGGAAATTTCCAACATTTATTTTAGAAAAAAATATATGTCAAGGACTAATATGTAAACTACCACATCCTCGAATTTCGTCTTTACAACTTTATTAAATTTAGATAAAAAGAAGTTTTACACTTCTCTTTGTAAGATATTGATAGTTACAATATACATATATGAAGATACGAGAATCATTATAAAGTACAGCACTCGGCTGGGTATTGAACCAAACCAACTTTTTTTTAAGAGACTGAATCATAGGTAAAAAGCAATTCCTCCGTTTTTCGAAGTTAACCTCCGAAATCGAGATACGGGCCTTCGAAGTTTGAAATAGGATCTTTGGTAAAAATTATTTTTTATTATTATATGTAAATAACTAAAAAACTAGAACTACAGTCGTAGACCCCCTTTTGCACTTATTTAAATGGTTTATAACATTTTTTTTTGCAAACTTATATTACAGTTGCTATAAGAAATTAAAAATCTTATATTTCAAACAACTTTGAACTGATTTTGAACTGACAACAAATTACTAAGCGATTTAAAAAAAAATATGCCGTTGCTAACGCAATCAAATCTTCTTGTTTCTGATATGCGTATTTGTATACTTCGTATATAAAAACTTGAGAAAAACACTTAAAACGAAAAATACCTTTTTCTATAAAAAAAAAATAAATAAATTAACAAAGAAGTTACTAACCGATTTTTAAGAATTTGGTCTCGTTGTAAAGGCGATTAAGCTCCCTTTGCTCCGGTGTGCATATTTGTATACTTCGTGTATAAAAATTTGACAAAAAAAACACTTGAAAGCAAAATATATCTTTTTTATAATGAAAAATATTTTAGAAAAAAAATTACTAACCGATTTTATAAAAAATTGATATCGTTGTAAAGGCTATCAGAAAACGTAAACGTCTTAAACCAAAAAATTTCGTTTTATGTACACAAAAAAATATGTATATTTAAAAATATTTTTTCCCTCTATATAAACCCTTGCCCCCAGATGAATGGCTGGCTACCACAGTAGACAGTAGCGAACCTTTTTGGGTTGTTGTTGTAGCAATCGTTGTTTTCGTAGCTATGTTCACCCTTGAGGAAAACACTGGGTTGTGTGCTGCATTGTTATTAGATAAATAAATTTAAGCATTTGATATATCTTGATCTTATTAAAAGAAAATTATAAATGGTGCAGTAATTAAACAAATGAATAAGATGAATCCAAAATATGAATGCCAAAATCTAAAAAATTATGTACAGCAATCTAAAATGCACATAATAAATATTTAAATACTTAAGTATCCTTAGGTGTTGTTTCTATCACCGAATCAAATAAAGGTTTGGTAAGTAAGTGTTTACATTTTGTACTAAGTAATAATAAATTAGTAAAATGATATTACAATGCTCTAATAATTGAAGAGATTAGTAAAACAAGCTTTAAAATTTTAAGGAAGTGATGAAGTTATTATTTTATCATTTAAAAAAATTTATAACTCTGGGCCTGTACCAATAAGTAGAAAGGTACTATAGTGAAAAAAAAACTTGTTACTATGGTAAGAAAATTTTACATTTCTGCTGTGCCAATTCGTAACTTTTTACGGCTGGAAATTTTGAACAGTTTCTGTGGTGCAAAAGAGATTAAGCAATTAAAATGCAGCAATTAAATAAAAAAAGATTATGTTTCTACTGTCTTTCATTCTTCTTGAACTGAAAGCCATGTGTTTATTGAACAAAAAACACTTCAAAACCGTCAGGTGGCTGTAATTCTTGCTCGGCTCGGCTTGTTCTTGCTAATACTTAAAATTCGTGGAATTATAAAACAAAAGCATAAAATGTACAGATTTTTGATGAAATTCAACGAACATTACTACTTCCATTGTTTTTCGCGTAAACAGAAGAAAAATAAATAGAAACATATATTCACCACGGCGGCAGTAACAACAGAGAAATATTTTTTCTGTGGTTGCTCATTTTAGGGCCAGTTTTTCAGTGCCAGTTTAAACTTAGTTTAAGTAAACTGAGGTTATCACTACTTGCCGGTTAAACATCATTATCGACGTTTTCGAAATCATGCATATAACATGTGATCGATAAAGCAGTCGTTGTATTTAACAGGAGCTTCTACCTCCGATTAGTGCTAGTTAGACATTGAACAACCGGGGCTAAGTTTAAATTGAACAGTTGGCTGACATTTGATTGGCTGATCTTAGTTTAAACCACGGCCGTGCACTGAAAAGTTGTCGCCGAGTACTGTCGTTCACCCCGGTGGACAACCATCTAGCCATAATCCGCATCAAAGCGAGATTGTGGAACATCTCGCTCATCTGCGGCCATGCCCCGACGGAAGAGAAGAATGAGGTATCCAAGGATCTCTTCTATGACCGCTTGGAGTGCAAGTACGAGTGCTGCCCACGCCACGATACCAAAATCGTGCTTGGAAGCTTCAATGCCAGGGAGGGCAAGGAAGAGATCTTGGGAACCCACGTCGGAAAATTCTGCCTCCACGACAAAACGTCCGACAACAGATTGAGGCTGTTCGACTTCGCCGGGGCCCGCAACATGGTTGTATGCAGTACTAGGTTCAAGCATAAAAATATCCATCAAGCTACGTGGCTGTATCCGGATCGAAAAACGAGAAACCAAAGCGATCATGTTGTGATAGACGGAAGGCACGCTTCCATTGTTTTAGACGTACGCACACTCCGAGGCCGAAACATCGACTCGCCCCAGTACACTGCACTGCAGCAAAAAATGTGCGCCCGAATATGCAAGGAAAGCTTAACGTCGAAAAGCTGCAATCACAACAGACAGCCAATGCATTCGCTACTCGACTCTCACACCTGCTCTCAGAGACCACTCTTCAACGAACCGACATATGCGAGCAGTGGAACCACATTTCCCGCTCAGTAAGTACCGCCGCCGAAGACGAAGTCGGATATCAGCGAGCCCGAAAGAACAACTGCTACGATGAGAAGTTTCAGGACGCTGCATAGAAAAAAGAAGCCGCCTACAGGACCAAGCTGCGATCGGGCGCAACGCACGCTATGTGGGACCGCTATAGGGATCTGAATAGGAAAGCGAGACGTATTTGCCGCAATAAGTGGAGAGAGGCCGAAATACGTAAGTGGGAAGACCTTGAAATGCTGGCCGACAGGAAGAATGCCCGAAAATTTTACCAGAGAGTTAGGCGACTTACGGAAGGTTTCAAGACCAGGGCCTATTCCTGTAAAAACAACAATGGCGACTTAGTTTCCGATGTTCAGAGCGCACTTAAATTATGGAGGGAACACTTCTCCGCCCTACTGAATGGTAGCAGCACGGAAAGTTGTGGAGAAGAAGTGTCTGATTATGACGAGGTACGGATAGCAATAACGCGGCTGAAAAACAACAAAGCTGCTGGAGCTGACAGCCTGCCTCCGAGCCGTTCGCCACAAAACGGGGTTTCAGACAGGGTGACTCCCTTTAATGTGACTTCTGTAATCTTATGTGGGAGAAGATAATAAGAGCTGCAGAACTGAACCGCTAAGGAACAATTTACTACAAGAGCATGCAATTGCTGGCTTATGCCGATGACATAGACATATTCGGTATCAAAAACCACGAAGACTGTTCTGCCTTTTCCAAGTTGGATAAGGAAGCAAAGCGAATCGTTCTGATGGTGAACGAGGACAAGACGAAGTATCTCCTGTCATCAAACAAACAGTCAGCACATTCGCGCCTTGGCACCCACGTCACTGTTGACAGTTACTATTTCGAGAAAGTAGAGAATTTCGTTTACTTGGGAACCAGCATTAACACCGATAATAATGTCAGCATTGAAATTCAACGCAGAATCACTCTTGCCAACAAGTGCTACTTTGGACTGAGTAGGCAATTCAGGAGTAAAGTCCTCTCTCGACGTACGAAAACCACGCTCTATAAGTCACTCATCGTGCCCGTGCTTGGTATATGGCGCAGAAGCAGGCGGCTCTTGGACTGCTCGAGAGAAAGATTTTGCGGAAGATTTACGGGCCTTTACGCGTTGGCGACGGCGTCAGTTGGCACAGAAGAAAAACGACTGGCGTGCTTTGCTGAACTCGGCCAAAAGAAGAAGAAGATGTGAATATATTGATTTTTTCGTGTGTAAAATTGACTGTCGCACGGTGCTATTTATTATGGCTGCGTTTCTTTATACATTCCGGATAATCCCATTTCACAGCCGGAATAAACAGAATACGTTTGAAATATACGTTAACATATCATCAGGAATGTTCTAAAGAATAAGTAAACAAAAAAGTTTATTCCAAACGTTCAGAATAAATAAAGAAATTTAGCCTATATGGTAGGAGAGATTTTCAAACAATATTGATGACATTTTTTCGAGTTAAGTTGTTGCCGGGACGCCGGGATTGAAATAACGAGATCCCGAAAATTTCCGGAATCGTATAAATCAGGGTTGTTGCGAATATTATTCCGAAATAAAAGTCCTTTCCGGATAATAAACCAACCGCTCATCCAAATTAAACGGGTGTGGTATCAAATGAAGGAGGACTTATATAGCTTTAAAACGGAAATGCCTAAACGAGGAAAGCCAAATATTGAAAAATATTTCAATAAAAATGTTAATTAATTACCAAAAAACAAACCTTGTTATATGAATTTCTTTAGTATTAAATTATAAAACAAAAATATAAATAGAGGTCATTCGTTATTTCTGGTTAAAAGCCATTTTAGCCCTATTTCATATGATACCAAATTTGTTTAATTTGGACCGCCGGTTTATTTATTATCCGGAAAGGACTTTTATTACGGAATAATATTCGCAACAACCCTGGTATACATCCAAAAATGTACTTCCCTATTAGTAATACAATCAGATGCGGAAATCAATTTTCTCTGATTTTTCTCATTTGACATATATGTGTGTAGCCTTTTTCGGCGACTTTTTAAAAATTTCAGGGGTAGCACTGGCAAGACGGCACTATGCGGTGTCGCAGCTAATATATTTTGTTGTGAAACGCTCAGTATAGTGAGTATCGCGATAAGGAAACTATTGACAATACTCAGCGTTGCGTTATCAGCAGCAAGTGGAGAATGAGAGCGAGAGCAAAATTACAACGCCAAGAGCATAAAGTTCTGAACACATTGAGAACGACGAGCTAAGGGCCACAGCTTCCAATTTGTTATCTTCATAAACAAAACCAGGGATGGGCAGATTTTTGGCTCTTAAAGCCGTCAAAGAGCCAGCAAATGCTACGCAAGAGCTAAATTAGTTCTCAGGGTAAAAGGGTGTACAAAAGACATTAAAAGCATCATATATATTATTAATGAGAGTCGCAGTATAAGAAATTTTAATACGCTCTTCTTCCCCCTTCGTGCTGGCTCTTGATGCTACCCCTCATCTACCACCTAAATGTGCCAAGCCGGCACCTAAGTGCAAAAGGCTCCGGGGAGCCACTTTGCCCATCTCTGATCTAAACACTTTGTCGTTGACGACATAATTATTTTGAACGCCACAGCGACATCATGAATTTGTATGAGTTTGACATAAAAGAAGAGGAAGAACCTTATATGTCGCTGGAAATATAGAAATAGATCTAATCTGGCCACAACTACAGTCGTCGCGTAGCACAGTCGTCGCCAAAATAATTATCTACATAAGAGTACGGTTAAAATAAATTGACAGCTGTGGTCCGCAGCTCGTCGTTTGCATTGTGTTCGGGCTATGATGCTGTCACAATTTTTTTTAATGAACTATTCAGCAGAGTACAACTTTATAATTAGTCACATACATATGTAATTAAGAATTACATACCCAGAGATAATAGAGGGAAAAGAGGCACTGATAGAATATAAATATTGTAAATTTTTTTATTTTTAGAGGCGAGGTACATAGGTCTGTTCCTTTTTATAATTAAGTATTTTAAATGAATAGAGCCAAAAATTGTGTTACTCTAAGCGTATGCAACAAATTTTTTGAGTTGGCATGCGTACATATTTAAAATATGCATAAAGTTTTATCGCATGTAACTCAAATTTAAATTTGCAGAAATTTAAAAGATACTAATCCGTGGAAATGTTTCATACCTTGGCATATTCACCTTTATTTGCGACTTTATACCCAATGAATCGTACGAATGCAATAGAAAGTGCAACTACCCGCAATCATATCAATCGTACGATTAAAGCAGATGGATGCGTATGTACATATATGTGTATATGTGTGTATGTACGCACGTAAGTGTGATAGCAATATTTATCTTTTTTCTGTTATTTTCGTTTATTTTTAAATGCACTTATTTATGTTTTGTTTTGCATATCTTTGACTGCTTTGGTTGGTTCACTCTGCTACCTTCATTGTAGATTTGTTTGGTTGCATCACT
>NW_023458564.1:20550754-20552232 GCF_013731165.1 Rhagoletis pomonella | reverse complement strand
AGATGAAGATGAAGATGAAGATGAAGATGAAGATGAAGATGAAGATGGAGATGAAAATGAAGATGAAGATGAAGATGAAGATGAAGATGAAGATGAAGATGAACATGAACATGAACATGAACATGAACATGAACATGAACATGAACATGAACATGAACATGAACATGAACATTAACATGAATATGAACATGAACATGAACATGAACATGAACATGAACGTGAACATGAACATGAACATGAACATGAATATGAACATGAAGATAAACATAAACATAAACATTAAAATCGACAGAGACAAAGATAGAGAGGAGAAAGTGATAGGGATAAAAAGGAAATACAACTGAAAAATGTGCGATGCTATATTGTGGTGTGTTATGCTACATATGTTATGTTATTTAATCTTATGTTATGGTATGTTATGTTATGCTAAGTACTAAGCTAGACTCCCCTCCACTTAACCCATTCCAACTAATGTTATTTCAACCGCTGGGCGAACACTAGTTGAAATAAATGCAAGAAGAATGTCTTAGAGTTTTTTTCTGCCGAAAGAAGGTCGTGAAGTTTACTCATATACTTTAACTATTATGAAATACGTATAAAATTAATTAGTGTCTTTTGTTTTGTTACTAATAAAGTGATTATAACTTTAAATAAAAAAGTATATTTCAAATCCTTTGATTTATTACACCGTGCGACAAAAGTAGAACACAGGAAAAAATCAATATATTCACAACACTGGGGGCCAAACATTAGCGCAAACAAGGGGTGGGTTTTGGGGTTCAAACCCCCCCTAAAGCTAATAACCTCAAATACAATCTGTATCTTAAAGCTAAGATTCCAGCTCTCAAGGAAATTATAAGAAATATTTATTATAATTTCTGTTGTTTGAAAAAGCGCTTTGCTTTTGCTGTAAATTTTCATGAGGGAATAAATATACGAGCATTTTTTTCTGGAGAGCTGCAAACTGATTTATCGTCCGTCGTTTTATATGAATTTTTCGAATTTCTTGAGAGTTCAGTTAATTTTTTCGGTATTTGAAATATTAAAAAAATTTAGCAATCGTGAAAAATCACCATCTCTATCGAAAACCAGAAATCGAAAAAATGAACATAGAAGTGCAAAAATTCATGGAATCAATAAATTTAATTTTACTGCCTCTTTTTTTAAAATTTTTTATTAGGTACTTTTGAAAGTTGAGCGCATCTTGAGTTTATAGAACTTTTTATTAAACAAGTAGTTTTTAAGGAAAGAACACAACCGACTTCAATTCTCATATTCAAATTTAGGGGTACCGTTAATTTCTTCATGATCCAATCATCGGATCTCTAAAACAAATTACGGGACGAACCTTGAGGTACTATCTTTCTAATAAAAAAAGGATTATTGAAAACGGTTCACGTGGTCCAAAGTTATGTATTCCGGCGATATGATAACCTCCCTTTTTTTTGAAGTCGGTTAAAAGCGTTTGAGTTCTGTTA
>NW_023458564.1:20538941-20550744 GCF_013731165.1 Rhagoletis pomonella | reverse complement strand
AACCTCCCTTTTTTTTGAAGTCGGTTAAAAGCGTTTGAGTTCTGTTAATCTGTAAATAAAGTGCAGTTTATGAATTTTAAAACGTTTATTTATTTATTACATACTGTACATAAAACTTGCATATATGTATTTTAAACAGGGTATTATCTGAAGAAAATTTTCAGTATTTTCCGGTGATATATTTTCAGAAATATAAAACCCCCCTAAAATATATTCCTGGGTGCGCCCCTGGGGCCAAATATCGTAAAACTGCGTTTTTATTTTTTTCTCTGACGTCAAGCTTTTATTTTTAAAAGGACTTTGAAATTTCTAGAATATGATTGAATAAAAAAAAATATTTAAAAGATTTGGTGCATTGCAGAGTAACAATATAGATATCAGTTAAATGAAAGAGTTTTGAAGAATTAAAAAAAAAAAATTTTTTTGCACCAGGGCGAATAAATGTTGAAAATGTCCTTTTAAAACTTTATCCTTGAATATCCTTGGAAATTTCCAACATTTATTTTAGAAAAAATATATGTCAAGGACTAATATTTAAACTACCACATCCTCGAATTTCGTCTTTACAACTTTATTAAATTTAGATAAAAAAAAAATTTACACTTCTCTTTATAAGATATTGATAGTTACAATATACATAAATGAAGATACTAGAATCATTATAAAGTACAGCACTCGGATGGGTATTGAACCAAAACCATTTTTTTAAGAGATTGAGTCATAGGTAAAAAAGTAGTTTCTCCGTTTTTCGAAGTTAGCCTCCGAAATCGAGATATGGGCCTAGGAAGTTCGAAATAGGATCTTTGGTAAAAAATTATTTTTTATTATTATATGTAAATAACTAAAAAACTAGAGCCACAGTCGTAGACCCCCTTTTGCACTTATTTAAATGGTTTATAACATTTTTTTTGCAAACTTATATTACAGTTGCTATAAGAAATTAAAAATCTTATCTTTCAAACAATTTTGAACTGACAACAAATTACTTATTTAAAAAAAATTTATATCGTTGCTAACGCAATCCAATCTTCTTTCTTCTGATATGCGTATTTGTATACTTCGTATATAAAAATTTGAGAATAAACACTTAAAAGGAAAAAGGTATTTTTTCTATAAAAAAAAAAAATCAATTAACAAAGAAGTTACTAACCGATTTTTAAGAATTTGCTCTCATTGTAAAGGCGATTAAGCCCCCTTTCCTCCGGTGTGCATATTTGTATACTTCGTGCATAAAAATGTGAGTAAAAACACTTGAAAGCAAAATATATCATTTTTTGTAATGAAAAATATTTTAAACAAAAAAATTACTAACCGATTTTTAAAAAATTGATATCATTGTAAAGGCTACCAGAAAACGTATACTTTCTTATACCCAAAAATTTCGTTTTATGTAGACAAAAAAAATATATATTTAAAAATATTTTTTCCCTCTATATAAACCCTTGCCCCCTATATGAAATGCTGGCTACCACAGTACAGACAGTAGCCAACCTTCTTGGGTTGTTGTTTTAGTAATCGTTGTTGTTGTAGCTATGTTCACCCTTGAGGAAGGCACTGGGTTGTGTGCTGCTATTTAATGGCCTTCCTCAGAATTTTTCGTAGATTTCAGGGTTGTGTGCTGCATTGTTATTAGATAAATAAATTTAAGCATTTGATATATCTTGATCTTATTAAAAGAAAATTATAAATGGTGCAGTAATTAAACAAATGAATAAGATGAATCCAAAATATGAAAAATTATGTACAGCAATGTAAAATACACATAATAAATATTTAAATACCTAAGTATCCTTAGGTCTTGTTTCTATCACCGAATCAAATAAAGGTTTGGTAAGTAAATGTTTACATTTTGTACTAAGTAATAATAAATTAGTAAAATGATATTACAATGCTCTAATAATTCAAGAGATTAGTAAAATTTTAAGGAAGTGATGAAGTTATTATTTTATCATTTAAAAAAATTTATAACTCTGGGCCTGTACCAATAAGTAGAAAGGTACTATAGTGAAAAAAAACTTGTTACTATGGTAAGAAAATTTTACGTTTCTGCTGTGCCAATTCGTAACTTTTTACGGCTGGAAATTTTGAACAGCTTTTGTGGTGCAAACGAGATTAAGCAATTAAAATGCAGCAATTATATAAAAAAAGATTATGTTTCTACTCTCTTTAATTCTTCTTGAACTGAAAGCCATGCGTTTATTAAACAAAAAATGCTTCAAAACCGTCAGGTAGGTGTGATTCTTGCTCGGCTCGGCTTGTTCTTGCTAACAGTTAAAATTCGTGGAATTATAAAACAAAAGCATAAAATGTACAGATTCTTGATGAAATTCAACGAAAATTACTACATCCATTGTTTTTCGCGTAAACAGAAGAAAAATAAATAGAAAGATATATCCACCACGGCGGCAGTAACACCAGAGAAGTATTTTTTCTGTAGTTGCTCATTTTAGGGCCAGTTTAAACTTGGTTTAAGTTTAAATTGAACAGCTGGCTGACATTTGATTGGCTGATCTTAGTTTAAACTTTAAACCACGGCCGTGCACTGAAAAACTGGCCGTTAGTGGCAGCGCTTCGAGCGTTCAAATAATCGTTTTAATTTTGCACAAAATAGGTAATGAAACAAGTTTTATTCCAATAGGTTACATAGTAGTCATTTACGTATAAAATTTTTTGTAGAATTACTCAATAAATTTCGTTTTACACTATACTTTTTGAAACTATTTTTCGCTAATAATTCGGCAAGCAATGTCTGGCCATGCGACGTCTACTACAGCTGCTGTGTAAAGGAGCGCAAATTCGGTGTTGGATTTGTGGTGGGAGAGAGACTCCGTTGCCGAGTACTGTCGTTCACGACCATCTAGCCATAATCCGCATCAAAGCGAGATTGTGGAACATCTCGCTCATCTGCGGCCATGCCCCGACGGAAGAGAAGAATGAGGTATCCAAGGATCTCTTCTATGAGAGCTTGGAGTGCACGTACGAGCGCTGCCCACGCCACGATACCAAAATCGTGCTTGGAAGCTTCAATGCCAGGGAGGGCAAGGAAGGGATCTTTGGTTCAAGCATAAAAATATCCATCAAGCTACGTGGCTGTCTCCGGATCGAAAAACGAGAAACCAAAGCGATTGTGATAGACGGAAGGCACGCTTCCAGTGTTTTAGACGTACGCACACTCCGAGGCCCAAACATCTACTCGGACCACTACACTGCACTGCAGCAAAAAATGTGCGCCCGAATATGCAAGGAAAGCTTAACGTCGAAAAGCTGCAATTACAACCAGTGTTGCAAACTTTTAATTTTCAAAAAGCACCAAAAACTTGGAAAAAAGGCGTTTTACCAAACTAAAAGCCCCAAATTTTTTTTAATCAAAGGATGCTTTTTTCATAACAGTTTGTATTTAACAAAAGCAAAAAATTAACAATATTTACAAGAATACATACATAAATCAATACACAAAACGTTTTCGCTCATAACGATTGAATAGCCTCTATACATGCTATGATGACTCAAGCTTACGACGTATTACCGAAGTACTATTAAGACTACTATATCTCGAGAAAGAAATATCGAATCGCAACACACGAAAATAATGACCTAAGTAGAAATTACCAAAAAATTTGATGTTTTCATTATATAACCTCAAATATCGCAAAAGCCCGTGTTTTTGGCAATCTGGGCGGAGGAAATCTAAAAATTCTAGTACTAGAGCAATTGTGCGGCCAGATTTGGATTCAGCACCAAGAAACGATGTGTTTCACTCAGGTGGTAAAAAAATTAAAATTTGTACAAACATTAGAAAAGAAAAAAAGAAATACTTAACTTACCTGCGTACTAGCATTTTCAACGCGACTGCAATTCAACAAGGTGGGTTTGCAACTTCAGCTTTTTATCAATCATGGTTGTATTTTAGTGCATGTAAATTTGTATATTCTTGTAAATTCCGCATCTTCATGAGACACCGCAGCTTATAATATTTCAAATTATTTCAGGTGTTAACTATCTAAGAGTAATATTAGTTGAAAAAAAACACTAAAAACGGCACTAGGCACTAAGTAATTTTTTTGGCGTTTTAATTTTCAAAAAGCACTAAATCTAGTGCTTTAAGCACCAAGTTGGCAACTATGATCACAACAGACAGCCAATGCATTCGCTACTCGACTCTCACACCTGCTCGCAGAGAGCACTCTTCAACGAACCGACATATGCGAGCAGTGGAACAACATTTCCCGCTCAGTAAGTACCGCCGCCGAAGAAGAAGTCGGATTTCAGCGATCCCGAAAGAACAACTGGTACGATGAGGAGTTTCAGGACGCTGCATAGAAAAAAGAAGCCGCATACAGGACCAAGCTGCGATCGGGCGCAACGCACGCTATGTGGGACCGCTATAGGGATCTGAATAGGAAAGCGACACGTATTTGCCGCAATAAGTGGAGAGAGGCCGAAATACGTAAGTGCGAAGAGCTTGAAATGCTGGCCGACAGGAAGAATGCCCGACAATTTTACCAGAGAGTTAGGCGACTTACGGAAGGTTTCAAGACCAGGGCCTATTCCTCTAAGAACAACAATGGCGACCTAGTTTCTGATGTTCAGAGCGTACTTAAATTATGGAGGGAACACTTCACCGCCCTACTGAATGGTAGCAGCACGGAAAGTTGTGGAGAAGAAGTGTCGACGATGACGGAGTCGATGTTCCACCGCCTGATTATGACGAGGTACGGATAGCAATAACGCGGCTGAAAAACAACAAAGCTGCTGGAGCTGACAGCCTGCCTCCGAGCCGTTCGCCACAAAACTGGGTTTCAGACAGCGCGACTCCCTTTCATGTGACTTCTGTAATCTGATGTGGGAGAAGAACCGCTAAGGAACAATGTACTACAAGAGCATGCAATTGCTGGCTTATGCCGATGACATAGACATAATCGGTATCAAAAACCACGAAGACTGTTCTGCCTTTTCCAAGTTGGATAAGGAAGCAAAGCGAATCATTCTGATGGTGAACGAGGACAAGACGAAGTATCTCCTGTCATCAAACAAACAGACAGCACATTCGCGCCTTGGCACCTACGTCACTGTTGACAGTTACTATTTCGAGAAAGTAGAAAATTTAGTTTACGTAATGCAGCGAATTAAAATACAGCGGCTCCGCTGGCTTGGCCATATCGTTCGAATGGACACCGACGCTCCATCTCTGAAAATATTCAACTCGGAACCCGCTGGTGGTAGCAGAGGAAGTGGGAGACCCCCACTGCGATGAAAAGATCAGGTGGAGAAGGACTTGGCCTCGCTTGGCGTTTCCAATTGGCGTCAGTTGGCACAGAAGAGAAACGACTGGCATGCTTTGCTGAACTCGGCCAAAAGAATAAGAAGTTGTGAATATATTGATTTTTTCGTGTGTAAAATTGACTGTCGCACGGTGCTATTTATTATATGATAGGAGAGATTTTCAAACAATATTGATGACATTTTTTCGAGTTAAGTTGTTGGAAAATAATTAATATTTAAATGCCGGGACGCCGGGATTGAAATAACGAGATCCCGAAAATTTCCGGAATCGTATAAATCAGGGTTGTTGCGAATATTAATCCGAAATAAAAGTCCTTTCCGGATAATAAACCAACCGCTCATCCAAATTAAACGGGTGTGGTATCAAATGAAGGAGGACTTACATAGCTTTAAAACGGAAATGCCTAAACGAGGAAAGCCACATAATGAAAAATATTTCAATAAAAATGTTAATTAATTACCAAAAAACAAACCTTGTGTCAGGTATATGAATTTCTTTAGTATTAAATTATAAAACAAAAATATAAATAGAGGTCATTCGTTATTTCTGTTTAAAAGCCATTTTAGCCCTATTTCATATGATACCAAATTTGTTTAATTTGGACCGCCGGTTTATTTATTATCCGGAAAGGACTTTTATTACGGAATAATATTCGCAACAACCCTGGTATACATCCAAAAATGTACATCCCTATTAGTAATACAATCAGATGCGGAAACGAATTTTCTCATTTGACATATATGTATGTGTGTAGCCTTTTTCGGCGACTTTTTAAAAATTTCAGGGGTAGCACTGGCAAGACGGCACTATGCGGTGTCGCAGCTAATATATTTTGTTGTGAAACGCTCAGTATAGTGAGTATAGCGATAAGGAAACTATTGACAATACTCAGCGTTGCGTTATCAGCAGCAAGTGGAGAATGAGAGCGAGAGCAAAATTACAACGCCAAGAGCATAAAGTTCTGAACACATTGGAAACGACGAGCTAAGGGCCACAGCTTCCAGTTTGTTATCTTCATTATCTAAAGTTTAGATTCTAAACGCTTTGTCGTTGACGACATAATTTTTTTGAACGCGGCAGCGACATCATGAATTTTTATGAGTTTGACATAAAAGAAGAGGAAGAACCTTATATGTCGCTGGAAAAATAGAAATAGATCTAATCTGGCCACAACCACAGTCGTCGCCAAAATAATTATCTACATAAGAGTACGTGTTAAAATAATTTGACAGCTATGGTCCGTAGCTCGTCGTTTGTATTGTGGCGAATACTGCGGCAACACAAAGCGAACAACGAGAAATAGGCAGAATGTTCGAAGAATGACGTAGAATGTTCCACAAAGAGAAACGTCAAGTTGGATGAACACTGCGAACAGCGAGAGAAAGAGAATGAGCGATAAACTTCAGAATGTTCTAGAGTTGCCATAAGTGCCAGCGCAGGTATATAAGGGCGCCGCCACCACGAGGTAAGTTAGTTACAAGTCAGCAAGCTACAAGTATAGTGAGCGGAGAATTGAGTGGCGAATAAGCAAGCTATAAGTTTAATTGTGTTAACAAATAGTAAAGCGTTGTTATTGCTTTAACAAGTATTGTAAAGTGTTTTTACTGTATTAGCAAGTATTGTAAATTGTTTGTTGTACAATAAAGTTAATTGTACTACAATTTGGTCATCGTTAGCATTTATTTAACAATCCAGCGATACGAGCCCGAGTATATTTGGGAAATCCCTCAAGGTTTCGAGGATAATCGTAACAATTGGTGTCAGAAGTGGGATTGTTAAATAAATCCCGAAGGAGAAACTACTAAAAATGGCGAAAATTCAGGACTTAAAAATTGAGGAGCTGAAACAGGAGTTGGAAAAGCGTAATTTGGCCACCTCCGGCATCGACGTGGACAAATACGACTTCCAAGGTAAACCCGACGATACATCCGCAAAGGACGAACAGAAGGATGAGGCTGCATGTTCGTCAAAGGATGTGCAACAGACATCCGGGAAGGTTGAAGAACAGCAAAATGCTCCTTGTTCATCAACAGGTATGGACATGAACACGTTATTGGCTGCCATGTCACAGATGCAAGCCTTGGAAACACGTATATCTTCCGAGGTATCAGCGCAGGTGTCATCGCAGGTGTCATCCCGGTTAGAAACTCAGCTACAGGCACAGGAGGCACGCATATCATCACAGCTGGAAGCACAGGATGAAAAAATTACACAAATACAGGACAAACTTGAAGAGAGACAGGAGAAAGTCCAGGCTAAGGTAGAAGAGTTGGAAGGTCGCCTCCGAGATATGCAGTTGAATCGCCCACCTTCTTCGACCAGCGCGCCCAAGGTAAAGACTCCATCCTTTGACGGCACGATTCCTTTCCAAGTCTTTAAGCTCCAGTTTGAGAAGACAGCTACAGCAAATCACTGGAGCATGGAGGATAAATCCGCTGCATTGTTCGTTGCATTAAAAGGACCTGCAGCGGAAATCTTGCAGACTATTCCTGATTGTGAAAGGAACACTTACGATGCGTTAATGGGTGCAGTGGAAAGACGTTATGGTAGCGAGCACAGGAGACAGATTTACCAGATGGAGCTGGAGAATCGCTGCCAGAAATCCAACGAGACTTTACAGGAATTCGCCTCTGAGATTGAAAGGCTGGCACATTTGGCAATTGGAGACGCATCTGGTGAGCACCTTGAAAGAGTAAAAATCCAGAGGTTCATCAACGGAATGCGGGACATGTATACCAAGCGAGAGACGTACGCGAATCCAAAGGCAACATTTGCTGAAACCGTCTCGTATGCTCAGACGCGTGAAACGGCGGCGCTCCTAAGTAGACCAGCCTACAAAGCACATCGTGTGGAAGTGGAAGCACCGGAAGAGACAAATGAAATGCTGAAGAAGATTATCCAACTGCTGGGCGAGAAAAAGCATGGTTCTGGCAAATGTTTTAAATGTGGAAAGTCAGGCCACTTCGCCCGCGATTGCAGCGCAAGTTCCAATGGTCACAACAATTCAGCAGGACGCAAACGCAGGGCTGAAGGAGACGAAACCAACTCCAATCAGTCGTTAAACTAAAACGAGCCAGCAGCAAGGGGCGCGCGCTGGCTCCCGCAATTGAATACCCCATAATCTCCGTCTCGCGAATTGGCAGAAAAGCGAGCAACGTTACTGTTGGTGGATATGTGGACGGACATGAGCGAGTACTAACTGTGGATATGGGCGCATCACATTCCATCATTCGATCTGATTTGGTCACTAAAGAGGTAAGGCCATTACCTGGAGCAAGGTTGAGGACAGCAACTGGTGAGGACACCCAAGTTGTAGGGGAGGTAACATGCAAAGTCGCAATAGGGAATGTGACGGTGTTACACAAGTTCATAGTCGCGGCGATTATGGATGAAGTCATCATTGGATTAGACTTCATGCTTGATCAAGGTATGAAGATCAACATGAAGAACAGGATTATGACGTATAACAACATGGAAGTGCCCCTTCGGTTTGGGTATGATGGTCCATACAGCAGCAAGCGAGTGATCCTAGAGGAAAGCGAGCAGATTCCACCGAAGTCAGAAGCAGTTGTGTGGGCAAAGATTGATGGAGATTGTGGGACAAACAAATTGTGGGTTGTTGAAGCAACACAAAATTCTACACCGGACGTACTTATTGGTAAAACCTTGGCTAAGACGCAAACGGATGGACGCATCCCAGTTCGAGTGCTCAATGAGTTCAAGTCACCAGTCAAACTCCAAAGAGGAACTGTACTGGGGCAATGTCGAGAGGTAGAGGCAATCTTCAACTGCGAAAAGTTACCTGAAAGCGGTTCCATTGGCGAGAATGACATTGCGGAAGACATTAATGCATGGACGGAAGGGTTGGAAGAAAAATACCAGCACAAGGCTAAGGAACTTCTCCGAAGATACTGCAACATGTTCGACAAGGATGGCGACAAACCAGGCAGGACTAACGTTGTGAAACATCGCATTGATACTGGCGATGCAAGGCCAATCCGTCAAGCTCCTCGGAGTGTTCCACTTGCCAAACGTGAAACTGTTAGCCAAATAATAAACGAAATGAGCGAGAGTGGTGTGATTGAACCATCAGCGAGTCCATGGAGTTCGCCGGTAGTACTTGTGAAGAAGAAGGATGGTCAAATGCGGTTCTGCGTAGACTACCGGAAACTAAACGATGTGACGAAAAAGGAAAGCTATCCTCTTCCCAGGATCGATGACACTCTGGACTCGTTGACTGGAACAAAGTGGTTCTCAACACTCGACCTTAAGAGCGGTTATTGGCAAGTGGACGTAAGTGGCGAGGATAAGGAGAAGACAGCTTTCAGCGTTGGAGACGGTCTGTGGCAATTCACGGTGATGCCCTTTGGATTATGCAACGCTCCTGCCACTTTTGAACGACTTACGACTGTTCAAGAAGGAGGTGAACTACTTAGGGCACAAGGTGACAACGGAGGGCATCTGTACTGCGAAGGAAAAGATAGAAGCAGTAAAGGATTGGCCAAGACCTAGGAACCTGCACGAACTACGAAGTTTTCTTGGGCTATGCACCTACTACCGCCGATTTGTTCCGAATTTCGCCAGCGTTGCGAAAAGCCTTCACGAGCTCACTAGGAAAAATAGAGCCTTCGAGTGGAACTAGGAGCGGGAGGAGGCTTTCCAGACTCTGAAGGAACGACTATGTACTGCACCTATGCTAGCGTATCCCGTTCCAGGTGCAACGTTTATTTTGGATACGGATGCTAGTGGTTATGCCATAGGAGGCGTACTGTCGCAGGTAATTGATGGGCAGGAGAAGGTAGTTGCCTACTATAGCCGGTCGATTGGAAAACCAGAGAGGATCTACTGCGTAACTCGGAGAGAACTACTAGCGTTGGTGGACTGCGTCAAACATTTCCACAAGTACCTCTATTGGCAACGCTTCCGAGCTCGAACGGACCATGCAGCGCTGAAGTGGCTACTACAGTTTAAGAATCCAGAAGGACAGCTAGCTCGGTGGATTGAGAGACTGCAAAGTTATGACTTCGCTATTGAACACCGCAAGGGAAGTGTCCACGGTAATGCTGATGCCATGTCCCGCCGACCATGTAGCCTGGAATGTAAACACTGCTCAAAAGTTGAGGGAAAAGAGGACATTATAGACGTCCGTCTAACGACAATAACACCAGCGGAAGAGTGGAAGGAAGAACAGCTACGAAAGTGTCAGCAGGAAGATCCAGATCTAGAGCTTTTGATGCATGGACTGGAGGTGGACAGGAGGCCAACTAAGGAGCAAATGGCAGCGGAAAGCCCCATCGCAAAGGCGTACTGGGCACAATGGAACAGCTTAAAATTAATATCTGGCTGTTTGCATAGGGTATGGGAAAGCGAAGATGGCCAGTGCTCCCGCAACCTGATAGTAGTTCCAAGGGTAAGAATTCCGGATGTACTCAAGGAATTCCACAATGGTCCTAGTGGAGGGCACCTGGGAATCACGAAGACCCTGGAGAAGGTTAAGCAGAGGTTCTATTGGGTTGGTTGTCGGCAATCGGTCGCAGAGTGGATTGCTAACTGCGCGGAGTGTATTGCAGCTAAGGGGCCGAAATCCAGAAGTCATGGCCAGATGAAGCAATATAACTCAGGTTCACCTTTCGAGCGGATTGCCATGGATGTAGCCGGTCCATTTCATATGAGCGCACAGGGAAACAAATACGTCCTTGTAGTTATGGACTACTTTAGCAAATGGCCGGAGGTATACCCGATTCCAAACCAGGAAGCTAAATTAGTAGCGGAGGTATTCGCCTACAATTGGGTTGCGAGATACGGTGTACCTATAGAGCTGCACTCTGACCAGGGAAGAAATTTTGAGTCGGCAGTGTTCCACGAGATGTGCCAGATACTGGGTATCCGGAAAACTCGAACGACGGCTCTTCATCCCCAATCAGACGGCATGGTGGAACGGTTCAACCGAACCCTGGAAGAGCATTTGCGGAAGGTCGTGGACAAGAATCAAAAAGATTGGGATGTCCGCATACCCTTGTTCCTGATGGGATACCGGTCAGCAGTGCATGAAACAACGGGTAAAACTCCTGCAAGGGTAATATTCGGCAGTGAGCTCCGTTTGCCTAGTGATCTGAAGTTTGGGGTGACTGGTGATGCTAGAAGGATTGGAAAAGAGACGTCAAACATCCTGGAAGAAGAGCTGAGAGAGATACATGCTCTTGTGAGACAGCGCACACAAATTATGAGTGACAAAATGAAAGCCAGGTATGATAAGGCGATGAATTCCGAGGGTTTCCAGGAAGGAGATTTGGTGTTGCTGTACAATCCACAACGAAAGAAAGGTTTGTCCCCAAAACTACAATGCAACTGGGAAGGTCCGTATAAGGTCGTAAAACGGCTAAATGACGTAGTGTATCGGATCCAGACCGTCGGGAGACCAAGAAACAAGATGAAGGTGGTCCACTTGGAAAGGCTTGCAGCGTTTGGAACCGCAAGTGTGTCTGATCGGGACGATCAGACTTAGGTGGAGGGCAGTGT
>NW_023458564.1:20537747-20538841 GCF_013731165.1 Rhagoletis pomonella | reverse complement strand
CCATTGTAGAGCCTTCCCGCGTAACACTTCAGGTAGGGTTGGGAGGAGGTTGTCTAGCGGGATGCGGTAGCATTCGGCTAGCTCTTCGATCCTCTCCAAGAAGTCGTGTAGCGCGTCGCCTCCCGAAAAATGTACGTCCCATCGGCGAACGGTATTCATTAGCTCGGCGTCGCTGATCTCGCCACGCTTTGTTGCAGGCTTCATCTCCAGTGGCGGTGGACTATAGTTGTCGATCCGGACGGTGGGAATGGTGCTGGGCTGCATTTTTTACTGGTCTCTCCTCTTCTGCTTTAATCTCCTCTTCCAAATCTCTTAATAAATCCTCTGTTGATTTGCGATGTCGCTTCGCTTTTACATATGCGCTAAGCGCGTTGCGCAGGTCGGCGACTGTATATCCCTCTACGAAAATTCGATGCCGCTTGCACTCCTCTATTAACTTCTCCTTCTTTAGCAGATATATCCAGCTGAGGGAGTCAACGTTCAGCGTATTGGTGTTACTCTCGCTGGCGCGTGTGTCGTCTGTTGGTTGTGGTGTGTTCGGCGAGCCCGCTTCCGCAGTGTTGGTGCTTGTTAAGTTTTTTGCACATGCGCCTGCAGAGCTGGGTCCCTGCTCGGGCGCCATTTATGAGGTGGGTTTTGCCGAAGGCTGAGGTGAACTCAGCCGTTCCAGAGTCCAGCGAAGGTCCCACTAACCCCCACCAAATAAAACACACTATTTTAGTGTATTCACTTCGAACACACACACACACACACAGCGCTATGACTAGAGTGCCAGCAACCTTATGTCCAAAGAGAGGGAGAGAGCGAGCGCGCGGGAGAGAGAGAGAGCGAGAGAGAGAGACAGATTTTGTTGTCGTCGGACGGTCGGGTCGGAGTGGATGACGATGAGAGTGCCAGCAGTCGATTCTCAGGACGATTCTCAGGAGCGGCGGAGCAACGGTGAAGGCGCTAGCAGCGCGACGGGTGGCTCTTGGCAACAGTGAAGGAACGGTTGAGCAACGGTGAGCACGCTAGCAGCACGGTGGGTGATTCTCAACAGCCGTTGAGCAACGGTTGAGCAATCGGTGACCAGCGGCGGCGGTACGGCGAGTAAT
>NW_023458564.1:20444098-20537737 GCF_013731165.1 Rhagoletis pomonella | reverse complement strand
ACGGTTGAGCAATCGGTGACCAGCGGCGGCGGTACGGCGAGTAATTCTCGGCAACGGTGAGCGGTGGCGGCGGCCCGACGGGTGATCTTCGGCAACGGATGTCCTCTAATGGCAACGGGTGGCTCGTATTGTTACTCGGCGACTCGGCATCCGATGGAGCGGAGCGACCTAGCAAGACTAGCGAGACTCGTCAGGCACCGCCGCTCCCATAATTGCACACTACATGAGTAGGGGCTGGAATGGGGGCGGCGGTAGCCGTGGCTCGGCCAACCGGAGACGATTTAGTGCGTCCGAAAACACACCACTAGACGCCAACCGATTGGTCGAGCCGTGCTTGGATTAACCAGCCGGAGACGATTTAGTGCGTCCGAAGACACACCACTAGACGCCAACCGGCTGGTCAAGCAATGTTTGGGTTGACTAGTCAGAGACGATTTAGTGCGTCCGAGGACACACCACTAGACGCCAACCGACTAGTCAAGCCCAACGCTTACCTAGCGAGACTGACTCGACTGCGCACTTGTTCAGCTTTTTATACCCGTTGCTGTGTATTTCGTTTGAGAATTCGTCGTGTGCGCTGTCCCGATGGTAGCTGGCGAACGAAGTGGTTGGTATGCTGCTAGCAGTGTTTTGCCTGATGCTGTATGAGTGTGCCGAAGAGTACATATGTACATTGTCGCGTATGTACGGTGGTATATATATGTGCACTGGAGTGTGTATGCTTCGTTTGTACGTTGTCGATATGTATCGGAAGGTATGTATATGCGTTGTTATGTGTGTACAGTGGTGTCTGTATGTATGTATAGTGGGATATGTATGTACGGTGGGGTGCGTATGTACTCCAACGTGCTGTGTACTATTGTTTCGTAGTGAATTGCTACGTTACACACTATATCTCCACAACAAGAGTTTTCCCAGATATAGGCCATATACCAAATGAAAGCTAAGGTTTTGGGCTTTATTTAAGTTAACCTAGAATAAAATCGACTGACCAGTTTTTGAGAAAATGCCCGAAATCTATATTTTCAGCAGCCCGATTTTTAGTTTTCAGGCGATAACGTTATGACATATTTATATTTCATAAACGCAGAAAATAGGGTTAGATAGCTTGTTTTAAGACCCTTCTACTGATATCCACGGCAATGACATGGACTGAGCAGTTCGGCCTCAGTGGTAGTTTAAAAAATTGCCTTTTTTCGAATTTCAGGCAGCAGCCGCGCCCACAAAGGCATACGAATCAAAACATCCTGGAACAAAACCTTCTTAGTTTTTCTTGTACTTT
This sequence comes from Rhagoletis pomonella, assembly GCF_013731165.1. Taxonomy (NCBI): domain Eukaryota; kingdom Metazoa; phylum Arthropoda; class Insecta; order Diptera; family Tephritidae; genus Rhagoletis; species Rhagoletis pomonella. The sequence goes on along the minus strand of NW_023458564.1, from coordinate 20,536,455 downwards.
TATTCCTGAAAGTTTGAAAGAAATTAAATGAAGATACGTACAGACGCCACATAGATACCAAAGCAAACACATTTACCTCTATATCTTTCCAACTAGTAGCCAGAACTTGATACATAAGGTATCGTTTGAAAGGTATTCGCCTATAGAATAACACCAAATATGTTCGGTGTACCCACATGCCTCCTTAAACCGGCAAAAGCAAAAAAACGTTTTCACTTCAGCGAAATTTTTAAGAATCCGGTTAATCGTTTATGAAGCTTGAATACATTTTCTGGACACACTCTGCAAGACCTTTCTAACGATATCAAACATGTTGATTGAACGTCTGGATAAAAACTTCAAAATCTCGTGTATATATAAGCGAGTCATTTCAGCATGCTTCTGTGGCTGCTTTCGTCACTCGCGCGCACTACCGTGCGCTGTGATTAAGATTTTTAAATTGGTTCGTAAGATATACAAGATTAAGAGGAACCAATTTTTGCTTTAAGCTGAATAACGGTAAATTATAAATATCTCAAAAACGTATTCATAGAAAAAAAATTAACCCGAATTTCGGAATTACCGAGCAATTCTACATAGAAATTGGATAGTGGCGTCTGGAGAACAAAAACCAAATTAAAATTTGTGATCCAGTGTTATTAAATAAAAAACAAAACAAATATAGCCAATACTGGTCAAGAAAAGTAGTTTCTATTATTTCCATAGTTGCAAATTCCGAAAATCCCGGGACTATTTGCCAAGAATCCCGGGACTTTCGGGACCCAAAAAATGCCGGGATCCCGGGATTAACATTCCTAGTTTTGAGGCTATAATTGTTCAAGTACTTGATTTATTTTTTATTGTACTTGTTTCTGGAGCTCCATTGATTGAAATTAAGGCAAGAAAAATGCTCTAGCGTTTTCTTTTGCTGCCGAGAGAACGGAGTGACACTAAAAAAACAACTCCTGAGATTTGCTCATTATATGTATATATGCACATGGAAGATAATAAGATTTTTATACTAAATTTATTAGAAATGCTTTTGTATGAAAATATCTGCAGATTTACCATAATAGTTTTTTCTTAATTACGATTTTTATTTTTGTTTAAATATGGTATACGTACATATGTACATGTAGTGCTGTTAAATTTAAATTTTCAAACAAATTGAACACTATTTAGTCAAACAAGGCTCTGTTAAAAAGTTAAGCAAGTGCTGCTCAAAGTATTTTTTTGAAAAAAAACACACATTTTGAGGCACTGTAGCGAAAAGGTACATGGGAATTTGATGGTCTTGCTCTTAGCGTTTTTTAGCTGTAAACTAATGCAATTATTTTTCACTAGTTTCACTATGCTTCTTTCCATTTTTATACACAACAGAATAAGCAAGTCTCGTACATTACGAAGCCTCGGACTACCAGGTTATGCAGCTTAGGCTTTGCAATGCACATCGTCAGTTTGTGATATCATCCATATCGGGCGTTCACTTTCAAACTCAACGAAACGTGTCGAAAAAGCAAAAAAAAGTAGACTGCATTTATTTCTGTTGTTGTATTAAATCGTAGTGATTGCATGCAATAGTCGCATTCATATCTTGTAATAACTTTTTTTTAAAGCATTCATTCATTATTCGCTGAATGTTATACACAGGCACGTTAAAGGTATGCCTATGGACGTTACAGATCGTACAGATTTTCTGAAATACCCAAAAATTTTAAACTTTATTCAGAGATTTTGTAAAAAAATTTAAGGTACTCATTTTAATAGCTTACTTTAGCCATGCGCACGTAAAAAATACATCGCATTTTTTTCCGATGCAATGCATCGTTAATTAAAAAATACATCGATGTTCGATGCACGATGCATTCCCCGTAATTTCGAAAAACAACTAAATTAAATTAGGAAAAAATCGTTTTAATAGGGTTCAGTGTACTAATTTTATATTTATTTTTTAAATATCTCAATATTTTTGGTTTAAGCTTTGTAAAAATAAAATTTTGTTTACTCGTTTAGCCTATAGTCTACTCCGATGCTGTATCAAAACAAACGGAGACTTTGAAAAAAGCCTTCCAGAAGGCACGGAAGTAACTCCAATTGTCGAGTATTTGTACTACTACAGGATTTTCATTAAGCTGATGCCAGATAAAACGCTTGCTTCGCTTTGACAGATAAGATGAATTTTGCGAAAATTCACAAAGCATGCCATATACATATGTAGGTCGTTGCTGGTCGTAGATGGCTAACTTCCATCTTTTTGCGCGCGTTGACAATCAGCCGGTTTAATATTTATTTTGTTTCGTCTAAATTCGATTTTTCATGCAGAAACATAAAATTTAATTACATTGCAGATATTTTTAAAGATAAATATATAAAATCCACAGCAAGTTTGACGAGTACAAAAGCAGTGCAAAATTGTTTTCGGGGCGTTCATTGTGGCATACCTTTTGCCTCTGGCGCTTAGCTGGCAAAGCTATAAATGTCACGCAAAGCCATCTGGCATCAGCTTTAAACTGACTTACCTGACTTGGCAAATAAATTTAGAGCTTATCGAAAGGGATTTCCTTCGTCTTATTTGTTTTGCAATTTCAATTAACCAGTCTATGGTGATCAGTCCAAAGAAGTATCAGAATCGGACTCGCCTAACTTGTTCTCTGGTATATATCTTTAATGTGACCAACTATTTCATAGCTCAAAAAAGTACAGCTTAGGTTGGGTAAAGTTAACGCCGCGAGCCGATTACGAAATTTCGAATGCGGCTAATTTCCAACCCTGAGAGTTCAGTGTTTGTACAGAAGTGCGACCCAAAATGTTTCCATCTTAGCCTCGCGAAGGTTGGACAGACTAAAAGAAAGTGTGGAAATGATTCCACTTCATCTTCCTCTTGACAGCTGATACGAAAGGCTCAGTTGAAATTCCTAGTCCCATTCCTAGTGCCCTATAAAAACATTCGCTGCAGCAGAGAAACGTCTTCTTTTCTATTTTATGTCACAAAAGGACCCGGTTTCCCTTAGCCTAATAGCAGTTCGTGCTGTGACAATTCTGTCTGCAATATCCGCAGGCGCCGTGTTCAACATATGTATGTTAAGCGCCAGTATAGGTGTGGTTCCTAAAGCTCCGCAAATTCCTGTTTTACAAGTGTGGCCTTCTCTAGTGAGTTATACCAGACAAGGGCTCCTTGAAACAATATAGGCTTAAATCTGGTTTCCTAGAGCAAATGAATTAATTTGGGCGAGACACCCCACCTTTTACCGATAGCTCCCCTACAGCAGTTCAAGGCAACCGAAACCTTTCCTACCCTCTCCTCAATGTTACCGACAGCCCACTTTTTCCAGTTCGGACTTCGTACTGTGTACAGACGCTCCCCCACTCCGCCACGACGAAGTAAGCTGTATATAAGCCTTATTAGGTCGATTTCAGTCCACAGGTTATGAATATAATAGACTATTGCCTTTGGAGTGACATTGTTGAAGGCCCCCTCGATATAGAAGAAGGCCCCTACTGCATAATGTTCATGCGTGAAGGCCTCCTCTGACAGACAGGTCTATCAGTCAGCGTTTTTAGCAAAAACGAAGAGACTGATAGCCCTAAAATCCCTAAGCCTGAGAGCGTTTTCCGGCCTTCGGGATGAACGCAACACTGACTACCCTCCAAGCCTTTGGATGAACCCGGTCCTCACGCAGTTCGCATAAATAGGATCCAACCAATTGCACGACACCTTCATAGCCCTTTGCAGCTGCGTAGGTATGATAGCATCGGTCCCCGGCGACTTTAATGCTTTGAACGAATTTATCGCCCAGGCCATGTGATGATCGTCCAGGAGAAGTACAGGACCTGGGGAGATTCTGTAATCAGCTAGCGACAATTTTCGAATCGCTATCACACTTTTTGACGTAAAAACATTTATATCATGCGTCAAAATGTGCGATAGCGATCCGGAAATTGTCGCTTCCTGGTACCAGAACCTCCGTCCTGAAGTACAAAATATCGCAAAGAAGTACATTTGACTGTACTTCGAAGCACGAAGTCGAGAGGGAAAAAAGAAGTACCGTACTTCCGAAATAAGTACGGTTGGTCACATTATATATTTTGCAAGTTCTGGTGATACATCGATGCATCGAATAGTATCGCATTAATCGATACATCGGAGCTTATTCGATGCATCAAATTGGAAACATCGATGTTTGCAACGCATCGGTTAACATCGCGCATCCCTAGCCCACTTATAGCTATCATAGCAAGCATGTTATAAAACTATAATTTTGAAAAATAAAAATAATTTTAATAAATTTTAGTAATTTTCTTTAGCTTACAAAACCATAAGTTAAAAACAAAATTAAATGATTTTTTCTCTCAGGATAGAAGAGAACACAGCCGGCAATGGATTTCTATCAGTAACACATTTTTTTTTAAGTGAGAGGAAATGCATACGCATAAATAGCCGAATATAAGTTACCATTTTCCTTCTACACACTTATGTTTCTTCATCGAATGAAATCATTGTTCGAAAGGTGTTTTGAAGGAACAGCGCAGAATAAGTTTATTCTTTCGATGGGTGGCCCAGTGATCGAGCTATCCTAAAAAATCATATTAGTACCATAGGAGAAATCTTTCTGCAAAAATGGAGGTAGAGACAAAGTCGAGTTATTTCAAATACAACTTCAAACAATATTTTCTCAAATCCTTTATTAATACGAAAACATGTTTTTTTTTTGTGGTACACTTTTGAGCTACTTAATCCCATTGCGTAATGGATGAATAACCTAGGCCACAAATTTAAAGTGAGTTTGACATATGTGAAGAGTCAAAACTCAGGACAAGTTAAAGTAAAAATTGTATGAAAGAAACAAGTGGGGTGGTCGATTGTCGAGCAAAGGGCGATAGGTATTTGTAGAAGTAATTATATTACAATGTCCAGAATGAACATGTAAAAAGAATCAAATAAAAAAAGAACAACACAATGGAAAAGAATGTCCAGCAAAGTAATATGTATTTTAAAAAGTGAAAAGAGCCAAAATGTTCTAAGCAAAGGGCCGCATTTCGCCCAAAGAGTCGCATTTGCCCACTTTTGGTATACGTCACGTAGAAAGTATTTAAATTGTTTTTGAATAGGAATTCAACACTTTTCTAATCGGTTAAGTATATTCTTAGAAATTATACATATAAAAAATAGAAAAGTTGAAATTTAATCTCTTGTACTTTCTTTATTTTTTGCGCCAAATAATTTCGGAAAATTCAACGAATTTTCATCAAAATTTCAACTCTTTAATCCGTATCTTTAGAACTTTTTTTGTATGCAGTTTTATAGCCCATACCATTTTACTCTAAGTAAAGTGTAAGATTCAAACCGCCTAAAAATCCCGTTGATTTTGGAGAACTTTTATTGGTAAGGGATTTTTGCACGTTTTTAATATAATCAAGAATTTCTTATTAAATAAAGTGTAGGAGACCGTTAGCAACATCATTTCAAAAAATCAACGCCAGTTTTTGTAAATTGCACGACATATAAAAAAACGCAAAAGCGGTCTCAAACAAAAAATTATCAAAAATCAACGCGATTTTTTTTAGCCGGTTGAAATTTGCACTTCATTAGACTAAAATTGTATGGGCTATAAAGCTGCACAACCACAAATGATCTAAAGATTCAGATTAAAAAGTTGAAAATTTGTTGAATTTTCCTAAATTTTTTATAAAGTTTGAAACTGTGATTTATATGGTTTTGGTTAAAACTTGGATGGTAATTGTATAGAAAAATAACAAAAAACGTTTTTATTTATATATAGTCAACCACTAGAAACATTTTATTATATCTTTTTAGATTTTTTTCTACCCAGGATTAAAGTTTCCTCGGTTTGGTAAAAAATTATATTATTGCTTTTTGCACTTTAGATCAGGCATGCCCAGAACAGGCAGAACTCCGTCAGCAAGTGCCAAATTTTGTACTTGCTTATGGAGATCTGCCAGCTTTGGGCACGTCTGTTTTAGATATTTACACTTCAGTCTTAATTCGCAGAAGATTTACGTTTTCGTTGAGAAATTTGCTGCTAAAATTTGAGCGATAATTTTAATCTCTATAAGCGATTTTTGAAACAGTGGGTCAAAAAGATCAGTTCTGGTAGGAATTAATGGGTAACCTGCTGGAAAACAGTTGACCACACTTGTTTTCAAGACGGCGGCAACTCCACAACCGGTTAATAAAGTTCACAGTGTTAAAATACGAATGGACTGCCATGCAAAAACATTTCAGAATTTCGTAATGTAACTACGCGCCAAGGCGTATTGAACAGGTAGTATCAGTAGATCAGCTGATTTGATTTTTTTAATTATTTGGTCTGTAAAGTATCAAACATATTATTATAATTTCACAAAAATTCTAAATTGCCAAAATAAATTTTCATGTGAAACTTTTTTCATAAAAAGAAGCGATTGAAGACCATCTTTTGGAACGTTCTCTTAAATCAGGAGCACAAACGCTGATTATTGTGCCTTGCTAAGAATGGATGAGAGCTTCTAGAAGCAAACAAATTTACCAAAAAAATTCGCACTCATTTTTGTTTTTGAATTAAAATTTTGGTAAATTTTTTTCATATTTTACATGGCCCACGTTGATATCTAAAAAAAGCAGAATATTTTTTTGGCACTTCATTTTGGCATCATAAGCAACAAGACGTAAATGTGGTTTTTGCTCTACTGCCACTACCTGTTTAATATGTATGGCTTGGTACGCGTAATTTCTTTGGAAAAAAAATAGGAGCACTATATATATTCATGTTCAGCCATACAAAACTAGTTAAAAAACATTACAGGCACAGTTCATTAATCTAATATCTAGTTTCAACAAATCAATAATTTTGTGTCGATATTATCTAAGGCTGTGACAGCATTACAACTTTTAGTGAATTAACGGTAAATAAGTTTATTACACAAATTTATTAATAGCGACTTAAACACCTTTGCCAATTCATGAGCGCTAGGCCATCACCATTTTAATTCGAGTAGGAGCTAAAAATATTTGAATTTAGAACTATCTCAAGAAAGAATTAAGTATAATTATAATATGAATTATTGTGATGAATACCTAACGATGACGCGATGACATGATAAGATTTGTAACTTATGCAGCGTTTTGATGCATTTAAAATGCAACATTTAGCACTTTCGAACATTTGTTTTCGAAGAGCGTTCATGCTATCGCATTTAGAAAATGTACATTTACGCGAGTTCGAAATCGTCCGTATCTATTACGATCAATTCTCACGCAGAAGTTAATGAGCAAAAAACCCTACTGAAAAGGAAAAAGTAAATTCTAAACCAAAAATTCAATACAAAAACTTGAATTGTTTTAGCCATAACCGAACATTTGTTAGTTTATATATTCATTTGTCGGTGCTGTTAATTAAAATTTCCACACTTAGTTAGGAAACAAACCAAACAGAGTTGATCACAAATTAATCCAGATTTTTATCAGCATCACATCGATGTTGAATTTGCGTAACTTTTCTTTATCCAAATAATGTAAAATGATAAATGAGATCTCGATCGGCGATCACTGAAACGCAGCTATCCACTGTATACGCGAAAAAGCAATGTTGCCACTTTTTCTCATTAAACCATGTTAGAATCGTGGACATTTTGGAAGATCACAGGGTTGCTTTTAGCATTTAGATTCATAATGCAAAAATGAAGTTGCATTTAGTTGCATTTAGGTGACGAGTTTTGTATGGCTAAATGTACATTTACAGGTCTATTCTGCGCTGGTAACATAAATTTTATAACCGGTAATTAAAGAGTCTGTAAATTTTTGAACCTTTTTCGCCTTCTGTGCTCTCTTGTTACCGATAAATTTGGTTACCATCTCACAAGCTGGTAACAAAATATTGCCCCGTTAAATATGCAATACAGGAATAACCACAAATCTTCATAGCTGAGTTGCTGAATATTTTCACTGGTTACCAACGTACCTAGAATCGCAGTGACAAGAAGTGGTAAAATTTTTCGGTAATAAAATTTTCCGGTCACAAAATCTTCGGTAACGTGCAAAATAGACCTGTTAGAGTAGCATTTAGAGCTAAAAGCGCTAAATGTGCTTTTACGCGTAAGCAAAAACCGCACATTAATGGTTTCCTATTCTCTTAATAGGGATGTTAATTTTTCCGCTTTTTACGATCCCGGGATTTTCGAGATGTGACCGGGATATCCGGGATGCCGGGAATAGTTCCGGGATTTAGATATTCGTTACTTTTCAACAACTTAAATTGAAAAAATTGCCTCTATCACTCCTACCATAAAATAAATAATAAATAAATGGGTTTGAAACATACTTTTTTATTAAAAGTGGCGTGTTTATTTTTTCTCTCTGACGTCAGGATTTATTTTAAAGGACTTTGTTATTTCAAAGGTATGATTATGTAATTCCAAAAATTTTTTCAAAAATTCAATGCAATGTAGAATAAAAATATGGGTACCAACTAGTTACATATCTGTACATAAAATACCGTCCACTTTTTCTACTTCCCATTATAAAAATCTTTGATGTAAAATATTGATTCGCTTAAGTAAATATACATATGGACATAAACACAAAATTAAAAATATATACATATGTATACATACAATAAAAGTTGGCTCTTTATTTCCGGGCTGGGGCGTGTCCCGTCGTGCCGGGCCGGGCCGGGCCGGGCCCCACTAAAATTCTTAACGTGCGGGCTTGTGCGTGTTTTTGAAAGTTGATTTTGCACTCGTGCCGGGCCGGGCCTGAAAATTTAGGCCCGTGCCCATCTCTAGTACCAACTGAATGAGGAAATTTCTGTAGAATTAAAAAAACTAAAATTTTGTGGATTAACGAATAGGTAATTTTTTAAGCTGATGAAGTTCGAGTATATATAAGTCCTTATAATATATAATTTTTTCAAAAGCAAATACATATTGCGAAATTTCATGGATAAAATTATTAAAAGGACATTTCCAACACTTACTTGTCCTTATGTACCAAAAATTGAATATGATTAAATCCTACAGAATTTTCTCTTTAATTTGATACGGATACTTCTTCTAAGCACATTTCATTGAATTTTTAAATAATTTTTGGATTACTGACGTTAGAGTGAAAAACTAAAACAAATCAATTTTACTATATTTGGCCCATGATTACGCGAATATAGTGATTTTTGTGTGCAAAATGTACTATCGCACGGTGTTGTATGTATAATGAGCTAGACATTTTTTTTTTAATATTAATTATTAAATAATACAAGAAATACTGGTCAACAAATTGAAGTTTCTATTATTGCCATCAGTTCAAACTACAAATCCCGAAAATCCCGGGATTTTTTGCCAAGACTCCCGGGATTTTTGGGACCTGAAAAAGGCTGGGATCCCGGGATTAACATTCCTTGCTCTTATCTTCAACTATTGGCCAACTGTGCCGGCCTCGCCGCCGCCGCCGATTCTTTTTAAAGTCTGTCAGCGTAAACGTCTATACATATGTATGTACTTGCTTGCACCAATGCATAATGCATTGCAAAACGCCAAACATGTTTTCTGTTTCATGTGGGTTGTTTGTTTGTTACTAAGTAAGCATGCATAAATGTGGATATATATGTACATATGTATAGCCGCATGTGCATATGTATGAGATGGTAACAATGCACAGTAAACTGGAAAATCCTGTTTGTGAATATTTTACATTCTTCTTACAGCATCCACTAAATAAAAGATAGAAATAAAATGAAAAGTCAAAAAACGCAATACTACGCTGTACGGCAATTGCGCGATGGTGCTGGTGCTGCCTCTGCTTTTGCAATAAGCAATTTTCTAGAGACATAAATTTTTCCTTTCAAGTTCAAGTTGAAATGGCTGTGCTGTGCTGCCGCATCTTGTTGCATAGTCAGCATCGTTTGTTGTTGCTATTGTTTATGTTGTTTTGAGTGCATTAACCAAGTCTGTGGCTGCACAACACATTCCGACTTGCGTTGCATGAGCTTTGCTGTTGTGTGGTGGTGGAGCGTCGAGTGGATGTGGATAAATATTGTTTGCTGCAGCTACATTTGCAGCAACCACCAACTGCGATCAAGGTAGATACATGCAACATTCACTTTCTATCGCCTCTGTGATTCTATCTATTCAAGTTTACATGTTTGCACGATTTTTTTCCTACTCCTTTTATTGTCGTTCATTGGAAATTTTCTAGAATAATTCTTGGTAAACCTGTAATAATGGTATTACTAAGTCAATTTACGAGTTCTTCTACGGAATTCTAGATTGGCTGCGATGGTAAGTTGATTACTTTCTTTTGGTCTGTCAGCATGTGCCCAAGTGTTTGGTGTGTACATACATATGGATTGACGATACAAATAATAGGCATGCCATCAACTTTGGCGTTGTTATACAAATATAAATATTTAGAAAAATAGTATCATTATGTAGTATTGCTACTGTTGCATCAGACCCAAGAAAATTCACAATGAGACCTTTAAATAAAGCGGTTAAATGCTTGCAAAATTTCACACAAAGCTAATGGGTAAGAGCGCGGTTACCCACGAACGTATGCGTAGCGTAGCGTAGAAGTACGTAGAAACATATTAAGTTTGCTGTTGATAGAAAGAGAGAGAAGTAACATCTACGTCACAGTCACGCGGTGGTGAGTTTTTGTTAACACGCAGATCCCATCAGATAGATCGAGTCAGCTGACACGTTATCCGTTTTTACTCCGTGGGTAACTGCACTTTTAGCATATTTTGTACATTAGGGTGTCCGTTACAAAGTGGAATTTTTTTGCTTCCTACTTTAACACTAGAGTGCACGCGCTCTTTTTTTACACCAATGCACGCGTGTCCTGATTTAAAATATAAATAAATGTTTTCTTAGATAACATTTAAATGAAACTTATAGTTACAAAATGTTGTTAAATCCATTACGTTTACGATCACAAACTTAAATTTCTTCATAGCGGCTAGGAATTTGAAAAAATAAATAATTTAGTTATGTAACAGAAAAATAGGAATAATTTTACTTCTAAGATCAATGTCTTAAATTTTCTTCTTAAACCAATATTATTCAAAAAACTATAAGTTTTTGTAACATTGAGCGCCCACCGCATGCTGGTGATCAGGACAAATCCATTTGTTAAAAGTCTTGCACCATTTTTTGTGGATGGGCTTAGAGCTCTGGTACAATAGGTGAACCGACCAACTAAAATTTGGTATTACATCGTGCTTTACTTCTTGAGATGCTCCTAAGAGCTTCCCTATTTCAAATTTTAGTTGTTGGAGAAGTGTTTCAATGGATGTACAGCGATTCAAAGCGGGTTTCAAAAAATCGAGGGACTATTCTTGTAAAAAGTTATCCGGTAATTTTTTTCACTATTGACATTCATTTGGTTGATTATGAGAGCATCGATTGTAGCAATGTTTATCAAATCGAAAAATATTTTAAGTGGCTAAGAACACTGATGCATCGCATATGCAAAGTAACCAAATTATAAATTCAGTACACCAATACTCGAGCGGACTACTATGGTAGGCCCGCGATTTTCGCGCCAATCTACAAAAAGGTGCCTACGCGTGGAAGTCAAGCGCGGTACTCACTCGTCGACAAATTTAATGCAGAAGCCATTCCTGGAATTGCACCGCTCTAGCATACGAAACTGTCAAGGTCTCAACAAAAATGTTGCCGTGGCCTACTATAGTACGCCGCGCATGTACTTTAGTGTTAAAGTATTTTGAAGTATTAAGTATTTTTAAGTTTATGTAAATTTTTGTATATGAATTACAAACATTGCTGAAGTTGCGTTAAAACCATTATTTGTAGACGTATAATGCAAAGTACATCAAATCGGTTCCCTTTCCCCAAACGAAAATATTTCGGCAAAATCAAGGATCATTACTATTTCAATACAGACAAGCTTACGGCTGGCAACAAATTTAGAAGAATATTTTGGTGTGGATGATAAAATTCACTATAGGTTATGACTCGTTGGGGCAGCGGCAACATTTTCGTGACGCACCCTAATGTACATTTCTGAACTCTTTGCATGCCAAGTTTTATCTCTTGGACCAGTCAACTTGCAACGATATACACATAAGCAAAATACTAAAAATCCACCTAGGCCAAACTTGATAATGCCAATAGCTTTGTGTATCGTTTTTCATGTACAAAAAGTGTATACTACTTGGTTTATTAAAAATCCAGATATTAGCGATTTGCTAACTGCTTTCCCTAATATTAAATTTTTGAGGTGAAGATACTTTCCAAGAGCTTCCCTAATGCGATAGAGATTGGAAAAGAGTTGAAAACATGTCTAATAGTTAGGTACATCCTATGTTTTTTAAGTCTTATGACAAAAATAACGTAAAAAGTTTTGACTAACATTCTGCTTGTTTTCACAAGCATATCTTTCTAAATTTCTGAAAAAAGAAGCCTTAATTTTTTTGAGAGGTTCATTCTTAACTCATTTGAAATGTACCAACCCATAATTTTGCACACATCCTCAAAAGAGTTTTTTTATGTTCCCAATCTGAAAATTTTAAATAAAAATTTTATTGTATGCATTTTTTAACTATGTCAACTATACGTTTTACCTCGTATCGATTATTCGTTAGATAGATAGATGACCCCAAAGTCAAATTCAAAACGATCATAAAGTCAATTGTCATTGTGACAATTTCAAACGTACATAATTTCCATTGACATTATGGCCTCTTGAAGAGGTCATAATGACAACAGACCTTACCATGTGCGTTATGTCACCCCACCCGCCACCATAATAGATCCTCGGTAAAGGGAAGGGATATATCCCTCCCCAGACCCCCTACCTTTTGCCCACCCCACTGTTTCCAAAGAAAAATCTTTTATTTTTTTATCGCCTTTGTATCGTATTTGTTTCACTGCACTTATATTGTTACATACTTTTTAAAATATTGTTGTTGTTTATAAGATCAGCAAATGCATTTTGAAGTCACATTTGCAACAAAAGCTAAAGGAAGAGTCACGGCTGTGGACGCATATGCTGGCAGTTTTGTTGTAATCCGCAGAAGGAATAGACCGTGGCATGACGATAGCAGCAGGGCTTTAGGGATCACTGCTCGGAAAAATACGATTTATCGTCTGTAGCGGTTCCAGTGCAGTTCCCCGCATTTAGTGCAACAGCATGCAATTTTTATAAGACAAAAACAGAAGCAAAAACAAGAGCTCGACAGAAAACCTGCGGTGATTTCCAACAATAATTGAAATAAAATACACACATACATACTGCGCAGCCTAGCAAGAAGAGTCAGAAGGAGAAGTGGAATATACTTATAACAGGAAAAGTATGTAAACACTTTATACATTCATAAATAAGTTGTGCATAAATATGTAGCTATGTATGTAGACGTGAGTAGCTATGCACGTATGAATTTCTCTTCTGTCTCAATGTCAAAGGCGTCGTGTTATTGAACCAATTTTACGACGGCAGAAGGACTGCTGGTGGGGTGATGGTAAGACATTTTGCACTGCTGGTATGGTGAGACATGGTGACTGTGGTCATGGTGTAGCTGTTGCTGTTGATATTGTAACAGCGGTGCAGTAAACGAAGGGCACCCGCGGCACATACATACTTTTGTATGTAGGTATGTAGTTATGTATGGCAAACATAGAAAGCATGAACAAATAAACAAAGATATTTAATACAATGACGCCATAAAGCAGCAATAACAACGACACTCGTAACATCAATACTATCAACAACAACGAGCGCTAACAACAACAGCCGGAGGCAGCCAGAAACTTCGTTGACTGCTTGACTCAGTGACAGATTTTTCTTGTGCCCTCCATCTGCAACCTTTCGCCACCCATTGGTGTGCATATTGTTGAGCATCTTCCATTGACATTGAAATATCTTCTTTCAATTTGCGCTAATGGATCACTTGGAGCGTGCACAGTTGGATGGCAGGGCTGTTGTCAGATTGAATTTACATGGTGAGAATGATATTTGAGTGGACAAGGAGGAGTCACACATAAATATTCATAAACATGTACATAAGAGTGTACATACATATGTATGTATGTATCTAAGAACATAAAGGCACATGTATCTCTACTTTGGTACCTATGTAAGTAGACAAATGCACCCAATGGTGATTTACACTGCGGATCAGGGGACGCCCTACATTATATCGAGTACTTATATTGAAGGGGATGAGGTTCTGCCAAAATATTTTTTATTTTAACTTTTATTTCAACATAGGTTGATTAAAAGAAAAATACTGATCAAAATAAAATAGTTCACACAGTTGATGTAATTTTGAAATTCCTGCCCGTATTTTGTTTGTAAGTCAAATATTAGTGGTATTGTGCTACTATGATTGCACGGCCGAGTAATCATAGTCAACTTATGTACAGTAGTCGAAAAAATTATAGCCGTACCAAATTTTTGACAAATTTTAAAATATTACTTTTGTTGTTATTTAATTTTGGTTAGTTTTTTATAGTTCATTCTTTAACAACATCCGCATATACACAAGTTTAAAGGCAGTGTTGGGTATTTGCCGAAATTTAGTGCAATCGTATCCCAATTGTGTGAATACCCAAATATTTTCCTGTATCCCAATCACGTCTGTTGTTTTAATAACGATTTAACGATTTTTATGAATAAATAAAGATGCCTGGAGTTCAGGGTTACCAAATCTCATTTTTGCCACAATGGCGGTTTAGGCGGTTGTGCAACTGGTCGATGGGCGGTTTTGCAAAAACATCGACGATATGTACTTCTTCAGAAGAAGAATCCTAGGTTATAGCAAAAAGTGCAACGTAACATTTCTAATATGTATGTGAAAACGCGTAAACAGTGCGTAAATTTTTACTTAATAATGGTTCTTTGTCGAGCACAACCAATCATAGGTGTAATATTTTGTGTTTGTGTATTTGGGTCTGTAAAAAAATGCTCACCTCTAAAAATTATTTTAATGGTCATTCTTGTGTCAGTACTGTTTAATCCTTACAAATACGCTTTACGCTTTAACTACTCCATCGATCATAAGCTTTTATCTCGATTGGACAAAGAGGCCTGGCACCTTCCATATAAACGGAATTTTTCACACTGCATACCTCTGGAAGCACATATTTGTGGTACTGGAATTTGGTATGGAGATATACGAAATAAATGCTATACTCATGGACAAATGGGGGTTATTGGAAAAGGGCCGCTGGCACCTCCCATATAGAGCAAGTATGAAATTGATGGACCAATTGTACTTTTGTGCGGCCGCTGTGGTGCAGTGGTAAGCAGTACGCGCTTCCACTCCGTAGGGCCTGGGTTCAGTCCCTGGCCGAAGAAACATCGCAAAAATAGAAAAAAGGTTTTTTCTTAACAGCGGTCGCCCCTCGGCAGGCAATGGCAAACCTCAACCTGGGTTCAGTCCCTGGCCGAAGAAACATCGCAAAAATAGAAAAAAGGTTTTTTCTTAACAGCGGTCGCCCCTCGGCAGGCAATGGCAACCTCCGAGGGTATTTCTGCCATGAAAAACAGCTTCTCATAAAAATGCAATCGCCGTTCGGAGTCGACGTAAAACTGTAGGTCGCTCCCCTTTGTGTGACAACATTAAGGCGCACGCCACAAATCGGAGGAGAAGCTCGGCCAAAGATCAACATACATATGTGTAAGCGCCAATCTGTTATTATTATTAATTGTACTTTTTGTTACATTGGCACTACATCGACATTTCTGGTACAATTTTATCAAAATACGGTACTGCAACACAATTCTGTCGAAACTCCACACTCTTCGAAATTTTAATTTTTGTGGATAAAAATTGTCACTTTT
Source organism: Rhagoletis pomonella (assembly GCF_013731165.1). Classification (NCBI taxonomy): domain Eukaryota; kingdom Metazoa; phylum Arthropoda; class Insecta; order Diptera; family Tephritidae; genus Rhagoletis; species Rhagoletis pomonella. The sequence continues at coordinate 20,520,680 of NW_023458564.1, read as the reverse complement.
TCTACTTCATACAAGTATGTAAATACGTGGTATTTATTTAGTCTTGCTAAAATCAACAACCAGCTGCTGTCATAATAGGACTGTTCATAAACTTTTCCAGTAAGTACGTAAATACTTGCAGCGAAAGCGTAAAATAAACAGAGAGGAAGAGAAAATTATAAGAAAATATTTTCGAACACAAAACTAATAATAAATCGGAACTTACGCGATTTTGACTTACTCAGTTTTGCCGCGTGATTTTCGCTTTGGTTGGAAATATTTCCCATCGTCTTAAAAACCAAAAAATCTGTGTATCTTAGATTTTAATTAATCATCCATACTTTCATTTCACTAAATTTGTTTTGAGCATGTTTCCATCAAATCTTTCTCTTAAACACTTTGTTTACATTTTAAATGGACACATGAATGACTTTTTAGCGCCTGCAAATTCGGGTTGTTGCGATCTCAAATTGCCCTCCTGCAAATTTTGGAACGGAGTAAAAACTTGCAAGTACTGGTAAAAACTCGTAACAATTTTTTGATATTGAACGGAACTAGGAGTGTTTTCGTATTCTTTGTATAAAATTATCCAGCAGCAAAAACTCTGAGCATTCGCCATCAAAGAGACAAAATATACAGAAGTACGAGAACGCAAAATTCGCAAAAACTTTTGCAATGTTCAAAACAGAAAAACTTTTTTTTTTCTCAAAATTATTTGTGGTTATGACAAAAATAAGAGAATCTCCACCAAACACTCATCATTGTTAAAAAAAAATCTGTAGATATAGCTACAAATGTGCTTTTAAAATTATCCCTTTTTTAAACTATCAACTGACAAATTTGCCTAAAATATTTCAAAATTTTTATCTATTTTTGTATATTTCGTGGAAAAATATGGCATAATTGAAAAACTTTATACGGCAACCATAGTTGACACCCACTAAAATAAGAAAACTGGAGATTAATAGTAAATTAACTCAACAAATCCTGTGCTTAATTAACTTTACTCTCTTATTCATTGCATACTAGCAATAAAAATAAAATTTCGATTTCCTTACTTGCAAGTTTTCGCAAATAAAAATTTTTCCAGCAGAAATTTGCAGCTCTCTATCACATTTTGCACTCTCAATTGCCCCCAGTTTGCAAGTTTTTTGGTACGATAAAGCGAAACTTGTGAAAGTTTTCTAAAACTTAATTTATTTGTTTTCGTTATTTATGGCTTTATAACATTTATATTCAACAATTTTTATTGAGCTTGAGGCCGTTTTTAATGAAAAAAATATTGTGGAAAAGCAACAACAATTAAAAAAAAAATATATAGAAGTGATAGCTATTTCGGAAATCACCACATTTCCTCATCAGCCCTCTTTAGCGGGATTCGATCCGACGACCTTAGCTGACTCAGCCAGCTGCCTACGCACTGCGCTAAGTTCGCCTTATAACTGTTGTTGCTTTTTCCGTCGTCGGTTCGAATCTCGCTAAAGAAGGCTGATGAGGAAAAGTGGTGATTTCCGAAACAGCTATCACTTCTATAATTTTTTCAAATTGTTGTTACTTCTCCACAATAGTTTTTTATTAAAAACGGTCTCAAGCTCAATAAAAATGGTTGAATATAATTGTTATAAGGCCATAAAATAACAAAAACAAATAACTTAAGGACGAGCACACCTAAAAGTTAAACATTCTAAAAATAGAATTATTAACAAAAACCAACAAAAACAACAACCACATGATAAAGTTTAAATAGCACTGGAATAGCTGCGCTTGATTGTAGTTGGCTCACATGAAAAAAGTGGAAAAACCAACAACAGTTTATAAGGCGAACTTAGCACAGTGCGTAGGCTGAGTCAGCTTTGGTCGTCGGTTCGAATCCCGCTGAAGGAGTCTGATGAGGAATTGTGGTGATTTCCGAAATAGCTATCACTTCTACCATTTTTTCAAATTGTTGTTGCTTTTCCACAATAGTTTTTTCATCAAGCCAAATAAAAATTGTTGAATATAGTTTTCTAATACTTTTAATAGTTTTGGGTACGAGTACACTCCTAATAACTAGCGGTACCGCACCATGATAACAAACTTTTTGTTGCCTGAAATATAAGTCCCGTGATATCGGAAACATTGGGTTTCAGCAAGTTATCGCATGATATCACACCTCTGGATTTTTTTTTTGCTTTGGGGTTCTGTGAAGTCAAAAGTTTTCGTCAATAAGCCAGTTATAATTCAAAACCTGGAAGCCAACATTACTCGTGTAATTCGATAATGCTAGAAAAAAAAACAAAACTGAACCTTCCGAATGGAGCACATACAGCGCAGTCGCGGCCAACATTTGAATGAAACTATTTTTAAAAGGTAAATGCCAGAGAATATTCTTTCGGGTAATAAATGTCGAAATTCGACATCTCTTATTTATACACTTTTGAACTATTTTATGCGAATTACTATTTTGAAGTCCGCCAGCATAATTTATAGCGAATTTACAGGAAAACTTAAAATCGAATTGTGAACGTTAATACCGGATTGATTAATGCTAACTCTACCAATACTCTTCCAAACTTCTTCATTAGCTTTTGAAAATAGTCCGAAAAAGGAACCTCGATTTTCATTTGTAAAAAATATGCATATGTATTTGTATGAATAGATAAGGTGTTCATCACTGACTAATATGTCAAAATAAACCAATTCAGACTGTAAATAAGTTTTTCCATTTTATTTATCTGAGAGCCTCTTGGAGGTTAAAAACTAAATTGCCCACATCTACATTAACTCTTTCTTTTTTTCATCGGAATCGTTAACGGTTGAGAAAGTATCTTGAAGGTTTACAACAAAAGATAATATTTCCTTCTCTAACGGCGGTTTCACACGGGTTTTTATCAAGACTGGGCCAGAGCCCGTTATTTTTTTCATCACACGATTGGGCTACCAAGTTATACCAAATTTTATGTTACTAATCTGTGTTCTAAAAGTGAAACAAATCGGATAATAAATATGATTTTTTTAGGATAGCTCCCTGTGCCACTTATCGGAAGACAAACACACTGATCCTTCTAAAAACTTTTGTACAAAACAACAATCATTCAATACGATTTTAAAATCTGGGAGAAAATGGTTCCCAATTGAATGATTCTTGCGATTTTATTTATATATGTATGAATGTAGGTGTATAAAATACCATTACCTTATAATAAGTGGTTTCAGTGATAACCGATATGAGAATTTCATTTTGTATGGGCGGTGCCACGCCTCCCACGCAAAATCTACCACTCTTCGCCATAAGTACGGTATTGACAACATATGTTGCTGTGTCAAATTTTAGGACGTTATCATAATTGGTTCCAGGGAAAATCGATATGAGAATCTCAGTTTGTGTGGGCGGTGCCACGCCCCCTTTTCCAAAATCTACCATATTTCGGCGTAAGTACGATATTGACCACATATGTTGCTGTTTCAAATTTCAGGACGTTAGCATAGGCGGTTCCAGAGATAAGCGATATGAGAATTTCAGTTTGTTTGGGCGGTGCCACACCCCCCTTTCCAAAAGTGGTTCCAGTTTGTATGGGAAGTGCCACGCCCGCTTTCCCGGTACCTACCATATTTTACCGTAAGTCAAGTTTCAGTTCCCCAATATTTAGGTGGTTTTAGAGATATAGTCTATATGTCAGATGCCACGCCCCCTATGAATCGGGATAAACATTTCTGGATTAGAGGAAGTTATATCCTTTAAATCGGTGTGTGTTTTATTGAAATCGAGCGAACGTGCCTTCAAAAAAGGGATTGCAATATTTTCTTGTGGCGTATTTATATCGTCGTTTAAAGTGCAAAACCGCGTAACTGACATTGGCTGCCAAAAAATGGATTTGCTCACACAAGCTCTTGGCTCAATCCTTATCCATTCGTCCTGAAATATACTAGCCAGAAATGCGATTGCTTTATAAAAAAGAGAACCATTTTGAAATATGAGTATTTTTACGCTCTAGAAAATAATTTCTACAAGTTCACATACGCGGTTTTGCCCTTTAAACTACGATATGTAAAATAGTTTATTTGTGTTAATGGCATCAGATTTTCCGTACGTTTCAAAGGCAGTTAAAAAATGTGTATAATTTTCGTCACGAAATTGATATCATAAATTTTGTGTTTATAGTTCAGCTTTCGTCACTCGAAAATTTTACCTCAAAGAGGTGTTTTATTTGATATCAATTATTTTGGGGTAGCAAATTTACAATCTACGAAAATACAAACAATAAACTAAATGTTTTACACACATAGTTTTTCGAATACGGAATAAAGCGAAAAAGGATTATCAAGGATATAATGATATCAAGGATGATATGTATTCGAAAAAATTAAAAATAAATAAAATATGAGAAATGATAAAAACTTATCAACTAGGTACCAACTTTGGATACAATAAACAACTGTATTCGTCTGATAGTCTCGTACTTTATTTTTGTTAAGATTTCTACCGGGTGTGGGGCGCACACATGTGCTTTTTTTGAGAAGTTTTACTTCTATCACGTGTACGGTGTGTGTTGCACTCGTGCTATTAAACTAATGCTTTTTTCTCAAGTAGTTTTGCTCAGTGGCAATTTATACATTTTATGTAAGTAGTAGCGGCACATTGGATGAACTAAATGCATTCATACATACATATTTATGTACAACTGTAGGTAATATTATAAGCGTCTTCACAGGTTGGTTAAGTGCGGGTGATAAACCCATGTAGCATAGTTAAATACTGTGTACATACCTGCAATTAAATGGGGAAAAATGTTACAATTTCGGCATGTGACTGAAAAAAACTCTAAAATACACATAAATTGTGGTTTCCAAGACATGTACGAAGTGATTAGCACAGCTGCATCCTTCAACTTGTCAACTCGCGGGAAATTCCCCGATATGCAGGGAATTTCGGTTTAAGTGGCAATCGGGGAATGGGCGATTTTTTTCGGGGAACTGGGTATGTTATTTTTATATCTTAAAGTAACCAAATTAGACGGATATGTTAATTTTTAACCATTTGACCCTTTTTGGAGCGATATTTTTTCAATTTGAATAGCAATATCTCCACAACAAGAGTCTTCCCATATATAAGCGATATACCAGGTGAAAGCTAAGGTTTTCGGCTAGACTTGTGGAAACCTAAAATAAAATCGACTGACCAGTTTTTGAGAAAATGCCCGAAATGTATATTTGCAGCATCCCGATAACGTTATGACATATTTATATTTTATAAAAACAAAAGATAGCTATAGATATACACATCAATGACATGGATTGAGTAGTGCGGCCTCAGTGGCATTTTATAAAATTGTCTTTTTTCGAATTTCAGGCAGCAGCCACGCACACTCAGGCATACGAATCAAAACATCCTGGAACAAAACCTTCTTAGTTTTTATTGTACTTTAATTCCTGAAAGTTTGAAAAAAATGAAATGAAGGTACGTACAGACGCCACATACATACCAAAACTTCTCGTAGTGGAGACACGAACCAAAACACATTTAGCTCTATATCTTTGCAACTAGTAGCCGGAACTCAATATAAGGTATTTTTTGAAAGGTATTGGCCTATAGAATAACACTAAATATGTTGGGTGTACCCACATGCCCCCTTAAACCGGCAAAAGCAAAAAAAACGTTTTTTGTTTCGCAACACTTTAGCCTAATTTTTAAGAATCCGGTTAATCGTTTATGAAGCTTGAATACATTTTCTGGACACACTCTGCAAGACCTTTCCAACGATATCTCAAACATGTCGATTGGACGTCTGGATAAAAACTTCCAAATCTCGTGTATATATAAATAAGCGATTTCAGCATGCTACTGTGGCTGCTTTCGTCACTCGCGCGCACTGCCGTGCGCTGTGATAGGCTATTCTTTACATCGACACCAGATAAAACTTCGTGGACCCCCATTTGCAACTAATGGACCCCCATATTTTTTCACCTCACCGTGAACCCCCGTCGAGTCTTCCGTGGACCCCTGGGGGTCCTCTTGGACCACTTTGGGAATCAGTGGTCTAGATGGATCACCCTATATAAGGGGTATTCACTAAGTTGAAAAAGTGGCCTAGCACTCTGGCAAAAGAGCAGAATAGTTCAAGCAACGACTGTTGACAACAGCAGGGGTGGTTTTACGCCTAGTCAAACATTTTCGATATGTTCAGTTAGGCTTATGCTGGCATTCGGTAAGTCAGGGAACGTACCCATACTACGTGACCGACTTTTTGCAATTTTAAACCCCCCCTCCCCCTCGCTGACCACGCGTAGTATATTCCAAGAACCCCCCGCTCCACCTAAAGTTTTCACGTAGTAATTCACTAATATGCTTTTGAATCAACGCTAGATTTCCTTAGAGGATGTTGACTACGTGATATCAAACTAAGCCCGCCCCCCACCCCTTACTGTGACCAAGCGTGGTATTTTGAAGTGTATTAAGTAAGCTTAAATTTTTAATGACAGTTGTTGTATTTTTTAGAAAAGTGGCAACCCAGTAAAAAATGTTTTTAAATCCCTTCAAACGCTTTTAGTTTTGATAAAGAACCTTAATTATTTTATTGAGCCTTTAAATAATTTTAAATTTTCAAATGTCTGGCAACCCTATTTTTCAAAATTTTTTACAACATACCCACATAAATAATCGAGTAGAATGCAAAAAAATAAAATAAACACATCCAATGAGCTGTTCGTGCATGATGTGGTTATGAAAACATAAAAAAAATAATTTTTGTATATGACACATAGGATTATCGGTTATAAAAACACACTTAGTAAAATTAAATTAATAAAATTTATTTTTCCCATGTAAAATTATGGGAAACTTCAAAGCCCCGGCGGCACGCGTAAATATTAACCGAATTTTTGATATTCAGCAAGAAAAATCAAAAAACTTGATTTTCCTATATATTTTCGGGCCACCTCATATGTACATACATAGTGTGCCTTTGTATGCAGTTACTTACATTTACATTTTCTACCATTCAGAGGAGTAGGCTTGTTTTTTAAGCCTCTGCACAATTTGTACGTAAACCACATTTCCTACTTGTCATAAAACTTTCCACAAAATGACTAAAAGCGATTTTAACACAAATATTTAAGTAACATAGTGTGTATGTATTCAAGTAAGCATGCCAGTTTGCAAATAAGCAGAGTGTTGGCAAAATAATTGCTTAAAAAGCGTTTAGCAGATCGATCCTATTAAGCTGGTATTTCAGGGTACTATTTTATATATATATAAGGAAAATTTGAAAGTTAGGGGGGGGGGCTCGAGCACCCCCCTGCCCCTACCTGGCTACGCCCATGTGTACATCCTACTCCTACTAATATTATAAATGTGAAAGTTTGTATGTTTGGATGTTTGGGAAACCATCATGCGGAAACGATTGAACGGATTTTGTACACAGATAGCTTATGGCCCAGGTTGAACAATAGGCTGCTTTTTTAAGAGTTGCTAACTGTTGGAAAAGTTTAATTAATTTAATACGCGGAAATTACTTAACAGATTTGTATGAAATTTTGCACACAGATAGCTAATGATCTAGGCTGGAAAATAGGCTACTTTTCTTAAGAGTTGCCACCTGCTAAAAAAGTTTAATTAAAGAAATATGCGGAAACGACTGAACGGGTTTGCATGAAAATTTGCACACAGATAGTTTATGACCTAGATTGGAAAAAAGACTAATTTTCTTAAGAGTTGCCACCTGTTAAAAAAGTTTAATTAAATTAATACGCAGAAACCACTAAACGGATTCGCATGAAATTTCGCACAGGGTAATTTATGACCTAGATTTGAAAATAAGCTACAAATAAGCTAAAAAGTTTAATTATATTAATAGGTACGCGGAAACGACTGGAATGATTTGCAGTAAATTTTGCACGCAGATAGTTTATGACCTAGATTGGAAAATAGGCCACTTTTTTAAGAGTTCCCACCTGTTTGAAAATTAAATTTTGCACACAGATGGTTTATGACCTGGATTGAAAAATAGGCTACTTCCTTAACCGGTTTCCCGATCAGAACGAAATTTGGCACACTACTACGGATTTCACAAAGATGGTCTTAGACTGGAAGTAATTCCGATAACCCCTAACATATAAATTGGAATTTTCATAATACATACATATCTCTGGAAGTATTAATGGGAGAGAATTGGAACTGGGTATGGAGACACGGTGCAGCGAACAAAGGTGGCGCCGTCAGTGGTACCGCTACTTTGGTTTTGCCGATTTTGACAGTTGTGGTAACTTGTAAACAAAGCTTTGTTTACAAATCAGCGAAAGAGAAATTTAAATTATAAGTGAAAAATCAGTTTAAATTGTGTTAATTTGCAATTTGTGAGTGATTTTTGAGTTGAAGACTGCGTAAAAACTAACGAAATGAAGTGCTGTGTGTTAAATTGCGACAGGCGTCAAGATGCAAGATGCGTAGATGCAAGTGTAGCGCTGGGACGAATCGCTGCATTTTGTGTACATAGGGCACGACAAAGCCGTTCCCGAAATGTTTCTTTATTATTACATTAACAGCATTTCCTCACAATGATTTTGCTTCTGCTCCAAGCAGCCTCCATTAGCAAGTTAACTAATCAATCCCGCTGAGATGCTGCCGCAGTTTTCTGCAGCAGCCTTAATTGCAAAGCAATGGAGTGCACTAAAACGTTTGCTGAAGCACCCTCAATTGCAAAGCAATGGAGTGCACTTAAATGTTACCTATTCTCTAATAGATTAGGAGAAAAATGCAATATTTTCGCATTTAGCAAAATTAAAAAACGTTTTTCGCTGTAAAGTGAACTGTTTTGGCAGTTTTAACTCGTTCTTCTTTTCGCTCTATTCTTTGTTTACTTGTGGTACACAAATGTCAACGCCCAGGACGGCGCAATCTTGTATTCTATCATTCTTGGTATGGAGATATGTATGTGAAATCAAATTCATATTGACAGAGAAAAATTTACGTTTATGGAAAACAGGCGGAGCACCTCCCAGAGCCGTAGGCAGGATTTTTTTTTGGCAAACATTTTTTTTGGGTATGTATGTATGGAAAAAGTTTTCGAACGTACTTTGTATCTGAGAAAATGCGTGACACTGCAAGAAAAAAATGTCAGAAATCAAGGGGTTTTTTCACCAACTTGAAACTTGCACATTATTGTACTAAAATTTAATGGGCTACAAAACAGAATGTCGATTTTTTTTGTAAGAATTGTAGTTACAAGTTTGAAACTTTGGTGGAACTTTGCAGAATTTGTATAATTTTTTTGCAAAATGCTTGAAATTTGGATTTCTATAGCTTTTGGTAGATGAGCTATACTTTTATAAAGAATTAATAAACCTTAATCAAACAAAAGGAAAATAGTAAAAACTTGTGAAAATGTCGCGACCCTATTAATTTGTCTGCCACTACAAATTAAAAAACTTGAAATAAGTATTATTTTCTTTCATTTCTGTATACTTGTTATATATGCATAGTTCAATTCATACAAAAAAAGTAGGAACACTAAATCGCTAACATCGATATTTTTTGACGAACGAAAAATTACACTGAAGATGGCACAACGCCGAAACCGGTTTCTCTGCAAACCAAGCTTGACAAGGGATGATGGAAATTCGTTCCAAAATAAAACACAAATAACACTTATACATACATATGCATATCTACCCTGTAGGGAAACTCCGAACTGGTGAACCAAATTTGTAGTTCCGTACTAGATCTTTATGGGCAAAAACGAACCAGTCCGATAGTAACTAGATCGCCACCAGTTCAAACGCAGCGGGATGTGTTACTTATAAAAAACAATTTTATTTTTAGAAATCTTTATATAAAATGACGAATTTAGATCTGGTTCGAAACTATAGACAAAGGGATGCAGAACGAACTAGATCTAATCTGGCGAAATTTGAACTAGTTCGGAACTACCGAAAAAGGGATGCAGCGGGGGGCTCGTTTACTTTAAACAGATTTTTGCTTGGCGGGTTTTTCGTTCATATACGCTTTCAGTCTGCACTTCGCAGATGCTTTTTCATAGTTTGGTAATATAAAACTAAAATTTGTGTTAACATGTTAACATTTTGGGAGCTTCTGGAATCTAACCAATAACAGCCAGCACCTCTGCAAATTCAGCTACAGCTAAAGGTATGTAAACATATTTTCAAATGCCCAATTTGATTATCATTAATTCAAATAAATTTGATTTCAGAAGAAAACACGTTTCTTTGCAAATAATTAAAACTCGCTACCATGGTAAAACCAAAAATACTGTTTGAAAACATTTTGTTACTTTTTTCGTCTGTCGATTTTATAACTGGTGCGGAACTATACAAAACGGGGTGCAAAGCGAACTAGATCCCATCTTTCGAATTTAGGACTGGTAATGCAGCGGGGGACAATTTCCAATTCCTATGACATCGCCGTGTTAAATTCCCCAGTTGTTTGCATGCTAAAGAGATTTATCGCGAACTAGTAGTGGGTCCAAATGTACTAGAAGCGCACCAGTTCAGAACTAGAGATTTGCCCCACGTTATTTGCATGTCTCTAAGAAATAAAAATTATGAAGTATATATTTAAAGTTAATTACAAAATAAGAAAGGTAAAATCAACAATCAAATACGAAAAAATCATCAAAGAACGTTAAAAAAAGAAGCTGAATGAGCATGAGTTTTGTGTGTTAAAATGACCAAATCCATGCATAATTAAGTTTCACGGATTCGTAATCACCACAAAAAAAATTATCAAAAACAGCTTTAACATTTGCCGTACCAAAATTTTTTTTAAAGTTCTTGAGGTTTTTTTGGGAAAAAGCCGTGAGGCCTTTTGAAAAATTCAACATGGCGTCTCAAATATGTCATTTAAACTAACCGTAAATTAGATTTTGCTTTATAAAAAAAGCATTTGGCATTTGAATATGCTACGCATTTTTATCAGAAATTGTTGAAAAAATGGCGAAAACCGTGACAATGCAAACATTTTTCGCACTTTTTGCCAATTATTTACAATAAAAAATTATTTTTATAAAGTTTGTATATAAAAAATGTGGGAAATTAAATTCTCTACAAATTTGTGTGCAACCATTTTTTACGAAAAATGCAAACTAAGCTTGCGAATCGCAAAAGCCAGAAAAACCTAAAATCCAAGATAGCGGAATGTTTCGGCATGAAATTTAGGGGCGACACTGTGGATCCTTAATCTACGTGTCAAATTAAAGTAAACTGCATCAAAAGTTCGCTACAACAAATTTTTTTTCTCCGAACCAATTTGATCTAAATTTACTTGGCTAAAATTTACCTTCTGAATACCTAGAAAATTGTAAATTTACGTGGAAAAAACCTCAATAACTTTAAAAGTTGGAAAGGTTTAAAAATAGTTTTGCCATATTTGACATCGGGGGGGGGGGGGCAAAAATACATCAAGTGCTATTGAAATATATTAAATTTCCCACTGACTTATAGGCAATTTCCGTTGTCCGATTTTAAAATTTTTTCGCAGAGCATGTTTTTATGACCAAAGGAGGGGGAGTCTTGCTTTGTGGCTTAACAAAAAATTTTCTCCATACAACTAAGGCGAATGTGCAGGCATGGGCAGCAAACGAGCACACAATGGACTAGCTTTTCTCAATACTCATCGCAATCTGGATGTAAATGTTGACTCAGTATTAAAAGAATTTTTATCTATACCTCGGTAAATTCAATGTGACTTTTCTTTGAGTTGCGCTGAATTATATCCACAATTAAACACAATATGCTGAATACTCTAAATAAAACAATGGTCACGTTCATAAGACGTAGCTGTTTAGCTCATCTGCTACGAAACTGCTGACAACTGTTGAACCCAACAATTACGTCTTAGGTCGGTGTTATGCAGAAATTTTGTTTGGCAAACTGCGTGCAATTGTTGTTGCAGCAAACTCGGAGAGAGCGAGTTTGGCGACTCTCACAGCAAACTAATTTTGTTTGGTCAAACTGCAGCAAATTCGGTGTTGTCATATACAAAAATTTTAAATTTTGCGCGTTATGTACATCTGAAATTCTCATTTCATGTTGGCAATAGCCATGAAAACCATAATGAACGTGCAATCCTGTGCCAAACTCGACATAAGCACCTCCGAGCAAACTAAGCAGCCGCCATTTAATTTGGCAAACAAAAGTTTGTCTGCATAACACTGATCTTAGAAACGGCTTGATGAATATGCTGCCAAATGAACAGCTGATAAATGTAAACAAATGAAATTGCAACAAATAGAGATAAGAGCGTGTCAGACGTGGCAATATATTTCGATGCAATAAATTTCGGAAAGGCTGTCAAATTGAGAAATCAGTTGCATGAGCAGTCACACCTTGCATGGAAAGTGTCATTCGAAAGAGGTTTTTATTTCCGAACGGCGAATTGCAGGAAAAATTTCTGAAATCGCTTTTTGGCTGTTCACACAGCGAATGAGTTTCTGGCAATCTTTCTCGATACTAAAATGCAACCATGGGCGGTGGGGTTGTCGTTTGTTTGCTATTTCTCTTGTAAAAGCGAGAAAATATAGGTTATAATTAACATATTTGTCGTGTAAACAATAATTTAACAATTAAGTATATTAAGCAAAATAATATATTTCAAGCATTTTTGATATTTAATTCAACAATATTTTTTTATCATTTTACACAAATTCACGATCAGGGCCACACGGCAACACTTGATTAGTTTGACAGCACTTGCAGAAGAAATGAAAATTGCTAGTGCAGCACGAGCAAGTTGAAATATATTTCCGAATTCGATTTTCGCTCTTGCTGTTGCAGTCCCACCTTGCAACTTTTATTTCTGAAACTAATTTCCGAAAGGTGACAGAAAGATCTTTCTGGCTGTTCACACATCGAAATAAAATTTCTCTTTCTCGTTTTGACAGCGAATTGCGTGCGAAAGACGGAAATATTGCCACGTCTGACAGGCTCTATAGTTGCGCCGATACTATTTAGAATTCAACGCTGAGCGGCCGCCGTGTTGAAAAAATCGTTCAATGTTACAATGAATTAATCAGTGTAAAATTATATAGCAAACATCTTAAAAACATATATTTAGAAACGTAGTATTATTATAAAATATTTTAGTTACTTTATCACGTCAGTAATATAAAATATGTGACCTGGTCTACGAAAAGGGAGCTTACGTGCGAAAACTAGTTTTCTGTGAAAATGCTGTTAAAAGTAAGCAACTCGTCTCGTCAGTTTCTCATTATCTCGTTAATTGTTCTCCGCGCCGGACGTCCAGTAAGTGTTGTTGTTGGTCCAGTAAGTGTTGTTGTTGGTCCAGTAAGTGTTGTTGTTGGTCGGAATATTATTATAGTTTTATTATTATTATTATTAATATTATTATTATTATTATTAATATTATTATTATTTTTAGTACACTTCTAAGCAAGTTAGGATTTTCTGCTTTTCACCACGTGAAAAAGCATCTCATCTTCCATCCGAATCAACCAAAAAGTGAAAATTGATTTTTTGACACCTAAGCCCCCTTTCCGTAGACCAGGTCACATATAATAAATTTGTTTGCAACTGCCACCTAACAAAGCGGCGTTAAATTTAATATAAGCGGCGTAAGTCTTTTCGATCAGCTGTTTAGGCTAAGCCCAACACGTTGAGTTCAGGTAGCGTAAAAATTTTCCGCTGGAAAAAATGGCGGAAAGTTGCCAACTGTTGGGCTGAGCGTAACTACTCAACTGTGCGTTTCTAAGGCAAACAGCCAACGGTTACCCAACAGCTACGACTTATGAACGCGTCCAATGATATTCTTGGTTGTTACGAATGACTTTGCATACCACTCCTCAGTAGTGTAGCTAAATGCTTCAAGCGGTATGCAACATGCGATTCTTAGATTATATGGCAGATGCCGACACTCTCTTTTCCATTTAGGTGAACTTAGAGGGATTGATATATTTCATAGTTTTAGACAGCCTATATACTTTAACTTGCTTAAAAAATATACAGCTATAAGCAATATGGGTACAGAAATAAGATATAACATCTTTAAAATATTTTTCATATTTGTATAAAAACGTGTGGTGAAACCCGCCGGTATAAGCTAGTTTTCTATAAAAATTTCTAGACAACACCATTCTGTGATCGGTCAAACCAACTTTTCATAAGTTACAGAGCGGCGTTATTTGAATTGATTCTTGATGAAAATTTCTAGACAACACCACTCTGCGAGCGATCAAATAGGCCAATAACAAAATTCATAAAGAATTTCCAAAACATTGTGGTGGCCCTATTAAGAAGAGTAAAAAGTAATTGGCAAAAAACATACTAATTGGTACCACATTTAAGCGCATTGCGTGGCGATGCAATAGCTTCAGCGACAGCAACAAAATGAAAACTACATCATAATGAAAGTGAAAAGCACAGCACAGTTTGGCACATGGAGCGAAATTTGGTATTCCCCAGCATGGACAGCGTTAATCACTTAGACTGAGCGGTTAGGCAGTTAAGCATCTTCCACACATAGTACAAATATGTAGTCACTGTCAGCGTTGAATATGCAGTTGAAAAATCAATGTCTATACATACATAAATACATAAGTATGTACAATCCCACCCAGCAAAATAAGTTCAATATGATTGCCAACTTTAACTGATTAGTGCATCTACTAAATTGTGCGATTTTTTTTTTTGTAAATGCAATAAAAAAGCCTGTTCAATTCGCAAACAAACAACATATTTTATTTTCACAGATGTTATTTAATATATTTTCAAAGTTAAAGAGAAAAAAACATAATTTAACCGTTCCCCTGAATAGGTGCAATTTATTCCTGATTAAGGAAATCATAATTAATTAACTATTTTCAGTGATTTTTTTTTTATTAGTAATTAACAGAGTACATATCCTACTCTATTGGCTTTATCAATTAAAATTCCTGAATATTTTTCATTGTGCAAAAACCAGATGAACATTGTATCTGGTCCTTTAGGCTAGCATTTCACAGTGTTATACATATTTTATTTGATTTGGTGAGCTTTAGGAACTGCGGAAAGCTGCTCTCCAATATTCTTTTGTGACTCAACATTGTCATCATAATTGACTTATACTGCGATTCTATTGTCCGAAAATAGGACGTGGAACGAACTCCTTCAAAAGTATGATGTCCTGAAAGCAATAACTTACATCGTCAAAAGTATCAACTTAACTTTCTCTCATCAAAATAAAATGCATTCTACCATTATTTTCATGTTTATTTTTTTTTCACAAAACTGCATTCACTAAGAACAACGACTTCAGGGTTCTTTTCAAAAACTCTTGCTTTCTCAAGTGGTAATAAAATTTAAAGGCGTGTCGGAAAACAAAACATTGACTCAAGCGGGTTTATAGTCTTATTTTATGCGCTGTTCCAGGAAAAGTTGCAACTGAATCCCAGATTGCCCTCTTGTGGAAGATTTTGGCTTTGTCCTTTATCTGCATCTAAATTGCTTATAAAATTTAGATTTTGGCACATTT
Source organism: Rhagoletis pomonella (assembly GCF_013731165.1). Classification (NCBI taxonomy): domain Eukaryota; kingdom Metazoa; phylum Arthropoda; class Insecta; order Diptera; family Tephritidae; genus Rhagoletis; species Rhagoletis pomonella. Next base: position 20,505,244 of record NW_023458564.1, on the reverse strand, counting down.
TGTTAGCTTCACTTTTAAAGTTTAGCATTCTTTTTACAAAATTTAAATTTTCGCCTTTAAATTCTGAACTAAAACATTTTCTTTGGTAAATCTTGACAATAATTAGGTTTAAAACAGTCAATAAGTTGAGAAATATAACTCTTGATTTCGAGTCTTGGCAAATACCTTGTTAATATCAACATTTTTGCACTGAACTATTTGTCGAACGTTTTTCGTATTATTTTTGAAAAAAAAAAGAATTCTAAAAGTAACTAGTGATAGTGCCAATGTGGTTGTTTTTGGTGTCGTTTGTTTATGATTTGAACTGGCTTTGATACTGAGTGTATATTCACATATGTACATGCACCCGTACGTGCTTAAAAATACCTACTCACATGCTGTTAGACCTGAACGGTAATGTTTTTAAAGCGCGTTTTCGGTTGCAAACAATACGCAAGCCACAGAAAACGGTTACATGAGAAGGGAATGCAAGTGGAAACGCCACGCGCCGCACATTTGATTTTGCATTGTTGTTTTCTATATTTTCCGTACCGACTACTAAAGGCAGTAGTGAGTGTGACGTGCAGTGGCATGCTAAAGCAGCGACACCTTCAGCATCATAGTATGTATCCACCAAATGTAGTAGGCCATCGAAGATGACGTTGCTTCAAAAATGTGTAATGAGCGGTTGCAATGCTCTTGCATTTTGCGAACGGATGAATGTTGTTTGGCATGAGACGTTGTTGTTGTGCAATATTATATGCTTAGAGGCCTTAGACGATGTACATATACACTTTTGTGCAACAAATTCAGCAACTTAACAGTAGCGAATGTCTGAATGGTTTCGACGTTGATGCAATTTTTTACGCTTGTTGTTGAGGAGATTTTTCAATGCACACAACATGATTGTTTCGCCTTTTTTCCATAGTTGGCGGAATATTTTCTGTCATTGAAAGTGAATTTATTTAGTTATACAGATATGTTAATACGTAAACATGTTTGCAGGTTTGGAGGGGAGAATGGAATGGGAATACCTGTTAATTTTTACAAAAGACAAAATTATTTACTTTATAATATGGAGCAAAAGTAAGAAGATATATGCAAAAAGACAATATAACAATCTTTTAAAATGAAATCAAATAAAAAATATAAGTTTGGCCAGAAAACAACTTTACATACCCGGCACACTCATTAAATATCGCTTTGTCAACTTCTTTAAACACTAAATATGTATACTAAAGACTTAAAACGTAAGTGGACCAAGTTTTCTAGAAATCTATAAACCACTACCCGATATACATACACTTATGTATGTATGTAGTCATAAGTGAGTCCAAATCCCAAAAATCTATATATACTAATATTATTTATTATTAAGAAATTGTTGTAAGTATTAGCTTGGAGTAAATTAATATTCCGAGTTATTGAAATATCGGAGTTTCCATTGCTTTTGAAATTTACTGTTATATGGGAAGTGCCGCGCTCATTTCCCCATAACTTTGTGATAATCTGGTTTATTTTCTAACTGCCATCCCAAGTGCCAAGCAACTGTCAAAAATCCTCATGCCCATACAATCTGTATGAAGCATCCCACAAAAAAGCGGCGCTAGCGCAGAGCGTATAAGAGTTTAATTTTTGACGGGGCGTTACGTGTTGAAGTTGGATGCAGAAGACGGAAAGAAATAGAGAGTACTAAAAAGTGAAAGGGAAAATGAGAATAATAATAAGGGTAAATGAGAAAATGTGAAAAAATTACGCCGCGTTCATGATTCAATAATACAAGGTTTGATAATTATTGACAGCCGCGGTTTGACACTCCCTTACAAAAGGTTGCATTTACGAAGGACGGAGAAAGGGGAAGAATGAAATCCCTTGGTGCGAAAATGGTAGTAGAAAAGTACGCAAAGTAGGCAATTAGTAGTGAAATTCCTTTTGGAAATTCTAATGTATTTGCAGGAAACTTGGTATCTTAAACGAAATATTGAACGAAATATTAATATATCTACGTGAATTACGTATTTAGCTGTATAAAACTGCAAAAGGACTCAGAATTAAAATAAAACTACTATGAGATTTATGTAAACATGCAATTTAAAAACAATTTATGTTTTCACCAGTTAAATGTGCTTCATATGCACATATTGCGCAAAAGCTTATATGTACCTCTATTTCACACGAAAGCTACACTTTTTCCAAGTAAATTTGCAAAGAAGCAACACGGTGCCGCTGCTAAGGAAGCGGTGCGAGAGAGACAACTGTCAGTTTATCGAACCTTGTAGTATTGAATCATGCACCGCTTTATGAAAAGGAGCAAAAGTCGCATGATTTTTAAGAAAAGTTTCAAAATCGGTCGACCATTGCTTAGAGTCTCACTCAGTGATGCCGTTGAGCGACTTAAGGGTCAGATTGACACTTTTTGGAGATCGATGCCCCCTGACACCGACTAGTAACGGGTGATTTTTTAAGAGCTTGATAACTTTTTTTTTAAAAAAAACGCATAAAATTTGCAAAATCTCATCGGTTCTTTATTTGAAACGTTAGATTGGTCCATGACATTTACTTTTTGAAGATAATTTCATTTAAATGTTGACCGCGGCTGCGTCTTAGGTGGTCCATTCGGAAAGTCCAATTTTGGGCAACTTTTTCGAGCATTTCGGCCGGAATAGCCCGAATTTCTTCGGAAATGTTGTCTTCCAAAGCTGGAATAGTTGCTGGCTTATTTCTGTAGACTTTAGACTTGACGTAGCCCCACAAAAAATAGTCTAAAGGCGTCAAATCGCATGATCTTGGTGGCCAACTTACCGGTCCATTTCTTGAGATGAATTGTTCTCCGAAGTTTTCCCTCAAAATGGCCAGAGAATCGCGAGCTGTGTGGCATGTAGCGCCATCTTGTTGAAACCACATGTCAACCAAGTTCAGTTCTTCCATTTTTGGCAACAAAAAGTTTGTTAGCATCGAACGATAGCGATCGCCATTCACCGTAACGTTGCGTCCAACAGCATCTTTGAAAAAATACGGTCCAATGATTCCACCAGCGTACAAACCACACCAAACAGTGCATTTTTCGGGATGCATGGGCAGTTCTTGAACGGCTTCTGGTTGCTCTTCACTCCAAATGCGGCAATTTTGCTTATTTACGAAGCCATTCAACCAGAAATGAGCCTCATCGCTGAACAAAATTTGTCGATAAAAAAGCGGATTTTCTGCCAACTTTTCTAGGGCCCATTCACTGAAAATTCGACGTTGTGGCAGATCGTTCGGCTTCAGTTCTTGCACGAGCTGTATTTTATACGGTTTTACACCAAGATCTTTGCGTAAAATCTTCCATGTGGTCGAATAACACAAACCCAATTGCTGCGAACGGCGACGAATCGACATTTCACGGTCTTCAGCAACACTCTCAGAAACAGACGCAATATTCTCTTCTGTACGCACTGTACGCATTCGTGTGGTTGGTTTAATGTCCAATAAAGTAAACTGAGTGCGAAACTTGGTCACAATCGCATTAATTGTTTGCTCACTTGGTCGATTATGTAGACCATAAATCGGACGTAAAGCGCGAAACACATTTCGAACCGAACACTGATTTTGGTAATAAAATTCAATGATTTGCAAGCGTTGCTCGTTAGTAAGTCTATTCATGATGAAATTTCAAAGCATACTGAGCATCTTTCTCTTTGACACCATGTCTGAAATCCCACGTGATCTGTCAAATACTAATGCATGAAAATCCTAACCTCAAAAAAATCACCCGTTAGTAAAGCGACTAATAATGGGCATTTTCCACAAATTTCATAAATATTTGTTAAAACACTAACATCAATCCTTACTAATATTATAATTGCGAAAGTGAGTTTGTTTGTTTGTTTTTAACGTTTTAACTACTCCACCGATCATCATTGCAGTCATTCAGCCCAACTTAAAATATAGGACAGCTTTTGTCTCGATTAGACAAGGGTAGCGGGGGTGGCAGCTCCCATACAAACGGGAATATTTATATAAGTATATTCCTCTATTGGGGAACTGGGTATGGAAATAAATAAATTAAAAAATTTTGTGAAAACGCAATCAAATTTAGATCAATTCATATAGCCCGAACACAATGAAAACGACGAGCTACAAACCACAGCTGTCAAATTATTTTAACACGTACTCTTATGTAGATAATTATTTTGGCGACGACCGGGCTACGCGACGGCTGTGGTTGTGGCCAGATTAGATCTATTTCTATTTTTCTGGCGACAGATAAGGTTCTTCCTCTTCTTTTATGTCAAACTCATACAAATTCATGATGTCGCTGCCGCGTTCAAAGAAATCATGGTGCCATCGACAAAGCGTTTAGATAATGAAGATGACAAATTGGAAGCTGTGGTCCGTAGCTCGTCGTTTTCAATGTGTTCAGAACTATACAGTTGGTTCACAAAAAGACAGATGGAAAGACAAATATCTTCGCCATTTTGGTGAAGCTAAGTCATCTGTTAACCTGAACACATTCTCCGTATCAAGATTATTAATTGCAGGATGAAATATCCAAAACGTTGTGGTATAGCGGTTAGAACACCATTCCGCAGGGCCTGGGATGGAGTCCAGTTTCCGACTATCAAAATCAATCAATCAAAAACAAAAGGAAAAGGTTTATTTCTAATAGCGGTGTATTTCTGCCATGAAAAACAGCTTCTCATAAAAATACAATCGCCGTTCGGACTCGGCGTCAAACTGCAAGTACCTCCCCTTTGTGTGAAAACATCATGGCGCACGCCACAAAGAAGGAGAAGCTATGCCAAACACTAACATATTGTGTAATATACATATGTAAGTATGTAGCTCCAAAACTGTTTGCCTAGTTTGCCATCACGTATGAGTAACATTTGTTCATCCAAAGAAAAAATTAATGACCATAAGCTTATGATGATTTCATTTCTACAAATGTCGCCTGTTGATTGCCCCTTCAGACAGTTATTTTAAACGACAATAGTATTATGAAATGCGTGAGCTAGACAAGGACAAGAAGGCGAAAACAGGGTTGAATGTAATATTAAACACCTTTTGCACCGGCAAAGGGCAGAAACCAAATCACCATTAGTGTCCAGCTCATAAAAAACGGGCAAGAAAAAAATTTCCATTATTTCGTTTGTGTGGATGGTAGTGTCAAATGAATTTTGAAAAATAATGGCACGGGCATATATTTCTGTTGCAAACATGGGTTGTCTTGTGCTCTTGTTTCACAACAAAACTTTAGAAAACCGTAGTAGAAAGCGTAGCAAATTTCTTAAGAACTCCGTACTGTCTTAAGAAAATTTGACACAAGAAAATTTCTTCGCCATTTCTTAGGCATTTTTAGCCGACTTCCAAAAAAGGAGGAGGTTATCAGTTCTTCGGAATATATGTATTTTTTTTATGTATGTTACCGCATAACTTTGGACCACGTCAACCGATTTCGATAATTCTTCGGAAAGGTAGTGTCTCAGAGGTGGTCCCATACTAATCTGGTTTAGATCCGATCATTGGATCATGAAATATATATAGATAAATAGATATTTTTTTAAATCGTTTTTTTTTTGCTAAAAATTTCTTGTTCATATGTAGCTTTGGATTTTCGTGAGAGCTGGATACTAAGCTTTATTTATAAAAAATAAAGTAAGTTTAGCAAGCTTTACCAATTGACGTTTGCATATATTTTTCAATTAATAAGCATTTTTTAAAGCTACTTCCCCCTTTTTCAAAACATTACGTTGATTACGTATTAAGTATTTGGCCTTTCTCTTTTTTTGGATTTTTTACATACCTGCTTGCTTTGCGGCGCCTTGAAACGCATAGAGTTCACAAACGCTAAAATTTATTCTGAGTACCTATCGTCCAAAGATATAATCTTCCAAATCTTTTAATTTTGAGACGAACTTTTTTTGTGTCGCGCAATTTTGCATGGAGTCAAGTCCGGCTTTTGTGTTAGCCTCTTTAAATGGTCAATATCACAATTTCTGTACATTATTAGCAATGTAAGCTGCCGATATGTCTTGCTGTTGTTTTATAGAATATCTTCTCAGTGGCTGCGTTTTCTTTCTTAATCCTCCATTAGGCGGACGGAAACTTACAGTTTTCATAATTCTTAGCTTTTAAAATTTATCTGTGCTCTAAATACAATTTTTTTCCTCAAAAAATGTATACAAAGGTAAATTTGAAAGGCTACTTGAGAAAACGGCCCTTAATGGGATGTTCGAATACTGCAAGTTATAATTTGCAATTAAAATGTTGGCTTTTAATCAAAGTTACCTTCATATCATATCAAAGTATATTAGTTCCGTTCCTTATCTACCAGAAACAGTCAGAAGTAGTCAGATTTAGTCTAAAAGGGCGTTCCTTAACTTGAAAATGAGAGCAGAAATGAGGGAGAAACCAAAATGTATTTCACAAAGTGCGATTGAATTTGACGTTGCTCTCATAAGAACCATTCTATAAAGTCAAATTGAAAAAAAATATTATGAATTTTGAGTCGTTTGTGTATATTTTTGACGTGATAGTACCTTAAAAGAGACCCTCACTGAGTTGTCAACCACACCATGTTTAATACACCTTGGGAGCACTGTGACTCTCTTCTGTCAGAAGGTACAAGATTTACCGCCCTATTCCCACAACACTGACAAAATTCATCATATGACTATTGTCACAATTACTGCGCCTAAAACACACTATGAACATTATTTCGTCGTTGTCTTTCACTCAGTAGGTAATAACAATAAAACTGACAATTGTCATACGACAGCTTAAATAAATTTGCGGCATATTATTAGGCGCAGTAGTAAAGGCAATAGTCAGCCGCTGAGTTTTGTCAGTGGTGTGGTAATAGGGCGGTTAGTCAGAAGAATTTTTGCGGGTAAAATTTTTAAAAGTAAGTGTCAAACTGAATTAACAGCCGGCTGTACAAGAACAAATTACAGAATAAACAAAAAGTGAAAACAATTGAATAACTAAAAAAGGCTAGTTGAGAATGGAAGGAGGCAAAAAAATAATTGAAATCATAAGTATTTATTGTAGTTGTGCTTGTGTGAAAGTATTTTATACATAAATTTGTGAATACTCTTTGCAGATTAGTGATGAAATATTTTGTGATGCTTCTGGTGGGGCTATAAGGTATTCCTCTGGTGGAACTTCAGGTGGATGTGTCGTAGTAAATATGATAGCATACGTTTTGTGGAATATAAATTATTCATGGTGAACATTGAACATTAAGCAGCGAAATATTTATTTTTAATGCCAAATATATCAAAGTTGTCCCGTGTTCAAATCAAAATGGTATTTTTATTCGTAATTAGTTTTGTTATTGCCATTATTTGGACTAAACATTTGGTTTTCTGCGCACCTTTACTTTTTCTGGTTATTCTCTTTAAGTGAGCGCATTTTCCTTACGCTCTTGCATTTTGACACTTTTCAGATTTGGGAAAAATTTGTTTTTCATTTCTACAAAAAATGTCGCCTTCTCAAGGCCTTCTTCTTAGATAATATTTGTGCGCAGAGGGCAATGGGTAGATATCATTTTCGGTAGAAACGAAAACGCTAATATATTTAACTTTCAACGCAAGTAGAAGTAAATTTTTTTCCTAATTCGTTGCGGAAGTAAATAATTGCTTCGTCCCCATATGACCAATAAGAGCTCAAAAGTAGTTGGTTGCGTTTTTGGCAAACGAGAAATTTTTAGTTATTACATTTTTGAAGAACGCGACCACGCGGCGAATTCATATATGAATTTACGTTGGTAGAGAACTGTTAAAGAAACGAGCTACAGGTTAGAAACAAACGGCAAATGTGTATAGATATAATACAAACGTACCTAATGAATGAAAATGAAATGGTGCTATCGCTCTCGCTTTCAAGAAATCGATATTCCATAGGGCTATGTAGGTTACACCAGTGGTCTAGAAGGAATTGCAGAGTGGATTTTCATTCAAAGCAGAACCACGACTAAGCTTGCGCGTGAAACCTTGTTATTTATTAAACACTGAGTTAGTAACATAAAAATTTTACTAATGTTTGCTTGTATGTCTTAAACTATGTGTGTATGTATACATGTATGTAGATTATCCTAATTAGTATCCATTCAGTTGTAGGCCGTCTGCAGGAGAAATTATCTTCCGAGGCTTATACCAACTAGCGGGTACAACAACTGGACGATGATTTCGCAAGTTAGGGTCAGGCGTGGGTTTCGAAGCCAAAGCGAAAGCCAGAAAAAGAGCGACTAAAAGCAGAACCGTTTTAAAAGCCATGTTTCGATTAAGTTTGCTGGTAGTTTATGCGACTTTAAAATGTGAACTATGGTTTAAATGCTTGTTCGTGGACTTTTATAGACCGCAAATGGGAAAGAAAAATTCTTTTTTTTTTTTAAGGGGAAGCACCCGCCTTGTTATGTCGTGATATGGAGCTAGGGAATACCCGCTCTTTGCTGCGATTGCGGGACTTTAAATTTCATCCTAACATATACAGTGTATGTGCATACATGTTGTCATTTAAAATGCAAAATAGCGTATCAAGATAATTCAAAATCTCGTATGTGAAGTTGTCTAGAATTTACAGGAGACAGTAAAACCTGTCTTATTTTAAAACGGTTCTCTCTTTTATCTCTAATTATCTCTACACTTTATATTTAATTTAATCAGCAAGTTAAACGAAATATTTTAGTATAGGTATCAAACGAGAGAAGTTTAAGAAATATTTCAAAAATATTTTTAAAGCGTGGTGCCAATCATCTAGTAATTAACAAATAAAATAAAATGTATTAATATGGGTATGAAACGAGAACGGTTTTACAAAACCTGTGTGTATTTTAAAAATGTTTTTGGCGAGACAAGTTAAATGAAATCCTACCAAGATCATCAATGTGAAAGTTTGTGGTTGATTATGCGAGTATGTTGATATTTCTTTGTATAAGTTTGGCACACAGATAGCATGCGCTCAGGATTAATACATAGACCAATTTTTTTGAAAAGGGATGCCGCCTTCATAAGAATTAGGGTTGCTAGATTTTTTATACGCAAAATCAGTACATTAGACTTTTTCATGCTAAAAAAATCAGTACTTTTCAGTACATTTTTATTCAAAGCAAAAGTATGATTGTAAAGTAACAGATAATACTTTAAAACGTCACAGCACCTGCTTTTGACAATATTTTGGTATATAAATAAAATACAGTTTATAATAAATAAAAGTGTTATTCATTTTAACATGAGTGTACACATCATTGTACACAGAAGCCAATAAATGATTTTATATTTATGACATTTTTGAATATGTAGCAATAATGAGATCATTTCCTTCTTCAGTGTTTAAATAGTCAAAGAATTGTATACAGTTCATTTTAAAATTACTTTTAATTAGAAGCCGGCTTCTCTCTTTGCGCAAGGAAGCAAACTTTATACTTAAGATCCTCCCGGTTGCTTCGTTTGAGGGTCGTGTTGAAAAAAAAAAAATTACATTTTTTTCAAACTGTGGAAAAGTACCACTATTTAATGACTTCATCTATATTTCCTCATGGCTTTTATTAATTTTTTCAACTACGCAAAAACTTTGCAAAACTAAGAATTCGAAAAAAAGAGTATCTAACTCTTTGTATTTTATGAAAAACTCTTTTACAATGTTAATAAATTGCAAAAAAAAAAGAATTGTAAGTTATAGGCAAAAGCCATTCGAATATTCAAATTTGTAGTTATTAAACTGAAAGTTATTTTCGAGATAATTACCAACACTCGACAAAAAAAGTCAGCCTTCTCTTTAAATAATTTAAGCTCCATCATATTGACGAAACTGGTACGTAACGCCTCTGCGATATGCCCATAAAACGATTGATCTTTTTAACCGACTTCCAAAAAAGGAGGAGGTTATCAGTTCGTCGGAGTATTTTTTTTTTTTTTTTTTAAATCAGTACTGTACTGATAAAATCAGTACGCTTGGCAACCGTAATAAGAATTCAACACCTACTTTAAATTATAAGTTCACCGAAATGTTGCAACATGGATGCTGCGTTGCCAGGTTTTTTGTGTCCTGTTGACATTCGGACGTTTTTTGTGTAAAAAATGACGTTTTTTAACTTCTCAGTAATTTTTCTCTGTTACTAAATCTTTTAGGTAGAACTGATTTTGAATTACTTTCTTAATAAATTTTTACAAGCTTTGTTTTTTGCAACAGCTTCTTCAAAAGATATTTATTCTTTGGACACAGATTACTTAAATATGATGCAAAGCAAGTGCACGCGAATTTTGTTTGGATTCTTGGCTGGTTTTGTAAACACTTGAGGTTAAGAGGCTTATTGCAATGTTTGCAATTGCACATTAAAAGCCAAATCAGGAAGAGCTGATCTATTGCAACACGCACGCTCGCAAAAGCACAAAAAAACTGTAGCAGCATAAAAAGTCAGAAAAAAGTAGGCGACTTTTTTAAGGCTTCATTGAAAATGTAATGAACGCAAAAAAGGCTGAAATATTGCTATGTTCCTTCTTAGCAGAACGTAATTTAGCATTTTCGACAACCGACCACCTAATCAAATTTCTACAAGAAAAAAAAAATTATTAAAAATTAACGCGATTCTTTAGGAACTTATAACTTGCACATTATTAACGTGGAATTTAATGGGCTATCAAGCTGAATACTCAAAAAAATCTTAAAAATCTGTATAAAAAGTTGAAAATCTAGCTAGAAATTTTGCAAATTTTTTTTTAATTTTTTCACAAAGTTTGAAATGTGAATTTATATTTAGTTTGTTATATAATGAGCTAGGCTTTTATGGAAAAATAATAAACATTAATTAAACAAAAGAAAAACAGCCACAATCGATCAAAATGTTGATGACTTAAACAGCTGATCACAAGTGTATGTATAAAATGATTTTTATATTAACGATCTCAAACCAGTTTACAATGAAATGTAAATGTGCTCTGTCGAAATGACATTTTAATATACTTTACATACATACGTATGTACCTTTGTATACAATTAAAGTTTAATAAGAACAATTCTTCGTGCACGCATTTGAAAAAGACGTTTTTGGGTAGAAAATGACGTTTCTTTAGACCAAGAGGGGCGTTTTCTCATGCCAAACGAATTAAATTTAAAAGGCTCAATTAAGAAAATATTGTTAGGAGGATTGCCTTCTATTTAAAAAGGCGCATGCAATTTTATTAATAAGTTGAATGAAGTACATATTACAACATGGACGGCAAATGAAAAGCTTTATTTTGAAATGTTCTGAAGAGGGTTGCCAACTGTTTGAAAGTCAAATGCCATTTATTCATATGGTAAACAAAGTAATACAATATACACTTGTGGTCAGCTGATTGAGTTAAGTGACATTTTGACCAGTTTTGGTTATTTTTACAACGCTTTTATCACTTTGGATTTATCAACATACGACTAATGCTTATATGTACATATCTATGCTGTAGTTCATAAAATTTATAAATATTGTAACGCGAGTTTTGGTCAAGCAAATCATTTCACGATCGACATTTTTTTAGCATTTCTTTAAATCATATGTATATATATTAGATGACCAGAAAAAAATTAAAAGTACTTATTTTTGCTGAGGCACAGGGGTCTCTCGTGGACATTCTGTCTCCACCGCAAGTACTTAAAACCTTTCAATCCGTGCGTAAGCTAAGTCCCTTGGGAAATTTAAGATTTGAAGGTCCTACAAATTGTTTTTGAGATCGCTGAGAACGCAGGGTAAGTTACGAGGAAATCTTTTAAATAACGAGGAAAAACCGAGAGTTGCCATTCAAAAGTTGATTAATTATTTCTTTCAAAAAATTATAATTTCTTCTCATTGATGATAGCTACAGCCACATCTTTGGCCAAAACAAATTAGAGCCCTGATACGTAAATGCTTCTTTTCTGATACGTTCCAATATATTGTACACGCGAGTGCATACAAAAAAGTAGTATTTACACATGCAAATACATATCGTGTAAGAGCCCTGTTAGTTCTCGTAGATAATTTGACGTATTTGAAGACGAGGCACAAAACGTCCACACGAGAGTTCTATATGTTAATATTTTTGCACCACATTTTCCGGGGATGGATTTAAGCCATAATTGACGCTTAAACGGTATGTGCCTCAGACATGTGGCATGTTTCTTTGTGATTTCTTCTGCAATTATCCTAGTCCCATTTGTTTATTGAGTTAAAAAATATGTACTTGTAACACTTTCAATGTTGTGCGTATGAATGTACACGGTGTAAAATTATTACTGTCGCAAAGTTTTTTTTTTGATAAAAGGGTCCTTTGTAGATTTTGCTAAAAAAGTATTTTATTGTTAATTTTGTACATATTTTACTTTAATTGTATTAATTAATTTTAAAATTTCAATCTTTGTTTGCGTTTGCCAGCAGTGAAAACTTTGGAAAGTAAGTAGTATATGCGGCACGCAGGTGTTTTCCAGGTGTATATTTTCTTAGATTTTGTATAAAAATGACAAAAAACTAAAACCTGTATAGGGTTAGTCGAACGAATGGGTGTCCTAGTCAGCGGTTCTGAGTCTATTCGATTGCTGGGTAAGAGGCCTTATGTTGGACAAAAGGGGGAGTATAAAGATCCTAAAATGGAGGAAATTAGCCCATGGTTACAGAAGATATGGAATAAATTAACCGACATAGACTTGCGTGCCGCTTGCGCTTTTCTCTCAAAGTGTTTAACACCTGTTAACTCAAATAAAGGTTAAAATTTAAAAACTAATTAATAAAGTTAAAGTAAAAACTATGGAAAATTAATAATAAAATACTTGTTTCGCAAAATCTATAAAGGACCCTTTTAGTTTTCAAAAAAAAACCTGTGCGGCAGTTATTATTTTATACCCTGAATATGTGGTTAGAATGTTAAAATTAAATTTAATTGTGTTGTACGTATATATGTAGTTGTGTTATGTAGGAATTGCACCTACTATTACGTATGTACTTACTTATGTAAATATATACACATATGTATACACGCCATATTTTGAATGACTATTTTTATTTATTTATTTATTTATAACAATTTACACAGTAATAAATGACAACATAAACGTAGAAATGACGCTAGCTACAAGGCTTTCGGTTATCGGTTTGATATAAGGTTATGTTCCATGTCTAACAAAAGAAGAAATTGTTCGATAAATTCAAAAGTACAAGAAAATACTTTGATATTTTAACTCAAATATCTTATAGTACGTTAAATTAGGTTAAGGATATTGTTATCTTTAAGGAAATTGTAAATATACATAACGTTGCCGTGGATGGGTGCCGAAAGTGCTTCCAATAGGGAATTGTTACCGCAGTGCTCAGACTGCCTTGTGCTCGGACATTGAGAAATTAGGTGTTTAAATGTGCTTGGGCCGTTGCATAAGGAGCAGCAAGATGTGGCGCTCCTAGTTGGAAGATGAGAGTGGCTAAATATAGTGTGGCCTAGTCTTAGACGTATGTACGGCTTCAGGATGTTGCTTGCCAGGTGTGCGGGATAAGTTTGAGTCGTTCTCCTTGGGTTAATTCCAATATAATGATGTTTTTGCGATGTCCAATCTGTAAGTTCCAGATTTTCCTTTTTATTTTGATATGCCGGAACAAATCGCCCTTGTTTAAGAAGTGAAGCATAAGAGTAGGAGATCGATTAGCTTCTTTTGTGACAGTATCAGCGCATCATTTCCAGAGATTCCCACATGCCCTGGGATCCACATAAGCTTAATTTTATTTCGAGCCGCGATGAGGGAGTTTCTGATTGATCAGATTATCTTATATGTATTTGCAGGTGATTGAATTGCAGCGATGCATAATGTGACCAACTATTTCATAGCTCAATGAAGTACAGATTAAGTTTGGTTAAGTAAACGCCGCGAGCCGATTACGAAATTTCTAATGCGGCTAATTTCGATCCCTGAGAGCTCAGTGTTTGTTCAGAAGCGCGAGCCAAAATGCTTCCATATTAGCCTCGCGAAGGTTGGACAGTCTAAAAGAAAGTGTGGAGATGATTCCACTTTATATTCCTCTTGACAACTGATACAAAAGGATCAGCTGAAATTCCTAGTCTCACCGCATGAATACCAATCGCACAATGGTATATCAGAACCCCAATCACTAGCCCTTGAGAGGTATTGTGTGCAGAGAAACGTCCTCTTTTCCTTTTTTATGTCACAAAAGGTCCCGGTTCCCCTTAGCCAAATAGCAGTTCACGCTGCGACAAATTTGTCTAGAATATCCGCCGGCGCCGCGTTCAACATATGTATGTTAAGCGCTTAATGCACCGCTAAGTCCTGTTTTACAAGTGTAGCCTTTTCTAGTGAGTTCCACCAGACAAGGGCTCCTTGAAACAATATAGGCTTAAATCTGGTTTCCTAGAGCTAATGAATTAATTTAGGCGAGAGACCCCACCTTTTACTGATAGCTCCCCTTTAGCAGTACAAGGCAATCGACACCTTTCCTACCCTTTCCTCAATGTTAGGTTTCTACGACAGCCACCGTTGATCGCCCACCTAGTTCAGGTAACCTTGAGCCAGATCAAAAACGGTGTATATAAATCGTCCCTTAACCAAAATTTTCACATCATCCACATAGGCGATCACCCGACAGCCCACTTTTCTAGTTCCACTAGAAGGTCGTTTAAAACCGCAATCCAGAGCAGGGGAGAGAGAACACCACTTTGTGGAGTGCTCCTATTGACTCGGTCCTGGGCGCAGATGCCCACCACTACGCCGCGACAGCTCTGTCACGAAGTAAGCTTATTGGGTTGGTTTCAACCCCGAGATTATGAATATACTTGACTAGGCCCCCTCGATATCGAAGAAGGCTGCAACTGCATAATCTCCATGCGTTAAGGCTTCCTCTGACCACTTTACCAATGTGTGCAGGGCGGTATTCACCGTCCTTTTCTTGCAATAAAAATATTGAGCCCTTGACTGATAGTCACGAGGAATCATGTTTCATATGTACAGGTACAGGTCTCTCTAGCGTTTTTAGCAAACGCGTTTTTATCAAACACGAAAAGACTGATAGGCCTAAAATCTATAGGGGAAAAATGAGAGCCTTTTCCGGCCTTCGGGATGAACACAATACTGACTACCCTTCAAGCCATGGGTTGTACCCGGTCCTCACCCGAATCGCTATCGCACTTTTTGACGCAAAAACATTTATATCATGTGTAACAAAGTGCGATAGCGATCCGAAAATTGCCGCTAACGGGTTATATAATCTCCTTTCAGAAGTACAAAATATCGAAAAGAAGTACATTTGACTGTACTTCGGAGTACGAAGTACAAGAGCGAAAAAAGAAGTACTGCACTTCCGAAAGAAGTACGGTTGGTCACATTAGCGATGCATGATTTACTGTCGCTGCAGATCACGTATTTTCCTGTATTTGTTTTAGCATGCTCAACAGCTCGTTCGATAGCTAAGGTAGCAGAGGAGGAGGGAGGCCCCCACTGCGATGGAAAGACCAGGTGAAGAAGGACTTAGCTTCACTTGGAATTGGCGTCAGTTCGCACAGAGAGGAAACGCCTGACGTGCTTTGAGGAACTAGGCCAAAATCGCGTAGGCGATTACAGCGCCAAATAAGAAGAAGATAAGGTCTTTAAGTTTCCCAAAAAAAGCATTTTCGATGGGCACCCTAGTATATATGTATGGAAAACTAGTCTTTACGTATAAATGTAGAATGCAAAATGTTATATGTACATATCGTTCATTTACTTCAATAGTGTCTTAATCCAAAACAATGCATATATTAATTTAAGAATGTAGAAATTACCGATGCATCGATTACCAGTATCTCACTTGAACAAAATATGTATTTTACATATACGAGTATATGTAAATTTAAAACTTCAAAGCCGTTTTTCTTGAGTTTCGCGTTTTTGAGTTATGACACTATTGAAGTAAATGAGCGATATGTACTTACACGAATTTATTTAGGTACATACTCGCATGTGATCTTAATTTGCGATAGGAATAAAGCTACAGCATTCCAGTCGTCTTGCTGTTTTAGCACCTAAAAACCTACGCACTATCTGCTTACATATACATTCATATGTATATGTATATATACATATGTACATATGTAATAAAAAAAAACAAAAAAATATTGAATCAGTTGGCATAGGAAACAATGAAACAAAAATAAAGAAATTAATAAAACGTGCGCATGTACATTAGGGTGGTCCTTAAAAAAATCAAATGAACGATTTTTTTCAGCATCACCCCCTCACATATAAATTTTGGTCCTAATTAAAGATCGTTAAGGCGTGCCGCATAGGGTGCAAAGTTCAGATTCCTCTATAGAAACTCAAAACTAAATTTTGTTTTTTCATCTCACACCTAAAATTGATACTACCATAATCGAAGATATCACATATACATTTTGGTCCCGCTTGGGGCCGGTTAAGGCGTGTCGCAAAGGGGCCAAAGGTCAGATGCCTCTATGGAGACTCAAAAAATTAATATATTTTTTTTCATGTAATACTGAAAACGATAATGCTATAGTCATATAAATTTTGGTCCCGATTAGAATTGGTTAAGATGTCTTCATAGGGTAACCTGAACTTTGACCCCTGTGCGACACGCCTTAACATACTGACATACTGCAATCGGGGCCAAAATTTGTATGAGATATCTTCGACTATAGTTGTATCGATTTTGGGAACTAGATGACAAAAAATTAATTTTAATTTTTCGAGTTTCTATAGAGGAATCGGAACTTTGCACCCTGTGAGACACGCCGTAACGGTCTCCAATTGGGACCAAAATTTATATGCGATATCTACGACCGTGGTATTACCGTTTGAGGGGGTGAGACTGAGAAAAATAGTTCATTCGATTTTTTAAGGACAACCCTAATGTACATACATACATATGTACATAAATATGGGTACTCGAAAAAGTAGTTCAAATAAGTTCGTTGACCTATTAAAACCAAATCTGAATCATGTTTACTAACTAAAAGTGTTTTAGTTTCTACGTTTCTTTTATGCTTTGTATTTCCCTCCCTCTATGTGTTTTAACGCAATTTTTGCATTGTTCTAAGTGGTTTTGAGTATTTATTTATGATTTAAGATACGCAGTCGAAATTCTTTTCAAATTGATAACGTACTAGAGTGGTATATTCACCAAAGAGGTGCAAAAGCGCAAAGCTACATACATATGTACATACATTTCAAATACCAGCGTGTGACGTCACAGATAACAAGTGCGCGGGGAAGCCAATCAGATAAAAATAGGACAAAAACAAACAACTACGACGCATGAAACAATCACGCATATTAGTACAAAAGGATATTATTTTAATATAGAGAAATAAGGCAAAAGAAATGCGTGCTTACGTATAATACGGGATTGATTTCCGTTAACTGACCATTGCAGCATTTATCAAGCAGAGGTTTTCGCAATGAGGATAGCAGCAGAGCTAGCCTACACCGAAACGACAATTAATTCTAAAGTAAACCTATACATAGACAGTTGGGCGGCAATGAAGGCAGTTACCCCATATTGTATTTCGTCCATAAATGTCCTTCGCAGGAGGGAAACCATTGACAGGCCAGCCGCCGCACAACGTAATAGAGGGTAATGAAATAGCGGATGAGTCTGCCACGAAAGCCACTAGTCTGACACTCGACAGACAAACTACATACGTACACCACTTCAAAACTTGTACAGAGAAATAGACGATAATATGATTAGGCAATTCAGGACTAGATGGAATGAGTTAACTACTTGCAAAACTGCAAAAATTATGTGCGAAAACGACGAAGCAACTATACTGGCTTCTTGTTAGGGCTACCAAAGGAAGACTACAGAGTTATTATCGGATGGCTTACGGGACATATCCTGGTGGCTGCTCATGCACTAAAAATGGGTATTACTTGCGTGGACAGGTGCAGTAAGTGTCGTGGTCAGGTGCAGTAAGCGGGAGACCAGGGAAACCTTGGTGAATATTCTCTGCCGATATCCTGCACTGTCAAAAACACGACTAAAATGCTTGGGAGCCTACCAATTCGAGAAGCTAGAGAACATCTCAAAAGTAGTTTTAGCGTTTATATCATATGTGATGTCTATAATTACAATATTAAATAAATCAAGTATTTGAACAATTTTAGCCTTAAAACGTGTATTAAGGCGAAAAAGTACCGAAGTTACTAATTTTTTCCTTCTCACTGGAAAAAATCATATTTTTTTTTTAACTTTGGGAAGTTTTGACAATGGAATGTTCATATTAGAGACAATGGACGTTGGCATCACATACAATATATCTTTGGAGTTTCAAGAGTTTACGAGTTTACCACGAAATTGAAAAAAATGGCAACATGCGGAATATCTGTCGCATCTATTTTGTAATTTTTGAAATTTTACGATTTTTTAATTTGAATAGTTTTAGATAATTCAAAATGTTTAAATGTTTTTCTTCCCAAAACCAACGAATCTAGTGTAATAAAACTAAAATTGTGTCACCAAATGAAAACAAATGACATTGAGTAAAAGATTACTATGATTCGAGAAACTAAAATTCCATTTTTACTCTTTTTATTTATTAGCGTACTTGAAATTCCTTCTTAACCCTGCTGAAACAACAGCAACCCTACTGAAAGTTGCTGAGAAGATAACCATACATCTGCGAAACGCATCACGATGCTTGCCATAATTATGTATATTGTAATACAAATTTTATGAAAATTTGTTTCACAAATATGGAGTTTATAAATATTTGTTTATTATTTAAATGCATTTTCCTTATAAATATTCTTCATTTTAAATGTGAATACCACCGATTTCCATCTTCATTTCGCGAAAGAGACAGCGAAAAGTTTAAAAAGCATACGTCTCGCAGACTCGGGATATCAAAGCAGGGTTAAATTGTTATACACATGAAGAAAGTAATATAGATGTGCATAAGGAATATAAATGTGTAAAAATATTAAACGCCAATATGTAATCACTTTTAAATAATATGGCTCTCAGTTTAAGGCGTGTGAGATGACTGCGTATGATGCTACGTGGCGTATACGTTACGTACGCAACTAGTGTTTTGTTTTTCTTTGTAACCGACTTCAAAAAAAGGAGGTTATCAATTCGTCGGAATATATATATACACTTTTTTATGTATGTTACCGCATAGCTTTGGACCACGTTAACCGAGTTCTATAATTCTTTTTTTAAAGGAAAGGTGGTATCTCGGGGGTGGTCCCATACTAATTCGGTTTAGATTTGATCATTGGATCCTGAAGATATTAACGGTACTCTTAAGTTTTTATATGAGAATTGAAGTCGGTTTTGTTTTTCGCTTATTTTAGTATATATCTATTTTTTTAATTTTTATCTAAATATGTACAATTTCTTATTGGAATCTTGTTCTTCATACAAAACTGAAGGTAATTTTAACAACTTGTGAGATTCGCTCATACACGTGCTGTACAAATTTAAAATACATCTAGAGGCCAACCATTTTTGTCGTGCCCCTTTTGAAGAAGGTGTGCTATATGTACATATATGCATATGAAAGATTTTTTAATAAGTAGTTTTTCGCTTTTGATTCAAAAAGAATCAAATCATTTAGATAATAATGCTAAGGAAAGTACCTGAGACACGGATTAATATAAATTCATAGTGCTAAGTATTCGAACCCGAATGATTTGCTTTTCGAATCGTAATACAGAGTAGACCCCCTGATAATCATACATAAGTACTAAGCTTGCCAACCGTCCTCATTTCTTCCTTTGCCACGAAATGTCTTCCATCCTCTCCAAAGAGTAAAAAGTCCTCCTCAAAAGCTAAACACTCCTTTTTACATTTTTTACTTCACATTCTTATTTTTTTTGGATATGAAATTGGTAAACTACTTTCAAAAACAGAAGATTACTAAGAGAAATCTGAAATTGAGAACCATTTCATCAAAGGTGCAAACCCCTTTTTATTTTAGTGTGGTAGATTCGACAAAAAAGTGTGGTAGATATGAATAAGATGCGGTAGATTTTCCAATTCATATGATTATTGGTTATAGTACCGTTATACATATGTACATACGTCGTATAAACATATACTATGTAATTAAGAACTAAGTATTCGTGCATGTTTTGCCGGATTTAAAATGTCTACAATTCTGACTAGCAACCCATTTTATTATGTTGTATGTTGATAAAATATACGATCCTTTAATAAACTAATACTTTTGCGTATGTATATTACAGGCCTACAAAAATGGAAACAATTTTGGTGCGGTAATTTTTAAAGCTGTTTTTGATAGACTTTTTACGCTGATTTCGAATCCGTAAGTATATAGTTCCATCAGTTCCAGATTTTGAAGAAAACGAGGTCGAAGTGTTAAAAAATCGCTTTTTTGCAATATTTTAGAATCTCTAGCAAAGAAACAAATAATGATAGAACCATTTAGATAGACTTTAGTTAGAGCCTAAAGTTTCACCTACGATCCCTGCAAATACCATCCCTGCACCTTGACCCTAAGGTCACTTATAGTCATTTGGTGAACAGCAATAACTGATCTTGGCACAATTTTTTACACCAGTATTTTGTTATCGTTCAATAAATGACTATAAGTGACCATCAGGTCAAAGTGCAGGGATGGTATTTAAAGGGACTGTAATCGAGAGTTTTATATAGGTAGATATATATAAAAAATATGTGTGTAGATCTACCACATATGTGGTAGAGGTTTGCACACTGACTAGAATGTGTTAATGAATGGTTCGGCTTTTCTGAAGAGTGCTGTTTAACGAAGTCTAATCTAAAAATGGAAAAATTGCCTAATTTATATGACAAATATGTGACTTTTGAGTTTTTCGGAATGGTGCGAAAGAAAATACTATCTTACCTCTCTTGCATTCCATGCACTAGTGACTTTGTCGAAAGAACTTTTTCAAACACGAATGCAAAACGTAGTGTGAAAATAAAAATTTGCTCGACCGATTTAATAAGAAGCGAGACAGTAACGCATTTAAATGCGCCAAAGTACTGTGTACAGTTCTACAATGTGGGTGTTCACTAGAGTGGTCCAAAAATGCATGCGACAAAGTAAAGTCTGAATTTTAATGCCCTCACCGCCTAGTATATCGAAAAAATACCCCCTCTATATTTAGAGGTCGCTCAAAGCGCTCAAAGTTTTCGATGTATTTTACATGGGAAAAACATATTTTCTGATTTCAAAACAAAAAAACCAAGACAAGGTTATATTTTTTCGGTATAGAACAATTTTATGAGGTTAGTTTCCTTTACCGAATGTGTTTGGACGCTGATAATTTTTATACCCGAGCGCACTTATGCACAAGGGTATATTAATTTTATTCACATAACGGTTGTTTGTAACAGCCAAAACGAATCGAGATAGATATAGACAAATGTATACATAAATGCTTGGAATGAATAGAGAAGTCGATTAAGCCATGTCTGTCTGTCCGTCCGTCTGTCCGTCTGTCCGTCCGTCCGTGTACACGATAACTCCAGCAAAAATTGAGATATCTCAACGAAATTTGGTATGTAGGTTTCCATTTATCCAAGGTAGGTCGGTATTGAAAATGGGCGAAATCGGACTGTAACCACGCCCACTTCCCATATAAGGGTAATTTTCAGAAATACGAAAACTGCGATATTTTAGTAACTACTGGAGATTATTCACTAAAAATTGATATTTACAATAAGTTTTAGACGAAAAATAAGAATATTATAAATTTTTGGAAAATGGGCGTAGCCACGCCCACTTATGGTTACATGTGTATATCTTGGTAACCGCTGCACCAATTTCTTCCAAACTTGGCACAGTTGTTGGTCTTCGCACAAGCATTTCTGAAATTTACCGTTATATGAAAAGGGGCATCAATTTTAGTCCGGTTTCAATAATTTTCAACGTTTTGCTTTTATGTACCAAGCACAATAACCGTACCGAGTTTGGTACAAATTGGTAGAACGCTTACCGAGATACATATATGTATGTGATCATAAATGGGCGGTGCCAGGCCTATTTACCAAAATTGTATCATAAACGTATTTCTTGGTAAAGAATTGTTGCAAGCATCAATTTTGAATAAATTAGCTTTAATATTTACTGATTTATCGAAGATTTCGTATTTCTCCAAATTACCGTAATATGGGATGTGGGCGTGGCTATTGTCTGATTTTAAAAATTTTCAGCCATATGATATACTGTAGCAAGGCTAAAAATTATATCAAGTTTGGAAGAAATTGGTGCAGCGGTTACCAAGATATACACATGTAACCGTAAGTGGTCGTGGCTACGCCGATTTTCAAAAATTTATAATATTCTTATTTTTCGTCTAAAAATTATTGTAAATATCAATTTTGAGTTAATAATCTTCAGTAGTTACCAAAATATCTCAGTTTTCTTATTTCTGAAAATTAGCGTTATATGGGAGGTAGGCGTGGTTATTGTCCGATTTTGCCCATTTTTAATACCATCCGTTCTATGCCCGAAAGAAGTGCACGTACGAAGTTTCGTTAAGATATCTCAATTTTTACTCGAGTTATCGTGTGCACAGACGGACGGACGGACAGACAGTCACCGCTCAATCGATTTCTCTTTTCATTCTGATAATTTATGTATACATTTGTCTATATCTATCTCGATTAGTTTTGCCTGTTAAAAACAACCGTTCGGGTTCGTGTATAAAAAAAAAAAAATTTTTCGCTGACACACTTAGGGCCATTTTCTCAAGTAACCTGTAACTTTAAAGCTCACTTTATATTTAAAGGTTGCATTAAAATTTATGATTGCGTCTAAAGTAACCAAGAAACATACATACGTCAAAAACCGATGATAGAAATGCTGAACTTTAGATATAGCTTTATTTCTAATCTAACCTTTAAATATAAAGTGACCGCAATTCTGACTTCATATTCGTAACCAGCGACCAGCGAAAATTTTGACGTGATGGTTCAAAACGGACTTCTGATTCGTGTTTAGCGACCCCAAAAACATAAAGAGCACCTGGTAAAAATAACTCTTCATAATTTTTTACGTATTCTTTTTTTACATTACCGAGCTTCAAAACTGAGTTTCAATTTTTTTACTTATGTTCCAAGCTTCAAAGAATACGGTGAAAACTGTTAAATGAATGTGACACCACTTTTTTTAATTTTTTTTTTATGTTGAAAATCAAAAGTTTCTGAGATATTATATGGGCATATCATAGTACATAAGTATGTGTACATTTATGAGCCTAGAATCCTGCTCTCAAGAAAAATCACAAAAAGCGCATTTTATTTGAATTTTTCGGTTCTCTTGAGAGCTGGAAACAGCCCTATAAGCAAGATTTTTTTATAAAGCTGGGGGCCCATTCTTGTTCTGTGAAAACGTGAACTGAAAACATTTTTCATCCCTTCACATAAAATAACGATTCTGTTTTCAAATGGAAATAAATTAATTTTCACCGTGAAAACGTTTTTTCACAAAGTTAGGCGTTTTTTTTCAAAACCATCATCTTGTGATAACGAATATGATTGTCTTAAACTCCCTATAACTTACAAAAATGTTGCATCTATTAATGGAAAAGCCTTTAATGGTCGAGAATTGGCCGCCAGCAAAGTAAAATTTCCCCTAGATAGGTTCGTTTAGTCACAATGATTATCCTGCATAGAATTTTCAAAATCGGATAACTGAAGACATACCACAGACGCCCGAAAGTTACGCTAAATCCTAAAATTGTGCATGATTATAATAAATTGTGCAAAATTAATTAATGAATTATTGCGTACCGATCTCCAATATGTCTACAACATTTTCATATAACCTATAGTTTTGAAGCTAAGTATAAACATACATGTGTACGTATGTAATTCTTTACGGTAAATTTTAAATTTCGAAAAGTTTTATTTAGGCAGATTTCAAAATTGTAGGTAGTAGCACATGAAGTGCCACTAAATCATGTCAGGTCCATTCAATAACTTTTCCAGTAAGTACTTACAGCGAGAGCGTACAGGTAAAATAGATAGCAAAATAGAGAGGACGAGAAAATTGTCCGAAAAAGTTACTGAACGCAAAACTAGGAAAAACTTGCAACTAACGCCATTTTTACACTTTCTGATGGTTGAATTTTGGCGTGCAATTTTCTTTTTGATTGGGAATAGTATCTCCCATCGTCATACAAATCAAAAAATTTACATTAGATTTAAACTGTTCATCCATATTTTCATTTCACTAATTTGTTTCATTAAATCATCCAATTAGGACCTGTTTTTCAGGGCAAGCTTAAACTTAGATAACGAAAACTGCATTTATCCTCAACAGCTGGCTGACATTTGATTGGCTAATCTTAGTTTAAACCAGCCAGCTCGACCGTTTAAACTAAGTTTAAACCACAGTCGTGCACTGAAAAACTGGTGCTTAACACGTTCGCTGCCATGTACACCACCGGTGCGTCACACCGGTTGAAAATACTGATGTGACCTCTGGTGGTTAACACGGCACTACTTATATACATGTATGTGTTAGGTGCCACGTGACCCACCGGTAGTCACCCTCACACAAATTACAACAGAAAATGTAAACAAAACACACTAAGTAACGTAAAGCTAGTAAAATTTTTGAATGCAAGAATTTGCAACTCTCTCGGGTAGAAAATATTTTACACTTTGTAAAATGATTTCCAATTCGGAAATTTTTGCAGAGCTTTTTCTTATGATCATATGAACTTTTCTAGTGGGAGTCTTGGTTTGTAGGCCAAAGTAGACAAATATAGTACATAAAAATGCACATACATATATTCAATGATAATAAAATTTCTTACTACAAAAATAAAAGAATTATGTAACTTACCGTTGTACACAGCTTGAGACATACAAGTAAGATTTTAAAGTTTTTATGAGATCTGCAATAGGAGAAAAAATTGTTAATAATATCTAATAATAAAAGAAGCAACAAAATAAGTACGTACATATTCTAAAAACATTCACTCAATAAAAAAATTGTTTACGAAAGTTTTATTTTTTTCATTAAGACTACTCTGTTCAAACACAGCGCACGGCAGTGCGAGCGAGTGACGAAAGCAGCCACAGTAGCATGCTTATATCGTCGGTGATACTGCAAAACGGTCTATGTCTATTAGTACCCTTGACACTTAGATGGTCTCTTACTTGCACTGGAATGCATCCGCAAATCATTACACCATAATAAACGAATGACAAAACTGTCTACCTTTGGCTGATGAAGATGAACGATTGCCAGAAGCGATCGAATACAGATAACAGATCAATTAAGCACCAGAGGTAATAAGTGACATAGAACGTTTTGCAGTATCACCGACGATATACACGCTTATAGACTCGCTTATATATACTAGAGATGGGCACGTGAGTAATTTTGGCTCACGTTCACGCACGCTCACGTTGATGGTTTTTTAAATCACGCACACTCACGTCCTGCTATATTTTTTTCAATCAAGTTCACGCACGCTCACGACGTCTATTTTTTCAATCACGCACGCTCACGCACGGTTTCTCACGGACATTTTTTTGAAATTGAAACTTTATTTATATAAATAGTATTTCATATAAATAGCCTTTTATAACACAAGTATTATTACAAAAGCTTGGCCAAATGCCTAGCAAGGGCTGAAGGCACTATTATTATTTTAACAAATTTCAGATATACATACTTATGTATCTATTACGAGTATAAAAAAGAATTGCTATCAATATTTATTCAACGTATGTAATATTAAAATGACATTAGCTCATATTTTTGTTTAAAAATAAAATTTTGTCGAGGTTTTCACCAAGCAGTCGTGTACGTCTTTCTTCCAGAATTCTGCCTGACACAGAAAACCCTCTTTCACGTGTTGATGAGCTAGCTGTTATGTTTAAAATTTGCCTTGAAAGACTTTTAAGAAGGGGCAAATCTTTAGCTTTCTCCCAAAATTTTAAAACATCGTCACAACTTTTGTTTTCCGATTTTTCCAAATAAATCTGTATTTCCGTATTAATTTCTTGAAAAACTGTTTCTGCAGATTCATTTGTCGCATCTTTGAATTCGTCAAAAGTTGCACGGGTTTGTGCCCTTTTCGAGGTAGAAGGAATATCATCATCCAGAATTTGGGAATCGTGCTGAGGGCGAGCGCTCTTTTCTTCAAGTGCATGTCTACCTAAGTTCTCTTCAAGCATTGCTTTTACTGTCCCTATTATATGTTCGCGCTGTTCTGCAGATATGTGAAATAACACAAACGGCAATAACGCAAAATTTGCTTTATTTCACTTTTAAATGGGAAATAAAACCAAAATCTGAGTTTTGCTTTATTTCCAACAAAGGTTGGAAATAAAACAAATTTTGCCTTATTTCCCATTGCTTATTTATACTATTTGTAAAAAAAAAAAACAGTTTACTGACAGAAGAAAAAGAACTTTGTTTATTCCAAAAATATAATTAAACCAAGGCACATTGAACAGGTAGTATCAGTATAGCAGCTAATATTTTTAATTTCTTCTCACAAAAATTCTAAATTGTTAAAATCTATTCGCATGTGAAACCTTTTTCCATACAAAACCAGCGATTGAATAACAGCTTTTGGAACGCTCGCCCAACTCAGCAGCACAACCGCTGATTACTGGGCCTGGCACAGGATGGTTCAATGCTTCGAGAAGCAAACCAATTTACTAAGAAAGAAAGTTGCAATAATTTTCATTTTTTCAATTTAAATTTTGTATCTTTTTTGGTATTTCACATGGCACGCTTTGATGTAGAAGAAACAAATCAGAACAATTTTTGACACTTTCGATACCAGAAGCAACAACAAAATACAGGCAAATATTGTTTTTGCTCAAATACTCTAAACCTGTTTGATAGGCCTTGAATTAAGCAAAAAATGTGATATATGTAATTCATATGAAGAAAGTAATTTTCACAAAATATTTTTACTTAAATATGAAAAGTCTAACAAAATATAGGGAAAGCATCGTCTTTAATAACTGCTCGGCATATTGGACATAGCGCTTTTGTATGAATTTTATCTGCATGCTTTTTAATATGTTAAAAACATTGCTGGAAAACCTTAAAATGTTTGCATGGAACTATGTCGCAATAAACAGTTGAAGTAATAAAACGGCTTTCTCGCTGTATTTTCTGACATTCGGCTGCCTTATAGTCACAAATAAATAAATAATAATAAAAAATAGGCAAATTTTCAAATAAGGCAGTGGCACCTGGTAAACTCCACTATGGGTGGGATGCATGCAATAACACCGTACTCAATAATTCCCATTACTTGGACATTAAAAAAACAGGTTTCAGAAGTGAACTAGTGTCATTTTATTATTATTCTTTTTTCTAAACGTCAGTGCATAATTTCGGAAGGAGGGGGCGAGCGCGAGCGCGCCGTCGAACGCGGACCGCCGCGACGCTGGGCACTTTCAAAATTGTATACTTACATACAAATCCGTCCATTTAACTTGTTCATGTACTACTTTTTGTCAAATGTAACTGGGTGAGTTTCTATGTGCACTATTTTGCTTTATTACTCAAGTTAAGTTTAAAAGTTGGTCTTATTGCTCAACGAGAATTGAAATAAAGCAAATTTGTGTTATTTCACATTCAATTGGGAAATAACACAAATTTGCGTTATTGCCGTTTGTGTTATTTCACCCCCCCTTTCTGGACACACTGCAATACCTTTCCAACTATATCTCAAACATGTCGATTGGACGTCTGGGTAAAAATTTCCAAATCCCGTGTATATATAAGCGAGTCATTTCAGCATGCTACTGTGGCTGCTTTCGTCACTCGCGCGCACTGTCGTGCGCTGTGATATTCATTTACTAATTAAAATCTATTCCGTCACCTTCGAAATAGACTCCCTTAGATATAACACAGACTTCAATCTATTCTTTGAGTTTTGTTTAAGGTCTCAATCGAGTTAAACAGAATTCCATGTAACGGCAGTTTTAATTTGGAAATAGAGAGTAAGTAACACGATGTCATTTAAGGTGAATGCTGCTGGTTTAGCGAGAAAAGTTGCTAAGTCCTGTGTTTAAAATTTTACAGGAGAGAATAAAAACCTTTCAACCTCTTTTTCTACAAGCACTTATTCTGCAAACATTTTAATACAAGATTTCATGTATTTCTAGCTAAAACAACTCCTAAATACTAAAGAAAATAAATACGTTCTTGTTGATCAACCCGCTCTTATTAAAGTCTACAATAACAACATGGGAGGGGTTGGTAGGTCTGATCAGAATATAAGCCTAAACAGGACATCAATTAGAGACACGAAATGGTACTATTTGATTATTTCTCACTGCTTGGAGATGACGCTTCACAATGCTTGGCAACTATACAGAGCTAACAATGGTGAATATGATCATCTAAAATTCCGCCGGAGTGTAGCGACAGGTATTTTGGAGACTTACAAAAAGGCAGATCAACGAAAACCTGGGCGTACATCGAAAGCTTTTCACGGGACTTCACGTTTTGATGGTATAGGCCACGTAGTCAAATATCGAGAGCGCTTTTTGTCACAAATATGCCAATCTTTTTTGTAAAAAATGTGATGTTATAAAAACTGTTTTGAAATCTATCACACCCCTACATAATTTTTTTTTTACTTGCTCTCTGTACACCTATCCCAATAAATAAATACTAATAAATAAATAAAACTATACAAATTTTTCAAATCGTTCGTTTTCTTTCTACATTATAGTTATAGTAGTAGGTCATTTTACTATCGTTGTTTATAAACGACACCGTTTTTCCGAGTTTTCATAATAGCTAACTTGTTTTAAATATTGTTCCTGTTTAATTTAGTAAGTGTTAACTAAGATTCCAAAAAAAAATATTAAGATCAGACACAAAAATATTTTCAGTAATATCTGGGTTAAGAAAACGGCGAAGAAATAAATTTCGAGTGTGTGAATTGTGGTGTCCAAGGAGTTTTGACATCTGATACTTTGCAGCAGGCTTTCTCATTTTTTCCCACAGAAATATTGGCCCGGGCATATATTTCTGTTGAAAACAAGCATGCCTTGTACTCTTTACAAAAAATTTGTAGCAAGGCATTCTTAAGAACTTCGTATTGCTTAAGAAAATTTGGCTCAATAAATTTTTCTTGAACATTTCTTGGGCATTTCTTTTTATTCGTCGAACAAATAACAACATAAAAAAAGATTTGGTTTTTATTCAACCATAACTTCAGTTGCATTTCTGCTTGGATACAAATATTTAAAAGCAATGGTTTGTTTCTAAGGAAACGCATTTGTGTTTTTAAAGAGATAAAAAATAATTTATCTCAAATGGAGAATAACGAATATTTAAAAATATTAAAACGACCATCGCAGGTTTCTATTATTTGAGAATATCAAGCAGCACTTTATTGTATATTGTAATTTTTCAATCTTTGAAATAAACTCAATAAAAAACTTTAATTTTGTGGTTTTGCGAGCATACTAGTAATAGCCCCCGAAATTCGAGTGAATGCATTAAAAAAATACTTGCAGATATTAAGTATTTAAACTTAAGTAAAAAATAAAACGTGATATTCATGAATATACTTCAGTATTTAGCTCAAGGTTTATTTAAATAACTTCGTGAAAGACCACAATTAATATTGTATTGCTAGAGACCTGATAACCCAAGATAATTTTTAAGTTCTTAAAGGACCTTGCTCTACTCATAGCTTCGTACAGTGGGCCGTGTGAAAACAGTAATTTTTAAGGTATAGTCCAACCTCTCACAATATCCGTCCAAGGGCTTTATTAGCTGTAGTCTGAAACGCAAAAATCTTTTAAAATTGGTGCCGTTTCCTTTATAGATTTTGCGAAACAAGTATTTTATTGTTAATTTCCCACAGAATTTACTTTAGTTGTATTAATTAATTATTAAATTTTAATCCTTATTTACATTTGCCAGCAGTGTAAACTTTGAGAGAAAAGTTCATTTGGCACGCAAGTCTTTTTCATGTACATTTTTCTAAGGCTTTGTATCAAAAAATACAAAAAAAGAAAAAAACTGTATAAGGTTGGTCGAATGAATGGCCGTCCTAGTCACCAGTTCCGAGCTTTTTCGATTTTTGAGTATGAGACCTTATGTTGGACAAAAGGGGAAGTATAAGGGAGTAAAAATGAAGAAAATGAGCCTATATAAATTTTTTTTCCGAAAACTTTCCAGTGTCAATTTCCTGGATTTGACAAAAACCAATACGCCAAAATTAAGTTAAAAACGTTAACCTGGCAATGCTGGCCACAAATTCGATTAAACAAGTATAAATTGACTTCAGTAATAGTAAAAGTTAGCGGCATTTTTAGTACATATGTGGACTATTTTACCCCTTTGATTTAATTATACATGACGTGTTATAACAAGTAATTTTTAAAGAAAAAAACAACCGACTTCAAAGCTAATATATATTCAAATTTAGTAGTACCGTTAGTTTATTCATGCTTCAATGATCGGCATTAAACGAAATTAGGTTGTGACCACCTTTGCGATAAAAAAGAATTACCGTAAACGGTTAACATGGTCCAAAGTTGTCCGGTATCATATAAAAAAAAAAATATTGCAGCCGGTTAATATGATCGAAAGTGAAAATAACCTCGAGGCTTTTTCTAGTTGAATTTTATTAAGAGTACATGTATGTACGTATATAAACTTCATTACATTATTATCAACGCAATCATATTATTGGATGCATTATACGTGCGAAACACCTACAAACACACATATGTATGTATATATTTTCACTTTTTGGCATGATTATCGAAAATACGTAAGTACATACGAAATGTATCTTTTTTACGAAAATCATCAACGCATGCTTCAGCAATAGAAAGTGTCGAATAACAAAAGTAAGCCATTGTTTGGTTGGTTGGTAGCAGAAGTGCGTTATAGGGCATAAGCAATTGAGGTGTAGATTAGAGATGGGCATGGGACTAAATATTTAACCTCGATCCCGCCCATCCCGAAATTCGATTTTTAAGTTCTGAACCCGCCTATCCCAACGTTTTTCAGAATTTTACCGCGGGTCCCGCGGGCCCCGAAATCTATCTCTAAAGCAGGCTACAAACGGACAACAAATTGAAACGATCGGTTGAGATTTCAACGTGTGTGGCGTGGTTTGCAAACCGATCGAAGGTTGACAAAAATGTTCATGCTTTCAAATTAATTCTAAATAATAATGAAATATCTGGCATCTTCCGATTATTTTGTTTTGCTTTGCTGTTCG
The DNA here is from genome assembly GCF_013731165.1 of Rhagoletis pomonella. Taxonomy (NCBI): domain Eukaryota; kingdom Metazoa; phylum Arthropoda; class Insecta; order Diptera; family Tephritidae; genus Rhagoletis; species Rhagoletis pomonella. The sequence goes on along the minus strand of NW_023458564.1, from coordinate 20,474,104 downwards.
TTTTCGTCTCAATAAAACATTAAAAGTTCATATTTCAAACATCGTTTTTAAGGAAGATTTTGTGAAGTTGCGGGGGTTGCGGTTTTATCGGGAGTGTCGGGAAAGGGTTTTGGTCCCGCCCCGCCCGCTATATTTTTACAGATCTCCTCGATACCGCCCATCCCGGCCAATTTTAAATCCGTACCGTGGGTCCCGCGGGTTCCGATATCCCGCGCCCATCTCTAATGTGGATCACTTGAACTTGTTTGCATGCAAAGTCGAAGCTTGAATATCGAATAGCTCAAAGCGCCACATGCATAACAATCAACGAAAAGTATGTACATACATATAAATGAAAAATTAAAAGCCGAATACATATCCACATATCGTCGCCTCAGAAAACGGATGACGAATGTGCAAAATCACGATTTTGGGATTTTGATGCAGATTTACTAAGTTGGACATGCTCTTTCGATTTCTGCAATCCATTTTTTTATATCTCCATTAGTTTTTGAGATATTTCGTGCGCATTTTGTCGTATGTTACATAATATTAATGATTGGGTATGCCTTTTGTTGTATGTGCTGAGAATGCGTCACATACGACAAATTCCCATACAAACGTACCTTTTTTTTAATCATAAAACGTTTATCGTATGTGGCACATACGACAAATTTCCATACAAATGTAATCCTTTTTTAATCATAAAACATTTGTCGTATGTATCGCAAAACTTTGAACTTACGACAATTGGATGGTCCTCTACTATAACGATACAATTAAAATTGAAAATTAAACTAAGTAACTAATTTTAAAATTTTAAATTTTTAAATTTTAGCTTGCACTGAGTCTCCAATGAAATGAAAGAGATAAAAATGTACAAAAGACTGAATTTAAGTATTGTTTTTTGTTTTTATATAAAGAAAACGTATGTTCGTAACATATTTACAGCATAAGAGATGTACAGATTTTTTTTATTAAATACATGATTATGTTTTTGTTATGTTTTTTCTAATAAGTAATCATTATTTAATAAATATGTCTGTTTTTTTCATCAAATTATACCATCGTCGTTGAAATAGATACTTTACTATTGTCGTATGTTCTGTGGACAAAACAAAGTGGTGAGTAAACGCTACTTACGACAAATGTATACGGAATGAAAAGTAAATTTTCTCATTAACGTTAAGAGATATTAAATGTAAAAATATGGGAAATCAAAACTAATAACACCAACTACGTCTCCTTCAAAAGTTACAAAAATCTACCGTACAGTTTCGGATTAATTCGACCTTAAACTTCAAAGTCAATTTTCTCAAAACCGTGTTTTGTAACATTCGACATCCGTTTTCTGAGACGACGATATGTATGTACTATGTACATTAGGGTGGTAAAAACTGCTCGAATTTTCCTAAATAGAAAAAACCCTTTTTCATAGAAATGATATAGAATTCTCGAATATCGATACTTTCGATCGGAATCCCCTGTTCCTCTTCAGAAGACTTCCGAATAATAATACCCCTTTATTTACATATTTGACCATTTTTTATTATAAACAATTTTTCATTGCATTTTTGGGGTTTTCGGACGACCTATAAAAATAGTTAATATTAAAATATGATTAAATAAACAAATGTGTATTACTACTGAAAGTCTTCTTAAGAGAAAAAAAAGTTTCCGATCGAAAAATATGGATTCTCAAGAATTCTATACCATTTCTACGAAAAAGTGTTTTTCTAATATAAAATACAGTTCTCAAAATTATTTTTTTCAAAAAAATCCTAGAGGTGAGAGCTTAGCGTTTTAACCTTTCCCCCCAGCATGAATTTTTGGACCACCCTAATGAGTATAGACATCTTTCACGCGCAAGCAATTGAAGTTTCAATTCAAGTCGGGCCACGGATACTTTCTAATTTGTAATCAAATAACAACTTATCGTTAATTCGTATAAAACCTCAATCCCATAAAGTGAAAAAATTATAACTATTTTTATTGAAACAAGTAAACATAAATATATATTAAGGCAGTGTCACTCGATTGGGCATTTGCCCACAATTTGGTGCAACTCGTATCCCAATCGTGTGAATGCGCAAATATTTTTCTTGTATTTGTACAAATGTACCAATCGTGTGACACTGCCTTTAGTGTTGGCTAATTTTTTCGACAGGGCGAGAAGATGATGTATTTTGGAACGAAATTCGATCATCCCTTGTCAAATTGCGTTTCTTTCAGAACAAAATATAACTTTGTCGAACCCCCTTTGTAACGCAATTTGCAAAATGAGACAGAAATTCATTCCAAAATACATACATACATAGTAAGTTCTTCTACCAATTAAAGGTTGCGACAAAAAAAAAAAAACAAGTAAGAAATTCTAAGTTCGGGCGGAGCCGAACATTAAGTACCCGGCTCATGATTTAAATATATGATTTTCACCTTTCCGAAAGCTACCGCTACATGGTAAGCCGGGGTGTATCAATTTTGAGTAAATTAGCGTCCTTAAATTTCGAAATAGCGAAGTTTCAAGCATTTGCCGTTATATGTGGCAAGCACAATAACCATACCAAGCTTGCTACAAATTGGTAGAACGGTTACCGAGATACATATATGTGATCATAAGTGGGCGGTGCCATCCCCATTTTCCAAATTTTTATCATAAACGTATTTCTTGGTAGAGAATTGTTGCAAGCATCAATTTTGAATAAATTAGCTTTTTTTTTTTGGGTTTTGATGTGTTGGCGGAGCCGATTGCTCACAAAAGCCAGGTTATTTCTCTCCTTTGCAAAAACCGTGTTTTGCTGCAACTAACACGAGAGCATATTCCTCCACGAAAGAAAGTTTAAGTCCTCCTTCTGGGGAAGGTTTTGATTTTTGTAGATGAATGCTGGTGCCCAGTCGTTTGATGCTTTTAAACTTCTCACGGATCCGAACTCCGTGACAGCTCTGTCAGCAGGGTTGCTTTTACAATTGATAGCAACATGCATTTATGTTGTCATTGTAGCAAAAGTTTAGGTAATTAGAATGTTATCGAATACGACAAGACAATTAATAATTCGTGAAAATGTATATTTGTGTATAATTTGAACGTCTTTAAGCCAAATTTGTAGACGAGACAGGGAGTTTTGGACATGTATTCGCGTTAGCATTGAGAATGACATAAACCGAAATTTAAATGTAATAAAATCCTAGAATTTTAAATGAGCTTCTTTTATAAAATATGAAAGTTGTGATATGTTGCCAATGTTCATACCTTGGAAAATGTTCAAGAAGTCAGTATTATTTTTAACTATTTTATATTTATTTCTGACAGCCATAAACCTTTCACACCTAAATATCAAGTGCTTATAATTATTATCTTCACCACACATGCATCTGTTAGAGCCAATGATTCCCACTCTGTGCAGATATGCCTGATCATAAGTATGCCCAGTAAAAATTCTGTTTATAGTTTTGGTCTCCTTAGCAGTAAGTGTGCATTTATTGAACCAGGACTGTCTAGGACTTCTCGGAAAGATTTGAGCATATAGATTGGGTTTATTACTTGAATATAGTAGAAACTGATTATACCAGTCCTCTCTGATAATGTTGTGAAATAAATTAGCTTTAATATTTACTGATTTATCGAAGATATCGTATTTCGCCAAATTACCGTTATATAGGATGTGGGCGTGGTTATTGTCCGACGCACAGACGGACGGACGGATGGATCTGATCATTTATGTATACATTTGTATAGATATAGACAAATGTATACATAAATGATCAGATCCATCCGTCCATCGATTCGTTTTGCCTGTTACAAACAACCGTTATGTGAACAAAGTTATAATACCCTTGTGCACAAGTGTGCTCGGGTATAAAAACTATTCCTGATTTAGAAATTTGTATATATGTGTAGTTCAAGGCATATATAGCACATATTTGTACATATCGTCGTCTGGATAAAATAATGTCACAAGCTCCATTTTGACGAGGTATTGAGTAAAATTTATCGTTTTGTCGTATGTCATAAAAAGTAGCTGCAAAATTATTGACAAATGTAGCGCACAACAAAATTTTATTTACTAAAGAAAATCCTTCTTAAGCCCAAAAATAATTAACAATAAGGGCTGCAGCTCTCAAGAAAAATTAAATATTCATACTATATAACACACAAGAAACGAAAAAGAAATTTTATTTTATCAAACTTTCTTAAATCAGTATGCAGCTCTCAAGAAAAAATGCTCCCATATTTATTTCTTCGAGCAAATTTTGAGAAACTGCAAAGAACTTTTTCAAGCAACAGAAATAATGAAAAATATTTCTTGTGGTTTTTCTTGATAATTGCAGAAAGCCCTCAACACAATAAAAATAAAACAATTTAAGAATTTCGTGATCGAGCAACATTCTCCGAGGCTTGAAAAATTACATTCCAAACTTCAATCGCGATTTCCCAAAACATACCGAAATTAACTAACATACGACAATCTTTTTCCCAGGTATGTACATATTGCCTGCAAACCTTCGTAGGCTAAGAAAACTGTGTTGAACTCTTTCCCGTGGTTCTGTGAGATGCTGAAGAATACCAACTCCATTTTAATTGATGAGCTGGGAGAATTTGCCAACTCTAGGTTGTATATATTCTATGCTTAAAAAGTTGGTAAATAAGAAACGCAGTATATGTATGTATAAAAAGACCAAAAAAAATATATGTTTCCGGAAAAAGCAAAAAAGTCACTTGAACTAAAGTTTTTAAATAATTTTGAAAAGAGTTTATGTATTTCATTTACATAAAACAATCCGTTCTTGTACTTACATACATATGTACATAAGTAGGTTTGTATGAGGAAAAATTTAAGAATCGAATTTTACTAATCTTCCTTTTTGCTTAAATGTATTCTGCAAGTACAAAGTAGATATGCCAGATAGAAATAAAAAACAAATTGATTTTTAAATCGATTCGAATCGAAATAAAAATAATCGATGCAGGAAGAAATCGTCAAAAAATAAATCGATTCACCAAGATCGACTCATATATTTTACTTTATGTATATATAAAGGAACAAAACACAGCGGTCTGATCAACATGGAAATTACAAATATTTATTGTAATTAATTGTTAAAACTTACATTGTTCATAACGGTTTCAATATCTACATTTATCCAAAAGCTATGAGATAATAAAAAAAACTGTAAGATAAGGTTTTTCTATATTAAGTTAGAAATTTCAAAAATTCTTAGCCCTACTTAAGGAAACGGTAAAGTTTTTTCGAAATTTTCTTTTTGTTTTTTAACGCAAGAGAAAAAAATTATCTTTTGCTTCAAAACTAAGCGGTATTTTAAAAAAGTATATTATACATACACTGCACGGTGGAGAGAATACAGAGGTGGCGCCGATGACGATACCGCTACTCGGCTCTCAGTGATTTTGACAGAATCAGCTGTTTTGGTGACGTCATAGTAGAGAAGACAGCAGTAGTGATGGGCTGAGTCAATACTTTTAGGTACCCAATACTCTCGATACTCGGTACCGAAACATTTAGGTTTCGAATAAAAGCGCACATAGGCCAAAAATATGGAAAAAACGTCTAACAAAACCCCAATGTAAGAGCCAATAGAGCTTTTTTACTGATTCAAATGAAAGATGTATATATGTCGGTTCGATGCCATAATACAGAGAAACCCTTACTTGGTTGAAGCATTTTTGTTCCAGCTGAATCGGGCGATATCATTTTTGTAGGCCTGGGACAGATTCTGTAACCAGTTAACGACAATTTTCGAATCGGTATCGGTTTTGTCGACGTTTGATATCAAATATTTGTAAGTCAACAAGTGCGATATCGATCCGAAACTTGTCGCTAACTGGCTACAGAATCTCTCCCCTGAAAGGCTTCTTCATCCGTCAAAGTATTTTTCTTGAACCTTGGATCGACTAAGGTTAAAACTGATAAATAATATTTTTCTGTGGCGATAAGTTCAAGTGTTTTAGCCGATATCATATAAATTAGTAATGAAAGTTTTTTCTAAACCTGAAATGCATATAATGGCGAGGGTTTAATGTAAATAATCGGTATCGGATACCGAAAAGGAAGTATAGGGTTCCGAAATCTTTTTTAAGTATTGGGTACCGAGTATTGGGGACAATTCAGCACATCACTAGTCGCCCTCATTCTCGCCGCTCTCAGTTGTCAACTGTATGATGACGTCACGCTAAAATTACTCTCACGAGTTCTGCTGCAATCTTGTATTCTATCATTCTTGCATACACTGGCCCAATAAAGCCAGAACTTTTGCAATACAGACAAGTTTTGATTTTTATGTTTTTGTTACCTCTAAATCTCACTCATTAATTACCCTTTTTAGAAAAACATTTAAGAATGCAGTTTTGTAGGCTATAGAATTTTACCTTAATAGAGTGCAATTTTGATTTCTGGCAATTTTTTCCACTGATTATGTTGCTAATTTCCTCCATAGCTCGATGTTTTTTTTACATGGAAGAAATGTGCATGAGCATCAAGAAAAAAATCGCCAAAAACCAACGCTAATTCCTGACATACTTAAGCATGCACATAAAATTCAATTGGCTATAGAACGGCATACTTAAATATTTTTAAAGAATACAATTAGGGTGTGCAAACTTTTAAAGATTTTCTAGGGCAAAACGTAGATCAATAAGCACCCATTGATGAAAAATCGAATGTCTCGAAATGCTCGAATTTTTTGGATCGATTCACGGAACGAATTGGAACTAATAAATTGATCTTCGATTTAATCGATTTAAAAACGGCATCTCTAGTACATAGTAAAGAACACAGTAACGAAGCTATGCTTTTATTTAAGTGATTGCGCGACTTACTGACTGACTGACTTAATAAATATTCTAATAAACATTCGTGTGAATGCGTGAAGCGTTGAGTGTTGCTAAATTGAAGCCCAAAATATACATATGTACACGCATACAATTATTATTGATTGTTTTCTTTTCATACCTACATATATATGTACATATTGGTGCGAGTGTATGTACGAGTATGCGTGTGCACGCGCACTTCAAGTCAAGTTCAAGGACTGCCAATTAAATAAAATACGCAGCAACAATTGAAAACCAAGAGAAGTCAAAGTCAAAGCAGTCGAGAAAATCGAGTAATAGTGAAGGTATATGCAGACAAAGAGAAGATAAAAAAGCTACAGAGCAAAAACATCGATAGTAGTACATAGCTGGTTATATTAAAAGCAAAAGTAAAATAAAAGCAAAGCGGAAATAAGAGATGTAGAGAATTATTAAGATTCTTATCTAGCAAGCACTTGCAAATATAAACATGTATTTATATGTATGTATATGGATGTATGCACATATGTTAAACTTATTTATAATCACATCTTAGGGTGGTTCATTTTTTTGCTGATCAATTATTGTATATATAGCAACTTTTGATTGACCTAAATTAAGTAAGTTTAAAAATTCTCGAAACTTAAAGCTCAAACAGTCAACGACGTAGACGTAGGTTGACGCAGACACGATCTACCTTATGGAATTCGCGTGTTAACGAAAACTCACCACCGCATGGTGGTGACGTTGCCGTTGCTTCTCTCTCTCTATCAACAGTAAATTTGATATGCTGCTACGTACGTCAACCTACGTTTACACTACGTCGTTGACTAACTGCGCTTTAAAACATATATTCTAAACTAAACCAAAAGAGTGTAACTAGGTCATAGAGTTGTTTGTTAATCTCCTCAAAAGCCAACTGAGAGCATAGAATAAACGAGCAGTTGCGAAATCTAGGAAAGGCCTGTTATAGTTGTAAAAACTAATATGAAAACCGTTTGATATAAAAGTGAACTCATTTTTAAGATTTTATGGTTTCGGTTGCCACACCCTTGCAACAGCCTTTGCATTTTCGGTTTGGTTAATTTAGATTTACAATAATAGAAATAATAATATTTTGGCACTTACTCTTTCGCTAAGTATTTGATCGAGCTTCTCTTGTGAAGTGCGTATGGATCAGTGTGCAAACCTCTACCACATATGTGTTAGATCTACCACATATGTGTTAGATCTACCACATATTTTTTAACATTTGGGTTGGCTAAAACCTACCAAATTTTTAGGCAGAACATTTTTTTATAATTTTCACATAACTCTAAAATTCAACTCAATTCAAATAAGTATAGAGATTAATCTTTTTTTTTTTAATACATCATAAATTTAGCTTTAAATATACCTGCGCTTAAACCGTTTCATATTTCAGAAATCCGCATATTTGTATTTACTAAAATAGTATGCAATGAAAAGGAATTCTTTGTTCCATCCTACGGTTTAATTATGCAGGACAACACTGCTTGTGCTTATTACGAATCCGTAAGTATAAAGTTCTCATCAGGTCCATATTTTGAGAAAAACCAGGTCAAATTGTCAAAAAATCGCGTTTTTTGCAATATTTGAGAAGCTCTAGCAGAGAATGAAAAGGTGATAGAGTTTCACCTTAAGCTTAAATTAAGCTAAAACTCTCGATTACAGTCCCTTTAAATACCATTCCTGCATTTTGACCTGATGGTCACTTATAGTAATTTATTGAACGATAACAAAATACTGGTGTATTGTGCTATTGAAAGAAAAAAAATTGTGCCAAAATCAGTTTTTACTGTTCACCAAATGACTATAAGTGACCTTAGGGTCAAGGTGCAGGGATGCTATTTGCAGGGATCGTAGTGAAAAGTTTCAGCTTTAATTAAAGTCTATGGAAATGGTTCTATCATTATTTGTTTCTTTGCTAGAGATTCAAAAATATTGCAAAGAAAGCGATTTTTTAACACTTTGACCTCGTTTTTCTGAAAACCTGGAACTGATGGAAACTATTATACTTACGGATTCGAAATCAGCGTAAAAAGTCTATCAAAAACAGCTTTAAAAATTACCGCACAAAAATTGTCTCCCTTTTTGTAGGCCTCTGTTATACATACGCAAAAGTACTAGTTTATTCAAGGATCGTATATTTATCAACATACAACATAATAAAATGGGTTGCTAGTCAGAAATGTAGACATTTTCAGTCCGGCAAAACATGCACAAATACTTAGTTCCTAATTACATAGTATATGTTTATACGACATATGTACATATGTATACCGGTACTATAACCAATTAACATATGAATTGGAAAATCTACCGCATCTTATTCATATCTACCACACTTTTTTGTCGATTCTACCACACTAAAGTAAAAACTGGTCTGGATATTGCTACACAAAGCAGGGACCTACAGTTTTGACCCGCCTTTGAACGGCAAATGGATTTTATGAGAAGCTTTTTCATGCCGGAAAAGCCTCGAAGGTTCGCCATTGCTTTCCCTGTGAAAATCTTTTTCTAATTTAGATGTTGCTGGGACAGGGGATCGAACCCATGTCCTACGGAATGGTAGTATGCACCTGTAACCACTCCGCCGCAGCGGTTCATTTGCAATTATTCTTTATTTCAAGTAAACAATTAGTCAACAAAAACAAATTGTCTTACAGACTAATACAGAGATTTAACAAAAAATAATAATCTTAATAAATACACAAACTTTAATGGAAAAACATTAAGGATAAAAGATTTTAGAGCAATATCATAATGGATATCTTATTCAATGCTAACAACATTACAAGAGAAACCAAATTACAAATTAGATCTATTACTATTACTTACTTATAGGCAAAATTGAGGAGTGTAATGAAAGCGTGCTTTGAGGAGGTAAAATCAATCTCAAAAGATTGATATATAGTATTGAGTTCTATCAGAGCTCTCGTGATGGGTGCATTCGCTGCATAAGTAGTTCCTATGAAGCCAATATTGAAAAAGTCAAAATTTCGAAGCACTCTAGCAGGAATATTAAAATAGATGCGCTCCAGAAGGGAGGGACAATCCACAACACCTCTAGTGATATCAAAAACAAAGGACAAAGACAGAATAGATCTCCGAGATTTGCAGGGATTTTAAATTAATAAGCAAGCACCTAGAGTAGTATGATGGCATTGGGTCATGAAAACGAAGGGGACGTTGTGCAAAGCCAATGAAAACTTGTTGGACACGTTCAATTCGACTTATGTGACAAGCATGATAAAGTCTCCAAAGGAAAGCAGAATATTCCAGTTTTGAACGAACAAAAGACGTGTAGAGCAACTTACGAGTATAAGGACTTGTAAATTCCGTACTGTTGCGCCTTACAAATGCTAACATAGCATAAGATTTCGAAATTATATAATTAATATGATTAGTAAAAGTAAATTTTACATCGAAAATCACTCCCAAGTCCAAAGTTGCATTAACCGATCTCAGACGACCACTGGAGATAAAGTCGGAGGTCTGCATAGGAGCAAAACACTTAGCGAAAGTAATGTGGTAGCATTTCGCTAAGTTTAAACACAACTGATTTTTAGTACACCAACTTTCTCTAGCACAGCTTGGAGCATTTGTGAGTCGAATGAGTTTCTTACTATCGAATAGATTTTAAGGTCGTCAGCATAAAGTAAAAAAACTAGCGTAGATGGCTATTTATTTCCTTTGCTACTAGAATGTTGCGGAACGCACGTCGCTAATTACGAAATACATATGTACATAAGTATGTACCTTCTCGTATTTAGTATACTTTGGAATAAAAATCACTGTTGGTAGCAAAGAGGAACACTTGTGGTTGCCCTAATTTTAGGTAGGGGCTAACAAAATCGTCAATAACAAATCGGTGCATCTGACCGATTGACGATTTGTTCTCTATCGAAATTTTCCGTTACTCATACGCCATGGCAAGCCCTCAAATGCACAACTGATGTCAATTACTTTTCCACAATTTATTTTAGCATAAGGGCGAAAGTTATTTTAACTTCATCGCAAATCGCTTTTAAGCTTGTTTTGTGGCGGCTGACCTAAGCCTAAGAAATCAACAAAATGGAAATAAGTTGTTATCAACTCTCATAGAGAGTAAAAGATAACTTAGTCTAGAATTAATTTCCGTAACTTAACTTAACTTAATATTTTAGCCAACCTGTTATATGAGAAACTGTGTTGGCGGTTAGTTAAAACTTAACTTACCGTAAGAGACTTAAGAACGTGTAGATTTTAGGTTCTCAAGTTACGGTCCTACGGAAATTCAGAGCGGTGCGAGAATCAGGCTTGCCAGACTCTCGTTTTTGTATTTCTCAAAAATAAATGAAAGCAAAAATTTTTGTTTGCATGATTTTTTTTTTTGCTGTGGCATTTCAGGCGGCGATCTGTTATACAGCTGAAAGAGAAAATACAAAAATAAAATATTTCCGCTCTTGGCTTAAGTTGACGTGTTGAGTAATCATTGATGATTTCTTACGGTAAGTTAATTTATGTTAAGTCTAGACTAACTGAGCTTTAACAAATTTAGAATCATTTCGAGGAATATGAAAATTGCAAAAGCAACAAGAACATTAAGCATTGAAAGCAAAACTTTGAACAATACATGTACATATATATGTACATACTCAAATAAAAACACTCGCTTAGATTTCACTTGAAAAATCGTACTCAGAACTAATGTGATTACAAATGTATGTACATATCTATGTACAATCACATGCAAGCATACATAAGTACCTACCCAAGAGCACTTATGTATATACATATATAGGTGTATGTATGTACATACTTTTATAGTCTTTACGTAGGCCGCAGTGAGCCAGCAAGTCAAGTTCAAACTTTGCCAGTCACGCATTCTTAACTGAGAACTTACTTATGCCCCTGTGTAAGTTAAGCAACCGCACGATGGACTGGCGATCTGTCAAGCATGTAGACAACTTTTTTGATTTTTTACTCTGCCATTCTTATGGTCTGATTATGCATACTTCGCATAACTTCGCCAACTTCGCATAAACTTCAAACTGTAATTTCGTATGTACTTTGTATGTATTTTGTATGTATTCCATTACCCAGAAATTAGCAGAACTTTTAAAAACTTAGCGATCTGTTGAGTTTAGATTTTGCTTCACATTTTCTTAAGTTACACTTTTAGTGCACTGGTACAAATGGTTGTGCGAAGTTATGCGAAGTATGCATAATCAGACCCTTAGGGTCTGATTATGCATACCTCGCACCAGGTATGTTGCGAAAGTGGAATTTTAGACATCCGCGGATGCGAATGCGGATGCGGATGTTTAAACGCTAACGCGAATGCGGATGGTGTTGAAAATACGAAAATTGCGATATTTTAGTAACTACTGAAGCTTACTCACTCAAAATTGATATGTACAATCATTTTTAAACGAAAAATAAGAACAGTATAAATTTTTGGAAAATGGGCGTAGGCACGCCCACTTATGATTACATGTGTATATCTTGGGAACCGCTCCACCAATTTCTCCCAAACTTGGCACAGTTGTTGGCCTTCACAAAACATACCAAACAGCTGAAAATTAAAAAAATCGGATAAAAACCACGCCCACATATCGGTAATTTAGAGAAATACGAAAGCTTCGATAAATCAGTAAATACTGAAGCTAATTTATTCAAAATTGATGTTTGCAATAATTCTTTAGCAAAAAGTACGCTTATAATAAAATGTTGGAAAACGGGCGTGATCCCGCCCACTTAAGACAACATATGTGTATCTCTGTAACCGTTCGATCAATGTGTACCAAACTCGGTATGATTATTGTGGTTGCCCCATAAAGGCAAAACGTTGAAAGTTATTGAAATCTGACTGAAATTACGACCATTTTTTTATAACGCTAATTTTACCCAAAATTGATACTAACAACAATCCCTTGAAAAGAAGTAACATTATTATGGAATTTTGGAAAATGGGCGTGATGTCGGCCACATAGTATATCTATATAAGTTTATCTCATTATGTCTAACTGAACATTCTATCGAAGATGTTTGAAATAGACGTAAAACCACCACTGCTTGCCATGTAGCGGTAGTTTTCGAAGAGGTGAAAAAACTATTTTGAATACTTGCGCCGGGTATTTAATGTTCGGCTCCGCCCGAACTTAGACTTTTTACTTGTTAAGAAATAATTTAGGTGAGTAAATTAGGTTATTTAGTTAAATAAAAAATGGAAAGGTTAGTAATTTTTAATAATGTTTTTGTTTAGTACTTGAATTTGAAAATTGGAACATTGTATTCAATAAAAAGTTTCTAAAGGGTCGTAAATCAAACCTGCACCACTAAATAACTACTCGCTCGCTGCGAAAAAACTTCAAAAACTTGAAACGTGGCAAAATTGTAAATTCTTTTCGATTGACGCTGCACCAGTTGAGAACACTTTCAGTTATATTTATTTATTTTTATTGCGAAGCTATAATTCTTTTTTGGGAATTGCATCGGTCTGCAAATGTCGTATGTATCCTCCTGACTTTCATCTTAACAATCTAATCATGGCAAGATCGTTCTTTAAACACCGTTGTTTTCCAAAGAATTCTTCATTCTCATTCTTTTGGTTGTTTCTGAATGTGGAGAACCAGTAACGTCAACAGCGTTTTTCGATTTTAGTTGTTGTAATTCATTTTTGATCCTTTCTTCTGGTTTTATCACTGCACTTGCATAATATTCCAGGGACCGAAAATAACAGTTATTTTTTTACCAGTTAAACCTGGCCTAATATTTATAATTCCGAAAGTTTTTCTGGATAATAAACGAACAGCTTATCAAAATTAAACAAATTTGGTATCATGTGAAAGAGGACTGAAATAGCTTTTATAAAGAAATAACAATCGAAGGTTACCACCTCTATTTACAAATTTTTTATATCATTTAATACTAAAGAAATTCATATATGTGACCCAAGGTTTGTTCTATGGTAATTAATTAACATTTTTTATTGAAATATTTTTCAATAGCTGACTTTGCTTGTTTAGACATTTCAGTTTTAAAGCTATTTAAGTCCTCTTTCATTTGATACCAAACTTGTTTAATTTGGATAAGCGGGTTGTTTATTGTCCGGAAAGGACTTTTAGTTGGGAATAAAAAATGTTTGGCCAAGTTTAACTCGTAAAGAAAATAACTGTCACTTTCGGTCCCTTCAATATTCGCATTCGCAAAAGATCCGCATTGATTATTGCGAATGCGAAAGCGAATGCGAATGTTAGAATTAATGCGGAAGCTCCGCGGTTGCGAATGCGAATGCGAATATTCGCAACAACCCTGCTTCGCACAACCATTTGTACCAGTCCAATAAAAACGTAACTTAAGAAAATGTGAAGCAAAATCTAAACTCAACAGATCGCTAAGTTTTTAAAAGTTCTGCTAATTTGTGGGTAATGGTATACATACAAAATACTTACAAAGTGCATACGAAAGCTTAAGTGAAGTATATAGGGAAGTCAGAATAATATTTGATCCTATACGCAAACTAAGGCAAAACTCGACCGCTGTTACACTTAGGGCCAATTTCACAATGCGTAGTTAACTCGGAATCAGGAGTTATCTACAGTTTTTTGTACTGAAAATCCCTAGTTAACTGTCGATTCGGAGTTAACTACGCACTGTGAAATTGGCCCTTGCAATTGTATGCAGATAAGCTTTAATGTAGATACCAGTATTGCCATAATTTTTCTAGAGAAAATGCTAAACCAGCACAAAAAAGACTAAAAAAATAAGTCAGTATTTATAACAAAAGATAAAGATAGAAATAGACTATTCATATATGATTTAGACGTCACTATAAATTTATAACAGCCTCAATGTTTAAATAGTGTTAAAGACATACATTTAATTTGGTTGTTCTAAACAGAGGCATAAGTCTCAGGCGGTAGATGTTAGTCCCGGACAGATGCTAAGGCTTGATTTGGGGCGCAATTTAAGTGGTTTAGAGCGTAGTTTCGAAGCTGGGCAGTTTTAGAGAATGTGTTGAGAAAACTTCAACTTATCGTTCCCTAAACAGCTGCGTTTGACAAATTTAGTCTGACCTCGTGAACACCAATCGGACAGTGCCCTATTAATAAACTCTCTACAGCTGAGAGTTGTGGCCTTATAAGCCTGATTAGGAAAACATCAGAGCCTACTGAAGGGATGTCAGGCATTCCTTTGCTATATATCTTTGAGCGCACCGTGAGAGAGCTCAGAGCCTGATTTTCATGAAAAAAATGAAAAGTTAAAAATAGCTAAACCATTTAAAGAAAAAGCTAATCGGGAATTTATACGGCTAAACACAAATTAAAATAAAATAATGTAAAAAAAATATTTTTTAAAAACAAGTATTTATTTAACATGTACAATCAAAGGAATAAAATAAAGTTGTGTAACAAAAGATTTTTTAGCAAGAAAACTTTGTCAAAGCTGCACTAAAATGAATAAAATAAAATAAGTTAAGGTCTCGTTAAAATTACTAAAAGCCATTTAGTGAAAGGAGTTATTCAAACTCTAATGAAAATTACAAACAATTTGTACTAATTTACGTCGTTTTTAAAAAAGTTTGTCGCGCGAATAGCAAACCGGCATTTAAATATCTGCATACATACATATACATACCTAACCAATTATGCATGTACGCTGAATTGGCCGACAAGCTTTTTTAAAAACGAAGTAAATTAGTACAAATTGTTAGTAAGTTTCATTAGAGTTTGAATAACTCCTTTCACTAAATGGCTTTTAGTAACTTTAACGAGACCTTAACTTATTTTATTCATTTTAGTGCAGTTTTGACAAAATTTTCTTGCTGAAAAATCTTTTGTTAAACTACTCCATTTTATTCCTTTGATTGAACATGTTAAATAAAAGCTTGTTTTTAAAAAATTTTTTTTTTTCATTATTTTATTTCCTAGATTTTAGTCCATTTATAAAAGCGTTGTATAATAAAAAGTGTTATTTTATTTTATGTACAAAATTTTGCAATAGATATTAAATTCAACTTGCAATGAAAGAGAACAGAAGACTATGCAAGCAAAATGTTGTTTTCTTACGTTTTGTATAAACATACATAAGTACATACATATGTACATATGTATAGCAGCAGTTAATTTCATTTAAAGAAATGGACGACACGTCCATTTCCGCTGTAGCGTATTTAAATGGTGATATATTTAGGCGCAATATTTAACTTCTTCTAGCGGGGCGACATCTGGGGTCTTCTAATTGTATCTCCTTGATATGATGTCTACAACGAGGTTCATATCTAGACTAGGTTGATATCTAGAAATTGCCACAAATAGCTTTGCTACACTACCGCCGGCAGCTTTAATAATTTTATAGTGGTTTTACGTTCTTTGGCAAATTACGCTCTGTTAGCCATAAATCTTACTATTTTTTGACCGCCTTTGAATCAAGACCTCTGGACCATATAGGGAATTCATTTATGTTTTAAATTGCATTGTCATCATGATTGGAACTATGCTGAAAATTTCAAGTCTCTAACTTGTCGGGAAGTTAATTTAAAATCGATTGGAAATTTCCGCGATTTCCGCGGGATAACCAAGTTAAATAAAAGCTTATAAAAACAATCAGAGTGTAGCCGGAAAAAAATAATAAACGGCAACACTGGTAAATACACCAAGCTATAGTTGAAAACGTGAAGATAGGTTTGAACGACAGCTAAACTCTTAGAAGCCGTTTTTCGATTGATGATTAAGAGGCATACATATATAGATATGTAAGTATGGAGTGACATTTGAAGATAAAGAAAATAAAAGGACTTTTCAAAATGTAAGAATATGAATTATGTATGTCCGTACATACATATGTATGACTGCGTGTTGCGGTGAGGAAATTACATACATATGTATGTATGGATGTATGTATTTGCATAAATAAATATAAATACATACTACATTTGAAAGTATTCATATACACATATACATATGTACATGTGTATATTTGTATACAAAACGAAAAGTGAGAATGAGAGGCTAGAATTGGAAAGAAAAGAGCCACAACTTTAGAATACAAAATTACCCAAATTTGGAACCAGTTTACGAATTACTACTAATTTAAATTCTTAACACAGTCGTTGAGATCTATAATAAAACAGCAAAGATATTTTGATACAAAAAGCAAAATAATAGCGAATAGATATTGTACGAATGGAGAATACTAAATTTGTTTACATACATTTGTTTGCATACATAAATAAGTACATGTGTACATAAACTGCATCAAAATTTAGAGACAGTCTGCCAAAGCGCTAGTTCCGCCCTACAAATTTCAGAACTGTTCCTGAACTACTGCAAAAGGGATGCAGAGCTGGACGGTTGAAACTCATATATTGCTACCCTGCAACAAATCAAACTGGTTCAGAACTTGCGCCGAGCTAACCTGAAAAGGGACGGTACAGGTTCTTCGTCTATCCTAACTCAATGTTTTCAACTCTATTTTTTAACATGGTAATGTCCTACGAGTGCAATGGGGTATAGTCGTTGTGCTGTGTATGCAGTAGGGATGTTGCGAATGTGGAATTTTAGACATCCGCGGATGCGAATGCGGATGCGAATGTTTAAAAGCTAACATCCGCGGGTGCGAATGTGAATGCGGATATAAAGTATTTTAAGAAAAAATTAGGTGAGTACATTAGGAGATTTGGGTAAATAAAAAATGAGTAATTTTTAATAATGTTTTTTATTTATTTATTTATTTAGTACTTAAATTAAAAATTTGGAACGTTGTATTTAGTAGAGAGTAATTTTGCTGCCTTTTCGGGTTACAGCCGGTTTCTTAAAGGGTCGTAAATCAAACCTGCGCCACTAAATAACTACTCGCTCGAGGCGACAAAATTGAAGAACTTGAAACTTGAAAAAATTGTAAATTCTTTTCGATTGAGAGGACTTTCAGCTATATTTCTTTTTTATTGCCGTGCAATAATCCCTTTTTGAGGATTGCATCGGGGCTGCATATGTCGAATATATGGCGGAGTTTCATCTTCTCATTCTAGCATCATGGCAAGATCGTTGTTTAAACACTGTTATTTTGCAATTTTGAGAATTCATTCTTTAGTTGTTCCAGAATTCGGGAAGCCTGTTACGTCATCTGCGTTTTTCGATTTTAGTTTTTGTAAGTCATTTTTAATCCTGTCTTCTGTGACTGGTTTGAAAAATGTGTGCTTATAGCGAGGTGGATATGGCAAATAAATTGTTATTTTCTAGGAATGAAAATTTCGGAGAAAATTCGTTTTTGAAATCGTAGCTGCCAACCAAATTACATAGTTTTATTTCTTGTTATTTTGTTGAAAAGGCACCCCGTTTTTACAATTATTGGAATCACGGACGATGAAGGTCTCAGATCTGCTTAGTTTCCGGGTGACTTCTTGGAAAAGCTCACCTGTAATGAATAGCTTTTAACTAATTTTTTTTATTAGCTGAGCTCGACTTTTCCTAGTTGCAGGCAGTCACAATTAATTACTCACCGCTGTCGGTAACACAAGCCATCGAATCCGATTTGTTGTTCCATTCCATGAGCTCAATGTGGTTTGATACTTTGAGGCAAATTAACACAAATTTTCAACACATCGTTAATATAGTATGGGTAGGGCGTATTTCCCATTATCGCTGAAATGCAAAAAATCCACAACTAACTTAAATTTTTTATTGCATAAAACGATGTGGAGACCTATGATTCGATGAAATGCATCATAATCAATCAAAAAGTGAATTTTGGATTTTTAGTTAGTTACGGCTTTTTGTATTTCAGCGGCGATGTGAGTTACGCCCTTTCCATATCATACTACCGATATATTGCATGCCAAGTCCCACTCCTCAATAGATATTAAATTCGCCTTGAATTAGTTCTTATTGGATTTGTGAACTTGGTTGTCAACTTATTCACATATCATTTTATCTTTATTTCGATCCGTGCTAATTTTGACCATTCGCACAAAATTAAAATAAATGTTATTGTTTTCGAGCTGAAAGACTAATAAAAGCAAACACGGAACTTAATCATAATAAGTTTTGTGAGAAAAAAATACTTACACTTATCTAAGAACAAGTAAGAGCAGCGCTGTCTTCGGCTATGCCGAAGGCTTCATACCTTTCATGAACATCTGCAAATTTTACTTTGACAGATTACTGCTTTTGAATACATCTGCATACATCGATAGAAGAGTTACATACTTATATAAAAAATCGCATCTAAACAATCAGAGGTATGGAAGATATACTTTATATGACACCAATCTAAGTGATTTTCACCGCTATGTGATCGGTATGTAAACCGGTAACACAATTTATTGGGTTTAGTTTCGTACATAAAGGAGATATATGGCAAAAACTGGTATCTTAACAATCAGTGCTATAGGAGATAAAGCTTATACAGCATAGATTTTGACGATTTTCTCAGTAGACTTTGTATTATTATTTATAAAATATCTTACGAAATTTATCGGTTTTAGCTGTTCAAATAAAGGAGTTTTACAGTAAAATCCCATATCTGAACAATCACATGTATGGAAGATATATGTTGTAGTCATCCGATCCTTGTTATTTTCACTGTAAGTATTCTGTTAATAATGAGTGAAAATGGTGCGAAATTTCATGTTCCTAGCTGCATAAATGGAGGGGTTATGATAAAAGACCTCATATCTGAACAATCAGTTGTATGGGGGCTGCAGGTTATAGTGACCCGATCTTTGTTATTTTCACTGTAAGTTGATAATGAGTGAAAACAGCGCGAAATTTCATGGTCCTAGCTACATAAATGGATGAATTATAACGAAAAATCTCATATCTGAACAATCAGTTGTATGGGAGCTATAGGTTATAGTTACCCGATCTTTTTAATTTTCACTGTAAGTTTTCTGTTGATAATTATTGAAAACAGTGCGGAATTTCATGTTCCTAGCTATATAAATGGAGGAGTTATAACGCAAAATTTTATATCTGAACAATCAGTTGTATGGGAGCTATAGGTTATAGTGACCCGATCTTTGTAATTTTCACTGTAAGTATTCTGTTGATAATGGGTGCAAGTATTGCAAAATTTCATGTTCGTAGCTGCCTAAATGGAGAAGTTATAATGAAAAATCTCATATCTGAACAATCAGTTGTATGGGAGCTATATGTTATAGTGGTCCGATTCTTCCGGTTCCGACAAATGATTAATACATTATAAAAATACACCCACCTACCAAATTTGATCCGGATATCTCGAAAAGTGCAATCTAGTCTGCATACAAACAGACAGACAGACGGACAGACGGTCATATCATATGAGTATACATTTTCATGGGTCTATCTCTTTTTGTTCTGGTACTTACAAACATCGGACCAAAGTTATAATACCATTTCATGCTCATGAAAGGTATAAAAATTAGTAAAAATACTGGCGATGCATCCAGTTTTTTCAAAAGACCTTTGACAAATAATTTTCGATAGCTACATAATTCTTACCTAATTGAGGGTTATCTTTTAACGCACAAATATTTGATTCTCTTTATAGCTAGACGTTGAACATTTCCGCTGGAAATACCTTTAAAAGGATCTTACTCTTTGACTTTAAATAATAAAAGAGGAGAAGGGAGAATTTTAAAGTAGCATCTCCACAAGAAAAAATGTTGGCTACAATTTGTCATGTTCGCCAGATATACGTTTTGTCAGTGCACTTGACAATTCTCGCATTCGCAAAAGCTCCGCATTGAATATTGCGAATGCGAAAGCGAATGCGAATGTTAAAATTAATGCGGAAGTTCCGCAGTTGCGAATGCGTCCTCGTTCGCGCACTCTGTACAACGCGAGCAACTCATGTGAGAGATGCGGGACCCAATCCGAGTGGAGCCTTGGGTCACACAGAAAGAGAGGTAGCTTCGGTGGGGCCACTCCGACTTATTCGATTTAAGGGCTCACTGAAGTCTACAGCGCCTGTTCACCAGTAGGTGCGGCTGCTAGCGGGTGTCTGTCTTGCAGCAAGCTGCTCGCTATATAAACGTGTATTTGGTTGCGAAACCATCCCCGTCCCAGCAATGGGTTGCGCGCTGGGTTTGGGACCCGCCACATAAACACCCCTTCCAGTGAAGAAGCGAAACAATGCCTCGGATGAGAACCCCCCTTATTATGACGGCCACGGCAAATGCTTGAAAGACTACGATTTGAGGGCATGCACATGGAATGTCCGGACCCTTAATAGGGAAGGAGCCTCTGCCCGGGTGGTTAATGTCCTCGTCAGAATAAAAGCTGACATCACCGCCATCCACGAAGTGCGTTGGACGGGGCAAGGCAAGCAATGCCTGGGGCCTTGCGACATATACTACAGCTGCCACGTAAAGGAACGCAAATTCGGTGTTGAATTTGTGGTTGGAGAGAGACTCCGTCGCCGTGTACTGTCGTTCATCCCGGTGGACGAGCGTCTAGCCATAATCCGCATCAAAGGGAGATTCTTCAACATCTCGCTCATCTGTGCCCATGCCCCGGCGGAAGAGTAGGATGAGGTATCCAAGGATCTCTTCTATGAGCGCTTGGAGTGCACGTACGAGCGCTGCCCACGCCACGATATCAAAATCGTGCTTGGCAACTTCAATGCTAGGGTGGGCAAGGAAGGGATCTTTGGAACCACCGTCGGAAAATTCTTCCTCCACGACGAAACGTCCGACAACGGATCGAGGCTGATCGACTTCGCCGGGGCCCGAAGCATGGTAGTATGTAGTACTAGGTTCAAGCATAATAAGATTCATCAAGGTACGTGGCTGTCTCCGGATCGAAAAACGAGAAACCAAATCTACCATGTTGTGATAGACGGAAGGCATGCTTCCAGTGTTTTGAATGTACGTACACTCCGAGCCCCAAACATCGACTCGGACCACTACTTTGTTGCACACAAGATACGCACCCGCCTCTGTGCAGCAAAAGATGTGCGCCCGAATATGCAAGGAAAGCTTAACGTCGAAAAGCTGCAATCACAACAGACAGCCAATGCATTCGCTATTCGACTCTCACACCTACTCTCAGTGATCACTCTTCAACACACCGACATATGCGAGCAGTGGAACCACATTTCCCGCTCATTAAGTACCGCCGCCGAAGAAGTAGTCGGATTTCAGCGAGCCCGAAAAATAACTGGTACGATTAGGAGTCTCAGAAAGCTGCAGAGAAAAAAGTTCCCCCTACAGGGCCACGCTGCGATGTGGCGCAACGCGCGCTATGTGGGACCGCTATAGGGATCTTAAGAGGGGAGCGAGACGTATTTGCCGCAATAAGGGGAGAGAGACCGAAAAACGTGAGCGCGAAGAGCTTGAAATGCTGGCCGACAAGAAGAATGCAATTTTACCAGAGAGTTACGCGACTTACGGAAGGTTTCAAGTCCAGGACGTAAGACCAACTATGGCAACCTAGTTACCGATGTTCAAAACGTTCTTAAATTATGGAGGGAACACTTTTCCACACTACTGAATGGTATCAGCACGGAAAGTTGTGGAGAAGAAGAACCCGAGCCCCCAGTCGATGATGACGAGGTACGAATAGCAATAACGCGGCTGAAAAACAACAAAGACCGCCTGTCAGCTGAGCTTCTCAAATACGGTGGCGAGGAGTTGATAAAGTGCATGCATCATCGCATGCCCGACGACTGGAATTTAAGTGTGCTCTGCCCAATCCACAAGAAAGGCGACCCCACCATTCGCGCCAACTACCGCGGGATCAGCCTTCTAAGCATAAGCTTATCGAGCGTATTGTGTGAAAGACTGAAGCCCACCGTCAATGAACTGATTGGGCCTTATCACTGTGGCGTTAGGCCTGAAAAATCAACCATAGACCACGTATTCACAATACGCCAAATCTTGGAAAAGAGCCGCGAGAAAAGGATCGACGCTCACCACCTATTTGTCGACTTTAAATCCGCTTTCGACAGCACTAAAACGAGTTGCATATACGCCGGTATGTCTGAATTTGGCATCCCCTCAAAACTCATACGGCTATGTAAAACAGCTCCGCCAGAATTGGGAAAGACCTCTCCGAGCCGTTCGCCACCAAACGGGGCTTCAGACTCTCTTTCATGTGACTTCTATAATCTGTAGCTCGTTTCTGTAACAATTCTCTACCAAGGCGAATTGAGATATGAATTCGCCGCCCTGTTCTCTACTGCTTATTAGTAGGTGAGAATGACGTATTTTCTCTACCAGTAGAGAAATAATCGGTAGAGAAAAGTTACAGAAACGGGCTACTGCTGTTGGAGAAGATAATAAGAGCCGCAGAACTGAACCGCTCAGGAACAATTGACTTCAAGAGCGTGCAGTTGCTGGCTTAAGCCGATGACATCGATATCATCGGTATCAAAAACTGCGAAGTCTGTTCTGCCTTTTCCAAGTTGGATAAGGAAGCAAAGCGAATGGGTCTGGTGGTAAACGAGGACAAGACGAAGTATCTCCTGTCATCAAACAAACAGTCTGCACATTCGCGCCGAGGCACCCACGTCACTGTTGACAGTTACAATTTCGAGGAAGTAGAGAATTTCGTTTACTTGGGAACCAGCATTAACACCGATAATAATGTCAGCATGGAAATCCAACGCAGAATCACTCTTGCCAACAATTGCTGCTTTGGACTGTGTAGGCAATTCAGGAGTAAAGTCCTCTCTCGACGTTTGAAAACCATACTCTGTATGGCGCAGAAGCATGGACAATGACAACATCCGATGAGGCGGCTCTTGGAGTGTTTGAGAGAAAGATTTTGCGGAAGATTTACGGGCCTTTACGCGTTGGCGACGGCGAGAACCGCAGACGATGGAACGATGAGCTGTATGAGCTTTACAACGACATAGATATAATGCAGCGAATTAAAATACAGCGGCTCCGCTGGCTTGGCAATGTCGTTCGAATGGACACCGACGCTCCATCTCTGAAAGTATTCACCTCGGAACACGCTGGTGGTAGCAGAGGAAGAAAGAACAACTGAGATGGAAAGACCAGGTGGAGAAGGACTTGGCTTCACTTGGCATTTCAAATTGGCGCCAGTTGGCATAGAAAAGAAACGACAGGTGTGCTTTGTTGAATTCAGCCAAAATCGCTTAGACGGTCACAGCGCCAAATAAGAAGAAGAAGATGTCCTACGAAGTGACAATTGTCGCCCTCTGCAGAACTTTTGAACTTGTTCTGAACTGACTCTGGCTAAGATGGTTCTGAGACAGTTCATATAACAACAGTTCCTAGATAGTTCAAAAAGGGTCATCTCCGGGGTAGAACAAATGTGGTTAGTTTTGAGCTGGTTCTAAGAAGTATAGTATAGGACGTCGATGTTTTTGCAAAACCGCACATCGACCAGTTGCAAAACCGCCTAAATCGCCGTTGTGGCGAAAATGAGATTTGGTAACCCTGAACTCCAGGCATCGAGATTTATGCATAAAAATCGTTAAATCCTTATTAAAGCAACAGATTTGTAAAAGAATAGCTAGAGAAAATACCGCCTATCAAGGTAATGCTTTCAAAGAATAAACCGTTTTTTCGCTCTCCTGTAAAATTTGAGTACAGTAAGGTAGGCGGTTTTCTTTCTTCTTTAAATACTTTCTACTTCTTTAAATACTGTAGTTAAATAAGCACGCATACAATTATGTAAATAAAAAAATACTTCATTTTATGATTAATTAGCTATTTGTTTTGCACTAATTGACTTTTTGAGGCAAACTGCGCTTTAAAAGTAAAAACTTAAGGTGTCAGTTATTCCTTCATTTTCTAAAACCGTTTCTTTAAAATAGTTTATATTTGTTACGTATAAAGGGTATTTCTGTAACACTTATAATTAAATATCTAAACTAAGTCATGTGAAAAGTGAAAAAAGGGGATATATTGAATGCTTATTTGTGACAACTCAGCGTTAAATTGTATTAAATGCATTGAAATGTAATACAAATACGCTCCGGCATCGAATAAGTATTAATAGAATTTCGAATATTTACAATGGTTTTCATGCTAAATATGTTTCGTAAATTTTTTGTTTATGGATGGCTCATAAGCATTATAACATAAACATATACATAAATTCACGTTTCTACCTGTGTTGGAAATTTGGTAGAATTCTAGAAGCTGTTAAAAAAAACTACAATATTTTCAAACTGGAGTTGTAAGTATGCATTCCTATAGTCCATTAAATTTCAGTATAATTTATCGCGCTGATTTTTCACAACTCTTTTTACGCACGTTCGTTTAAGATGCAAGGTTACACTTTACTACTTGATGGGCTACAAAACTGAATACTCGAAATATTTATAAAAAAACTCTGATTAAAAGGATTGAAATTTGAAGAGAGTTTTCGAGTTCTTTCAAGTTTGCAGCACATTTATTTTAAACATGATCAATTTTTTTATAAAATAATAACAAACAAATTGTAACTGTCAGTATATTGTGAATATTTAAAAAGAAAGGGTGTACTTATACTTTTGCTCTTAAGTGTAGCTTAACTAAATTTTATGGTTATATTTTGCATTCAATTTTATACGTACGCATATATGTATAAAAATTACATTAATGTTACCAATAACGACTTTTTTGCAAATATTTTAGCAGTTGCCACATAAACTAGAGAATTACATATTAAATAAACGAAAACAGTTTGCTATTAGTTTTAGGATACAAGAAAATCGAAAAAATATACTATAGTACATTTGTGCTTCTTTGTCAGCTTTCGCATGACCAGGATGAGTAACATTGATGGCAGCGCAACTAGCAACATATGAATTTCAACCGTCCAGCTCTGCACCCCTTTTGCAGTAGTTCAGAGACAGTTCTGAAATTTGTAGGGAGGAACTAGCGCTTTGCCAGACTGTCTCTAAACTTTTCTGCAGGGGTCCCTTTTGAGGCTAGCTCGGCGCAAGTTCTGAAGCAGTTTGATTTGCTGCAGGTACATACAGTCAGCTTCAAAAATATGAGTACTCTGACGTTTTGACGATTCTATTTATTTATATTTTTCTTATTTTTTTATAAAAATATAGTTCATTCAACAGCAAAAACCACAAGAGTATTTTTTTTTTAAATTGCATATAGAGATCGGGAAAATTAAAGACATACCAAACAATTTTCATCAAAATTTTCAACTTTTAAAAAATTTTGAGTATGCAGTTTTGTTGCCCATTAAATTTTAGCATAATAAACACTTTTCAAGTCTCTAAAAATTACCGTTGAACTGAGATTTTTTTGCCCACTTTTATTTCTATATAAAAATTAAAAAAATTTATTCTGTGGTTTTTTGTTGTTGAATGAATTATGTTTTTATAAGAAATATGGAAAATATAAATAAATAAAATCGTCATATATTCATATTTTTAACGCTGCCTGTATATGCGTGTGTATAAGCCAATTTCATTCAGTTTCTAATAATATGGGCATGTTTGTACGTTGGGGTGAGTATGAACAAAATACACAAGTACATGCATTAGGGTGTAAATTTTGTGGGATTAAATACTTATATCAATCTTGGACAAGACCTAGTTAAAGAGCTTAGATTGAGATAGGTACTAAATAGAGCACCAGTGTAATATCTAAAGACCTCTAAGTGGTCCTACCTCGGGATTGGTTCCTTACGGTTCTTTATGGTTTCGAATAAGGTTAAGGAATAATATCCACCATTTCTGATCCGCCATTTTGGATCAGTAATTTAAAATTTTTCAAATATAGACAATATGAATGTATGAAGAGTCACTCAATAAATAGATTATTTATTGAAAAATTATTTTTTCCCTTCTGAAGGTTTTCATAATTAATTTATAAACGATATGTGGTCTGACACTAACTGGCTTTATAAGACTCATAAAATAAATTCGAAAGCAACCAGGACCAGCTAAATCTAAATTGTAAAGTGTGTAGTAAGTCAGAATTTTCTTTATTAAAGTTACCAAATATTGTTGTGAACATTTCCTATGACAATAGACACAATCCCGGAAGATTTTTCATTGATTTTTTATTTATGTTGAATACAAGAGATCGGAATCGCATGGTCTCTTCACTATCAATTAAAAACTTAACTGCCTTAATGTACATATCTATATGCTTGCGTTTCTACAAGTATGATTTACATATGTATGTATGTATTAGGGATGTTTCGAATGTCATATTTTTCACATTCGCGAATGGGAATGTAAATGCGAATTTTCGGATGTGAATGTGCGAATTCGAATGCGAATTTGCATGTTAGGAATAACATTAAAAAAGCTCTAATCAACTTTAGTCATCGTTTTTATTACTTAAAAATCTTGTAAATGATTAGAACATTGAACGAGTGCTTAACCTATACAGCACTGTAATCTAGTAGTCAAAGGTTAAAAGGGGCATATTATATTAAAAAAAAAAAGTAATTTTGCTACCTTTTCTCCCATGAGGCGATTTCTTAGAGGCTCGTATATAAGGCCGGCTCTACTGAACAAGTGCTCACTTGGAACGCTGGCGGGTGGAGCGCTCAAATATTTGCGGGCCAGATCTGTCAATTTGTCGTATTTTAGTTTAGTTTTCCACCAATCGAGAGGATTTTCATCGAGATGAATTCGTTTTTCTTTAAGATAGGCCTTCAAATTTAATTTCACATCTAAAATTATATCTAGGTAGCTTATATGTAAGACTTTTAACATTACTTGTTGAAGGCCCATCAATGTTGCTTGATATAGTTGCTACTTAACCGTTCAGCGCCTGAAGCCAAAAACCGGTTATTGTCCGCACCCTGGTTAGACAGACTTAGAGCCTTTTCAACAATATTAGAGCGGACTCTCTGCCCATGTACACATTCGCATCAATTGATGCGAATGCGAATGTGCAAAATGTTGCGAATCATTCGCATAACGAATGCGAATGCAAATATTCGCAACATCCCTGGTATGTATTTATGTATGTACCCTGCAGCAAAATTAAGATACAGTCAGGCAAAGCGCTAGTTCCGCCCTACAAATTTCAGAACTGTCTCTGAACTACTTCAAAAGGGGTGCAGAGCTGGACGGTTGAAACTCATATGTTGCTAGTTGCGCTGTCATCAATGTTCCTCATCCTGGTCATGTGAAAGCTGGCAAAGGATGCACAAATTTAATATACTATATTTTTTCAATTTTCTTAGACCCTAAAACTAATAACAAACTGTTTTCGTTTATTTAATATGTCTCTACATAGTTTATAGGGCAACTGCTAAAATATTTCCAAAAAAGTCGATATTGGTAACATTAATGAAATTTTTATACATATATACATACGTAAACAATTGAATGCAAAATATATTCATAAAACTTAGTTAAGGTACACTTAACAATAAAAGTCTGCGTACACCATTTCTTTTTTAAATATTCACAATATATTGAGAGTTAAAATTTGTTTGTTATTATTTTATAAAGAAATTGATCATGTTTTAAACAAAATCATATAAACTGCGTTTTCAAACTTTATACAAAACAAAGGAAAATGTAACGGTTTTTCACCGACGTTTTAATCAAATTTAAAAAATGATAAACAAAAGTGTGTTGTTGTGCAGTAATTTTTTTAATTTCCGATGTTTTTCATTATAGATATTTTTCGTTAAGTTTTTATTTAAGTATGTCTCATATTGCATAAACCATTTAAATTCAAATTCCTAACTGTGCTGCAAACTTGATAGAAATCTAAAATTGTCTTCAAATTTCAATCTTTTTAATCAGAGCTTTTTTATATAAATATTTCGAGTACTCAGTTTTGTAGCCCATCAAATTTTAGTGTAGTAAGTGTAAATATTTTAATAGGAAAATACCTTCAAAAGCGTGCGCAAAAAGAAGAAAAATCAGCGCGATAAATTATAGTAGAATTTGATGGGCTATAGGAATGCATACTTATAACTCCGGTTTGAAAATATTGAAGTTAAAATTTGTGAAAAATATTTAGTATGAAAACCATTGTAAATATTCAAAATTCTATATATTCTTATTATATGCCGGAGAGTCCATGTATTACATTTTAATACATTTAATACAATTTAACGCTGAGTTGTCACAAATAAGCATTCAATATATCACCTTTTTCATTTTTTCACACGACTTAGTTTAGATATTTAATTATAAGTATCACAGAAATACCCTCTATACGTAACAGATATACACTATTTTAAAGATAACGGTTTAAGAAAATGAAGGAATAGCTGACACTTTATTAATTTTAAAGCGGAGTTTGGCTCAAAAAGTAAACTAGTGCAAAACAAATAGCTACTTGTCATAAAATGAAGTATTCTTTATTTACAAAATTGTATGCGTGGTTATTTAATTACAGTATTTAAAGAAAAGGCTCTATACTATACTTCTTAGAACCAGCTCAAAACTAACCAAATTTGTTCTAGCCCAGAGATGACCCTTTTTGAACTATCTAGGAACTGTTGTTATATGAACTGTCTCAGAACCATGTAAGCTAGAGTCAACTCAGAACAAGTTCAAAAGTTCTGCACAGGGCGACATAGCCATGTTAAAAAAGACAGTTGAAAGCATTTAGTTGGGATAGATGAAGAACCAGTACTGTCCCTTTTCAGTTTGATTTGCTGCAGGGTAAGAAACCAAATAATAAATAAAAAATAAAGTCTTTGCACAGATTGCAAGATTTTTACTATGCTTTGTTTTTATTTGGCAAAACTAATATTGCTTTTAAATATTTTTATTTTTATACCCGAGCGCACTTGTGCACAAGGGTATTATAACTTTGTTCACATAACGGTTGTTTGTAACAGGCAAAACGAATCGAGATAGATATAGACAAATGTATACATAAATGATCAGAATGAACAGAGAAATCGATTAAGCGGTGACTGTCTGTCCGTCCGTCCGTCCGTCCGTCCGTCCGTCCGTCCGTCCGTCCGTCTGTGCACACGATAACTCGAGTAAAAATTGAGATATCTTAACGAAACTTGGTACGTGAACTTCTTTTGGGCGTGGGACGGATGGTATTGAAAATGGGCGAAATCGGATAATAACCACGCCTACCTCCCATATAACGGTAATTTTAAGAAATACGAAAACTGCGATATTTTAGTAACTACTGAAGATAATCCACTCAAAATTGATACTTACAATGAGTTTCAGACGGAAAACATGAATATTAAAAATTTTTGGAAAATGGGCGTAGCCACGCCCACTTATGGTTACATGTGTATGTCTTGGTAACCGCTACACCAATTTCTTCCAAACTTGGCACAGTTGTTGGCCTTAGTACAGCA
>NW_023458564.1:20414613-20444088 GCF_013731165.1 Rhagoletis pomonella | reverse complement strand
GTAGCCACGCCCACTTATGGTTACATGTGTATATCTTGGTAACCGCTACACCAATTTCTTCCAAACTTGGCACAGTTGTTGGTCCTGGTACAGCATACCAACTTGCCGAAAATTTCTAAAATCGGACAATAACCACGCCCACATCCCATATAACGGTAATTTCGAGAAATACAAAATCTTCGATAAATCAGTAAATATTGAAGTAAATTTATTCAAAATTGATGATTGCAACAATTCTTTACCAAGAAATACGTTTATGACAAAATTTTGGAAAATGGGCGTAGCACCGCCCACTTGTGATCACATATATGTATATCGGTAACCGTTCTACCAATTTGTACCAAACTCGGTGTGGTTATTGTGCTTGCCACTTAAAAGCAAAACGTTGAAAATTATTGAAATCGGACTAAAATTACGGCCGCTTTTTATATAACGGTAAATTTCAGAAATGCTTGAAACTGCAATATTTCGCACCCCGGCTTATCATGTAGCGGTAGCTTTCGGAAAGGTGGAAAACATATATTTAATACTTGCGCCGGGTATTTAATGTTCGGCTCCGCCCGAACTTAGACTTTCTTACTTGTTCATAATATTTTAAGGTTATTTTTTTACGTTTTTTTTTTTAATTTAATTTTTTGATGCAAAAATGCTATTAGATAAGTACTAAATTTAAAAAAGAGTATCGCTTACGTTATTTGCGCGATTGGGGTTAGACATCACAATTGCAGTGATAAATTCAATCAAGTTAATTATTCTAAGAGTTTGCGGAGTTATGCATATTTTTTATGCAAGTTCCTCTAGTTTCTTGCGACTCCAGTGAAAGAAAAGTCGCAATTAAGTAGAAGTTCGCAGCAAAGAGGTTGAAGTTCCTTAGCCATAAATGTGTTTTAAATACAAATCTAGGCTTTGGAAAGAAATTAGTGTAAAACATACCTGAGCTGCAAGTAATACGAGTAAGCATTCAAAATGTTAATATAAATGATTAAAAAAATATAAAAAATAAGTAGAAATTTTTAAAATTCTTATCAGCAAAAAACTATTTAATAAAGTAAATTTTCATCGCTGTTTTTTATTGTCATATACTAGTTTTGAAATGAATTAAAACGAAATATCAGTAATCGTGTAATGACCCGATATTCTAAAACGCATGATCCATCAAAATTGCAAGTGCTATTATTCAATTTGAGGCAACGTACTAGAAGTCTAGTTTCCGTTTTAGTGTTAAAAGAATTACTGGTAATTTAAGAAAGAACAAATAAAAAACAAAACACGAAACCCCTTATGGAGCTCAATGAAAAACTGGAAATCAAAAAACGAGCTTTTCGGTTTTTTCTGGTTCGTGGCCATCAAATAAAGTCACTTAAAACTGAAAGTTGGCCTAAAAACACAGTTAACTAAAAAAACACACTAACGAAAATAAACAAATACATGCGACGCCACATACACAAATTAATTGAGAGTTGTTTGTGTTTTAACAGCCATGTGCACATTGTAGTCGAGTACATTTTTGACAATCAACCATTGAAATAGACACAAACAAGCAAATGTCAATGGTTACGACAGCACAGAAGCTTTGAAACGCCAAGCTACGAATGCTGGCCATAAGGTGTTAGACCGGCTCGTGTTGCTCGCCGCTGTGCTTTGCCTTTCTACAAACCGCTGTTTAATCATTTAATTATTAAAGAGATGCCTCCAAAAATTTTGGCTGCGTGTCGACTAAAACCGAACAAACCAGTTGAGTCATGGCAAGAGGTTCAGGGAAAAGTGGGTGGAAAATTGGTGTGGGACAAAAACATGAAAACACTACGAACCTACACTTATGTGGGTACATACATATGTATGTGTGTACCTATCAACAATATATTAAATACATATTCATGAAACTTGTCAATGTGTTTGTAGTTTATAGCTAAATATTTGATTTTGGAAAATACCATTCAAGT
The DNA here is from genome assembly GCF_013731165.1 of Rhagoletis pomonella. Classification (NCBI taxonomy): domain Eukaryota; kingdom Metazoa; phylum Arthropoda; class Insecta; order Diptera; family Tephritidae; genus Rhagoletis; species Rhagoletis pomonella. The sequence continues at coordinate 20,442,145 of NW_023458564.1, read as the reverse complement.
TCCAATCTTCATTCATGCATACATTGCTTGATATATGTGCATATACACCCAGCCAGCAAAAAAACATTTTACGAACATTATGTTTTAAATTAAATTTAGTGCGTCTCTTTATTCAAAACGCGAAAATTTTTGAGTCTAGTGCGTGGTGCGTTTTTTGGTGATTTTGTTTTTAGTTTGAAAACACCAAAAACTGTAAATCTGAAACAAAAATGGAAGTTAAATTTAGAGGAATTGGAAGTTTCGTAAGGAACTTTACAAAAATGGAAACAAAATCATGGTACAATGACAATCATAAGCGAAAGAGCATATGTTTGTCAAAAAAATATGTGGCAGCACTTTCAATCCATCAAAATTTTCATTTTGGTGGAAATTTTTCTTGAACCACAATATTTTATAAGTAAGTAGGTAGCTTGTTAAAATACTAAATTTAAGAAAATTATTAAGTATGTGGTTTTAAGTAATTGACAGGCTGGTAAAAACGCAAAGAACAATCAACCACGAATTAACACAAATTAATTTAACAAGTTTTGCATTTCTTTAAGAGGCAACCGGGCAAAAAAAGTATTGGAAAACATAAAAATAAAATCTGTAAACTTTGTGCGAAATTCAGGAAAATTTAATAAATTTACGTACATATTTCCAACTTTCAAATCAGATTTTTTAGAAACATTCTAGGTTTTGAGTTTTATAGCTCATTTAATTTTAGTATAACAAATTGCAATGTTGAAGTTGGGTTTTCGAACATACTTTGTACGGAAGAAACTACGTGAAAAAATTGCCAAAAAAATCTGATTTGAAAGTTGCAAATTGGTACGTACATTTATTAAAAATTATGTCTATGTCTTTTGTTTGTTGTATTATGTCTTTTGTTCTAGTATGAACTATACTTTTATACAAAATTTCCGAAAAGGAATAAGAATAAAAAATTTAGCATACATTGCGAAAAAATCTCAGTGCCAATACTTTTGCCCGGCATTGTAAATATCCATTGATTATATTCCTAATTAAAATTACATTCAATAAAAGAAATACAAGAATTTTACTTAATAAATTACCATTATTTTCCGCATTCCAAAACAGTACATAAAGCAGTGAGAATAAAAAAACTTTTTTTTAACGTAGATCTGTTCTTTACGATACTCGTTTACAATTAGAAAACGGACGTAAAAGTATTTGCATACGAATGCTTTTTCGATCCGTTTACGTCCGTTCGTAGGCGCTGCACAATTTCAAGCGCAAAAGTACTCGAAAACGAATCGTAAACGACTTTTATGCGGTTTTCTTCGAGAAAATATCCAGTTACGAGCTCGTTTACGATGATTTTGCTGGCTGGGTAGTTATGTGTATTTTAAAGATGTATGTATGTGATACGAATAAACGATTATTTGCTATGAAGTTTGGTAAATGAAAAGTTCCGAGTAAACTATTCAACGTTTTCAGGTAACAAACACTTAAAGCATTTCGGAATTAAGGTGACCATTTCGATTGATATTTCTTTTTAATGTCATTATTGTACTACATTTGTATTTAATTTTGATCAAAGTTTATGCAATGTTTTTTCTATCTATTCCTGCCCATACAATTATGTTGTAGAAAAATACATGGTTCTGCGGTAAAGTGCAATTTTTATGCCCCAGTGCGTATGGTTGTTCATAGAATGGTGGATTGTAGCAGTCTAAGGAACCGAGATCGCTATATAGTGTATACCTTATATATCAAAATGTTGAGAGAATGAAAGGAAATCAATTGTTCCATGTTACTAGTATGCCTGCAAGTTCGTGTACACGATATTTCGAGTAAAGTTCGATGTATCTCAACGAAACTTTGTGCCTAGGTTGCCCTCCAAAAGCCGATTCATCAGATGTTTTCATTGTACATGCTTCCACTCCATACACCAATGCAGGCCTTATGAGTGAATTATAGAGTGTGATTTTTAAACGATGAGGGGGGCCTTTACTTCCCAATTGCTTACTCAGTCCAAAGTAGCACTTGTTGGTAAGATTGATTCTCCATTTGATTTCAAGATTGACATTAATATTGGTGTTAATGCCGGTCCCCAAATAAACCAAGTCGTCTATCTTTTCAAACTTGTAACTGTCAACAGTGACGTGGGTGCCAAGACGCTTATGCTCTGGCTGTTTAGGCGATGACAAGAGATAGTTCGTTTCGTCCTCGTTTACCACCAGACCCACTCGCTTTGCTTCTTTATCTAATCCCGAGAAAACAGAACATATGTAGCCCTTGTGTTTACCGATAAAGTCGCTGTCATCAGTATACGCCAGCAATTGTACGCTCTTGTGCCTTATTGTGCCTGAACGGTTCAGCTCTGCCATTCTTATTATGTTATCCATATCATAAAATAAATCACACGAAAGCGAGTCACCCTATCTGAAACCTAGTTTAGTATCAAACGGCTCGGATAGGTTCTTTCCAATTCTGACGGAGCTGGTGGTATTGCTCAACGTCATTTTACGCAGCCGTATTAGTTTCGCGGGGATACCAAATTCAGACAATGCGGCACAAAGAAAACTTCTTTTCCTGCTGTCGAAAGCGGCCTTCTCTTCTTCTTCTTCTTATTTGGCGCTGTAACAGCCTAAGCGATTTTGGCCGAGTTCAGCAAAGCACACCAGTTGTTTCTCTTCTGTGCCAACTGACGCCAAGTGAAACCAAGTCCTTCTCCACCTGACCTTTCCATCGCAGTGGGGGCCTCCCTCTTCCTCAGCTATCACCAGCGGGTTCCGAGTTGAATATTTTTAGAGCTGGAGCGTCGGTGTCCATTCGAACGACATGGCCAAGCCAGCAGACCGCTGTATTTTAATTCGCTGCATTATGTCCATGTCATTGTAAAGCTCATACAGGCTCATCGTTCCAGCGTCTACGGTACTCGCCATCGCCAACGCTTATAGGCCGGTAAATTTTCCGCAAAATCTTTCTCTCGAACACTCCATGAGCCGCCTCATCGAATGTCATTGTCCATGCTTCTGCGCCATATGCCAGCACGGGCATATCGTGCGTCGGTCCAAAGTAGCACTTGTTAGCAGGAGTGATTCTGCGTTGGATTTCCATGGTGACATTATTATCGGTGTTAATGCTGGTTCCCAAGTAAATGAAATTCTCTACTTTTTCTAAATTATAACTGCCAACAGTGACGTGGGCGTCAAGGCGCTCATTTGCTCATTGTTGTTTGATGCCAGGAGATACTTCGTCTTATCCTCGTTGGCCGCCAGACCCATTCGCTTTGCTTCCTTATCCAACTTGGAAAAGGCAGAACAGACTTCGCGGTTTTTGTCACCGATGATGTCGATGTCATCGGTATAAGCCAGCAACTGCACGCTCTTGTAGTAAATTGTTCCTGAGCGGTTCAGTTCTGCAGCTCTTATTATCTTCTCAAACATCAAATTAAAGAAGTCACATGAAAGGGAGTCACCCTGTCTGAAAACGCGTTTGGTGGCAAACGGCTCGAGGAGGTCTTTCCCAACTCTGATGGAGCTGATGGTATTGCTCAACGTCATTTTACACAGCCGTATGAGTTTTAAGGGGATGCCAAATTCAAAAACAGCGGCGTATATGCAACTCCTTTTCGTGTTGTCTAAAGCGGCTTTAAAGTCGATAAATAGCTGGTGAGCGTCGATCCTTTCCACGCGGGTCTTTTCCAAGATTTGGCGTATTATGAATACCTCGTCTATGGTGAATTTTCCAGGCCTAAAGCCACACTGATAAGATTCAATCAGTTCGTTGACGGTGGCCTTCAGTCTTTCACACAATACGCTCGATAAGTCCTTGTAACCTATGCTTAGAAGGCTGATCCCGCGGTAGTTGGCGCGAATGGCGGGGTCACCCTTTTTGTCGGGCATGCGTTCATCTGACCATATTCTGCACAAGAGTTGATGCATGCACCTTATCAACTCCTCGCCACAGTATTTGAATAGCTCAGCTGACATGCTGCCAGTTCCAGCAGCTTTGTTTTTTTGTTTTTCCAGCCGCGTTATTGCTATTCGTACCTCGTCATAGTCAGGCGGTGGGACATCGACTCCGTCATCATCGACTGCGGGCTCGGGTTCTTCTTTTCCACAACTTTCCGTGCTGCTACCTTTCAGTAGGATGGATTGGAAAATTGTTTCCTCCATAATTTAATTACGTTCTGAAAATCGGTCAGACGCTCGTCTACCGGGGTGAAAGGCGACGGAGTCTCTCGCCCACCACAAGTGGGAGTGGCCCCACCGAAGCTACATCTCTTTCTGCAGTGCCCAAGGCTCCACTCGGATTGGTTACCGCATCTCTCACATGGGTTGCTCACGTTGTCCAGAGTGCGAGAACGAGGACGCACGATTCGGGATTGAGTATAGCCGTGCAACTGTAACTGCATACCCAGCGCAATGACTATACCTCATTGCAGAGCTTCAAAGCGGCTTTGAAATCGACAAATAGATTGTATGTGTCGATCCTATTCTCGCGGGTCCTTTTCCAGATTTGGCGCATTGAGAATACCTGATCTATGGTGGATTTTCCATGTCTAAAGCCACACTGACAAGGTCCAATCAATGCGCCAACGGTGGACTACAGTCTTTCACACAATACATTCGATAAGACCTTGTAACCTATTCTTAGAAGGCTTATTCCGCGTTAAGTGGCTCGTATGGCAGGGTCGAACTTCTTGAGGATTGGGCAGAGCACACTTAAATTCCAGTCGTCGGGCATGCGTTCATTTGACCGTATTTTGCATAAGAGTTGGTCCATGCACGTTATGAGATCCTCGCCGCCGTACTTGAATAGCTCGGTTGCCAGGTAGCCAGCTTCATAAGCTCGTCATAGTCAGCCTGTGCGACATCGACTCCGTCATCGTAGACTGGGGCATGGCGTTCTTTTTTCTACTACATTGAGTGCTGCTGTCATTCAAGAGATTGGAAAAGCGTTCGCTCCATGGTTGTTCTTACAGGAGTTCGCCCTGATTTTGAAATCTTCCGTAAGTCGCCTAACTCTGATCAAATTTTCGGGCGTTTTTCTTGTCGGCCAGCATTTCAAGCTGGCAAATACGTCTCACATCCCTCCTCAGTTCTCTATAACGGTCCCACATGGCTAGCGTTGCGCCCGATCGCAGCGTGCCCCTTTAGGCGGCATATTTTTGGTCTGCAGCTTCTTGACTTTCCACCAGTTAAGGAACAGAGGGATTAGTTATCCAATTTTTCAGCTAAATATGCATACAAACTGTAATATAAGTATATCATCAATAGACATGAATACAAGCGCAAGCTCAAAAGTTGACCGCGAAATAAGACGCATAAAAAAAAACTTTTGCGAAGAAAGGCGCCTAAACTTAGTCGGCGGCGAAGAAAGACGCGTTCACCTATTTGATGGCGAGGAAAGACGCGTAAACTTATTTTCGTGGTCAACTGTGTTTGCGGGTGTAATAGTATGTAAATTCCCTAAAGAGTTTTTGGGGAATAATGCTGAAGTGACAGTCCGTGGCTAGGTATAAATCTATGCCTAGGCGTCTATCTTCGCCGTCATCTAGGGTTGCGCGTCTTTTTTCGCCGAAGTTTTTTTTTTTACGCGTCCTTTCTCGTCAATGCGTCCTTTTTCGCCGCCAAAACAATGGTGCGCCTTTATTCGTGTCTACTGACGATATATTATTTATCGTGCGACGTTCGTTTTGTAATTGCTTCCTCGCATTTTACTTTTGTGTACAAACACGAACTGTTTTGACAGGTGAACACGATTGCAAGTGATGGATTTCAATACCAGACAAAAACCGTTGCAAGGTAGTACATTGAGGCCCATTCCACAAACGCAGTTGCGCTTTTCAACCCGTAATGATCACACTTCCTAAAAATAGCGTATATTTATTTTGAATGTCACAGCTAGCTTATTTCGTAAAGCTCGGAAAATCAAAGGATAAACAAAATAAAGTAAAATAGTCTTTTGTACTCTAAATTAATTATTAACCTTATTTTAATTCAAAATAAGTACTTTTTGAAAGACATAAATGTATTACATCAATCCCATCTACCGCAATCGACGCAGAATTTATATGTATATTAGTACTAGATTGCCCACACCCGCTTCGCTGAGTGTATGAAATTTCTGCGTGTAATTTATTTTAATAAAACTCAACATACTTAAACTATGCCAAAAAAAGAAGATTTAAAATTTTTTTTTAACCATCTTCAAAATATTTTCAATCTAAAACTAAAAAATTTCTCTTGTGATACTTTTTCAATTAACTTATCTTCTGAATTAAATTTAGGTCTTAAAACGGGTGAACATGGAGTTCGGAGATGAATTCCTTTCAATCCCATTTCGATTAATACCCATATTGTAAGAATTCGTTGAAATTTTTGAATAGTTTGAATTTAACTTTTTAAACAGTTAGCTACGTTGTGAAACCTCTTTCGTCATTTTCCAACTATAAAAACTTATTAAAACCCTTTCGCCTGACAACCATATTGTGACACATATTCCGATTGATACGCATATTGTAGTAATTCATTTAAATTAATTGAATTTAATTTTTAAAGGGATGGCAATCCTTGTAAAACACCTCAATAATATTCTAAATGTTTAATTTAAAATTTTCCTGGCAATCTTTATTTTTCTAGTTTTCAGATAGCTTGCATATACCCTGCAGTGAAAAGCCAAACCAGTTAGAAAAAATACTAGTTCATTAACTAGTATGTGCCTACCAGTTCGACAATTTCGAAGAACTTAGGCGATCAGCGACATCTGCCTTTGAATTGCCAAAGCCAAAAATAAAACGCAATTAATTGCTTTTCAATTTAGTCAATTTATAAATAAATAACAAATTTGAAAATCTAATTGCATTGCAAAAAACATTTAGGAAGAAATATAAAAACAAAGAAATTAAACAAAAATATTGTTTTTATTAAATCTAAAAATTACAATAAACAGCATAAACAAAAAAATAAATTTATAAAAAATAAAAATAAAATAAAAAATAGGAAATAAACAAATTTTCCCTACGCCAGGATTTGAACCTGCGACCTCAGGCTTACCACGCGAGTGCTCTGCTCTGTCGGCCATTGTGACTGCTGGAGCGTCGCGAGCAAAAAGGCACACTTATGCTTTTCACGGGGCATGAATTGGCAGACTATCTCATCAACTGGTATGATGCTACTAGTATTTATACTAGTAGATGCTGATGCATAGCCTGACAATTGACATCTCGTAGGACATCGCAATGTTAAAAATACCACTCGCTAACATTGAAAAAGGATAGAACGTGAACTAGTTCGGCTGAAACGCAAACCGGTAGAATTCTAGTTCACAACTAGTAGCTTTCCCTGCAGGGTATATACATAGTTAATTTAAATTTGACTTTTTAAAACTACAACCTATTTCGGCATCTTTCGTCTGACACCCATATTTTTATACAAATTTCAAATAAATAATTTCCTTAACTCAAACTGAATTTAATTTTTCAAACAGGTGGCAGCCTTCCTCCATGAGTATGGAACTGGTTTTATATATCTCCATACCAAGTTCCTGTACTCTATCACAAATATTTTCTGAGATATGGAGTATGAAAAATTCCGTTTGTATAAGAGGGGCCACGCCCTCTTGTCTAATCGAGATTAGATCTAACCTATATTTGAAGGTGGCCTAAATGACACCAGCTTACAAAATTTCATGATGATCGGTTGAGTAGTTAAAGCGTGAAAGCGTAACAAACAAACATACTCACTTTCGGATTTATAATATTAGTAAGGATAGTAAGGCTAGTAAGGATATTAATATAAAGTAAAGGAATGCGCGAATGAATACTAGAATCCACGCCAAAAATAACAATTTAACACATAAAAAATGTATGAGCTAAATATTTTGCCACACTATGGTCACACGGAATCCAGTACACCCTAGATAAAAATATATGGGTTCAAATCGATCTGACGCCACACTGGTATTCCAATTGGCCTGAAATTATTGAATTAAACTCTAGTAAGAACATGTGAAGTCAAAAAATCTATTTTAAATAGTAGTTTCTATATAAAATATATAGCTGCAAAGTGTGGTAAACTAAAAAACTTTTAATTGTTTAATAAGTAGGGCAACCCTAAATATGTTCGGGCATGTTTTTTGTCAGGCATGTTAGCAACACGCTGATGAAATGCTTAAACGTTTTTCCAAAAAATATAAAGTTTGAGATATATTTCTTAGAGCATATTTTAGCATATTTTGCAATAAATGCATATTTCAGCATATTTTGCAGTAAATGCATATTTTCGGATACTTTGTGCTGCGTTGTTAGGCTTAGAACTAATAATAAAAATCTCTGAAATAATAACAATATAGTAACATTGTGTCGAAAATGAAATAAATATCAAAGTTCACGTTCACATCGTGTTTATATTAAGTTTTTTATGTGTGAGAAAGATAATACTACATATTTAATGTTTCGCTCTTGACAGATGAGTTGTCTCGACGCTGACCCGCCATGGCGCGCCGTTATAATTTTGATTGGCAAGCAATTAACAAAGATTTCATCAAACGCAAGTAACTGCGTTTTGTTATGGAAACCTTTATTATTACTAGTACCAGGTTACGCAGCGACATACAAAAGGTGTATCGGTTACAGGCTACGTGTTACTACTACAAGTACCAGGGCAAAGTTACGTAGAGGGAGGCAATTGTCACCTCCTAGGACAACTCCATGTTAAATGCGATAGCAGAAAGCATGGGTGGGAGATTTGCGAGGTACCAGTACTCGACTCCAAAACTCCCGACTAGTACTTTCCGCTGCAGGGTACATATGTATGTATCTACAAACATACACAGTATGAATTCCTATGTGAAACGATTTGTGAATTAGATTCCATGTACTTTCATACATAGTATGCTTTAAAAACAAATTGCATAAATATGAATTATTAAACATAAATATTTATGTATATACACTTTTATGAAATTTAGAACATTTTAGGTGCTGCAAAAAAAATTAAAGGTATTTTTGGGCATGCACAAACTACATAAATGAAATTTAAAAGCATATCTTATGGCTTATAATGATTTTAAAAGCATTTTGTGGAGCATATATTTAGAATTTATTGGCATATTTTAGGCGCTTAAAATTTGTTTTTAGGAGCATATTTTGGGTTGCCCTATTAATAAGCATTTCGTTGTAATTTTAAGTGAATTAATTAAGCTAACTGAAAAAAGTTCTTACAGATAAGCGTTTTCACCAGAGCTCTACGCAATTTTCGGCTTATTAGACGTTTTCTTTTTCAAGCCAAATGAAAATGCAAGTTGGCTAACTGGTTGCAATGCAAAGCGAACAAATAAAAGCGCACACAAATTGTATATTCTATATATAAGAATCGCCTATACGTATAGTTAATAAAAAGCCAGCTACATATTCAAGTGAGCATAAATTTAAATGTTTTTGTATACATATGTACCTACATACATGTACAACGCCAACTGTAAGCTGCATCTACATATATAGGGGTCGCATGGGGTAGTGCGACTTCTTTCTTTTCGTACTTGAATAACCATTTTTTTATTACAACTTGTATTAACTTCATCGTCTCTACAACACGTTAAGCCTTGACCTTTTGCATACTTACATATAAAAATAATCATGCACAACAAGATTTTTTTTATTATTAGCATTTGGCCAAAATCAGCGAAATTGCAATGAAAATATTTCGTAAATTTTTAATAGTACGCCTTTTTTTAATATTTTAAAATGCAGAGTTTACGTATATATGTGCGTATGTAGGTATGTGCAATGAATGGTCCAAAAACAAAGTAAAGTAGGATTGTTCTATACTGAAAAATATACCCCTTTGTTGATTTTGAAATCAAAGGATATTTACAGGTCGCTTAAAGTTTTCCATGTATGTATTTAATATGAGGAAAAAAATTTTTTCATGGAAATGGTACAGAATTCTTGAAAATCAATATTTTTCCTTCGGAAACCCTATTTCTCTTCAGTCTCCTCCAATGATAATGCCCAACTGTTAATTCACAATTTGTTAAAATTAACTATTTTTATAGGTAAAAAAAATAAACAATTAGGCTCTGTTATTATTGGAAGTCTCCTGAAGATAACTTTTCTCAAATGCATTTTTTGACCTCCCGAATATACATACATACATATATGAAATGAAAATACAGCACACAACATTTCTACATACGCATATGTTTGCGAATACAACCATGGATAACTCCAATACCATAATTGTGGTAGACATTTTTTATGATTTATTAGCTATAAAGAAGGACCATAATTTTAATGTCTAGAAAAAAATTGTTTTCACTGAGCCGGTTATTTAGCCACACTCCAGTACTAATTGTAATTTTGTACGACGAAAAAATTTAGTTCCGGATCAACTCGTTAATTCGGAATTAACTGCAGTTGATCCAGATTAAATCGCAGAGTTTATTCTTCGTTTTATAAAAAGCTGTTGTCTATTGAAATTAATAATAAACCCAGCAAGAGATTTTGACATCCGTGATAGCCGAGTGGTGAAAGATTTTTTACAGCGATTCGGTAGGGCCCAGGTTCAATCCCCTTTCCTACTAGTTCCCAAAAGTAAAATTTTGTTATTTTTATTTTATTTTGCATTTCTTTATTTCATATTATTAAAAAAAATTTAAAAAAAAAATTTTCCCGGTCCTGCGCATTTTAACAAGTTTTGACTATTTTCCTTTTGTAAATAAATCCAAATTTCAAACTTTTTGCATAAATTATAAAAATTTCGCAAAGTTTCATCCAAATTACAAACTTTTTATGCAGTTTTATAGCCCATTAATTTTTAGTATAAAAAATTAAGCCTGAAGTTCATAAAAAAATCGTGTTGATTTTTGAACACACGGAATGGAACAACAACACAGATTTGATGGCTTATGGTACCGACAGCGGTGAGTAATTAATTCTGACTGCCTGCTACTAGGAAAAGCCGAGCTCAGCTAACTAACAGAAAAAAAACTAATTACAAGCTATTCATTACATGTCAGGCAGATCTGAGACCTTTATCGTCCGTGATTCCTATAATTCAAATTATTATAAAAATAACAAGATTTTAAACTAATTCTGCTGGCAGCCACGACTTTCAAAACAGAATTTTCTTCGAAATTTTCATTCCTAGAAAATAACAATTTATTTGCCATATCCACCTGTTCACAACCTCGCTATAAGCACACATTTTTCAAACTGGTCACAGAAGATGAGATTAAAAATTAATTATAGAAACTAAAATCGAAAATACGCTGATGACGTAACAGGTTCTCCAAATTCTGAAACAACCAAAAGAATTGGTTCTCCAGAGAAGATGCACTTCTCAAAAAGGAATTATTGCCTCGCAATAAAAAAAAGAAATATAACTAAAAGTCCTCTCAACTGGTGCATTGTTAATCAAAAAGAACTTACAATTTTGTAAAGTTTCAAGTTTTTCAAGTTTGTCGCCTCGAGCGAGTAGTTATTTAGTGGCGCAGGTTTGTTTTACGACCCGTTAGGAAACAGGCTGTAACCCGAAAAGGCTGCAAAATTACTCTTTCTTAAATACAATGTTCCAATTTTTTTAATTTAAGTACTAAATAAAAAAAAAACATTATTAAATATTATCAACTTTTCCATTTTTTATTTACCTAAATCACCTAATGTACTCACCAAAATTATTTCTTAAAAATATTTGACATCCGATTTAATCTCGATTATACGAGGCGGCGTGGCACCTCCCATAAAACGGAATTTTCATACAGTATATCATATCTCAGAAAATATTTCTGATAGAGTACAGGAACTTGGTATAGATACATATATGTAGATATATAAAATCAATTCCATACTCATGGAGGAGGGCTCCGATCTGTTTAAAAAATCAAATTCGACTTGAATTAAGGGAATTATTTATTTGAAAATAATATTAAAGAATGGATGACAAGAGGCTTAAAAAAGTTGTAGTTTGAAAGTATTTTGGAAAGGGTTGCCACCTTTTCGAAAAGCCAAGTTTAAATTAATTATTCGCAGGCTATCTAAAAAATTTATATATGGGTATCAAATGAAAGATTGCTAAGAAACCTTCAGATTGAACCTTTAAAATATTACTGAGGTATTTTATAAGCGTTGGCACCCGTTCAAAAATTTAATTCATTTAATTTAAATGAAGTATCAATCGAAAGGTTTTTGATAATGGTTTTAGTTCTAAACTACATGTAGCAGGGTTGCACCCTGTTTGAAAAATCAAATTCTTCTTGAATGAAAGGAATTTGATAATTGGAGTATGTATCACAATATGGACGTCAGACAAGAGGGATTTAATAGGGTTTTAGTAGGAAAATATTTTGAAGAGGGTTGCCACCTGTTTCAAATCTCAATTCTAACAGTTATATTATAATGAGTTATTAAAATCTAGGTTTTAATCGGAAGAGTCTTGAAAAGGCTTTATTTCTAAGCAACATATGTATAGCAGGGACTCCACATGTTTGAAAATTCAAATTCAAATAGAATTTTAGGAATTAACGGTTTAAAAAGTAGAATTCAGAATTTTCAATCATTTCAATGAATTATTACGATATGGGTATCAATCGAAATGATTTTGAAATGGGTTCATCCATGGTACAATTATTAAAGGTATTGTCTTCCCATAGAGTTTTGCTTCACATCGAAATTCGTGCTCCCTTATTTTCATTTTGACGCATTTGAATGTTGATTCTTTTTCTTTTAGGTGTCTTTTCTTTTGGTTTTCGCTCAATCAAATTTTTATAACTTTTTTGAGCAATACAAATTTTTGTTTTGTCTACTAAGCAAATGTTTATTTTTCGGCTTTTGCAAACTAAATAAGTTCTCTACGTGGACATATATGGTATATGGTAAATAGAAATATCCCCTTTCCCTTACAGTAAACCTTTTAGTGTGGGCAACAATGATATTTTTCAAATAAAGCAGATCGGCATATTCGCTCTCTGGGAAGACAATACCTGTAATTATTGTACCATGGTGTACATGTACATAAGTATGAAAAAGTGTCATAGAGAAGTTTAGGATGGTTTTAGTTTAAAAATATTTTGAAGTTTCATACACTCAACGATGCGGGTGAGAGCGATCTAGTTGGTAACATAAATGCCATTTTTAAACATATAAAATTGAATTCAAAATATAACCATAAAATTTAGTTAAGCTACACTTAACAGCAAAAGTCTGCGTGCAGCATTTCTTTTTTAAATATTCACAATATATTGAGGGTTAAAATTTGTTTATTATTATTTTATAAAAAAAATTGATCCTGTTTAAAATAATACAAACCGTGTTTTCAAATTTCTTACAAAACAAAGGAAAATTGAACGATTTTTCATCAAAATTTTCGACTTTTTAATCACAAAAAAAAAAAAAAAACAAAAGTGTGTAGTTATGCAGTGATTTTTTTAATTTCCAATGTTTTTCATTTTAAATAATTTTCGTTAAGTATGTCTCATATTCCATAAAACATTTAAATTCAAATTCCTAACTGTGCTTCAAACTTAATAGAACTCTAAAACTGTCCTCAAATTTCAAACTTTTTAATCAGAGTTTTTTTTTATAAATATTTCGAGTATTCAGTTTTGTAATCCATCAAATTTTAGTATAGTAAAGTGTAACCTTGCAACTTAAACGAAAATATTTTAATAGGGGAACACCTTCAAAAGCGTGCGTAAAAAGAGTTATAACAAATCAGCGCGATTATACTAAAATTTAATGTGATATGAATGCAAACTTATAACTTCGGTTTGAAAATATTGAAGTTTTTTTAACAGCTTCTAGAATTCTACTAAATTTCCAACACAGTTAGAAACGTGAATTTATGTATATGTTTATGTCATAATGCTTATGATCCATCCTTAAACAAAAAATGTACGAAAAATATTTAGCATGAAAACCATTGTAAATATTCAAAATTCGACTAATACTTATTCGATGCCGGAGCGTCTTTGTATTACATTTCAATGCATTTAATACAATTTAACGCTGAGTTGTCACAAATAAGCATTCAATATATCACCTTTTTTCGTTTTTTCACACGACTTAGTTTAGATATTTAATTATAAGTATCACAGAAATACCCTTTATACGTAACAAATATACACTATTTTAAAGATAACGGTTTAAGAAAATGAAGGAATAACTGACACTTTAAGTTTTTAATTTTAAAGCGCAGTTTGCCTCAAAAAGTCAATTAGTGCAAAACAAATAGCTAATTAATCATAAAATGAAGTATTTTTTATTTACATAATTGTATGCGTGCTTATTTAATTACAGTATTTAAAGAAAATGCTCTCGTCGATGTTTTTGCAAAACCGCCTACCTTACTGTACTCAAATTTTACAGGAGAGCGAAAAAACGGTTTATTCTTTGAAAGCATTACCTTGATAGTCGGTATTTTCTCTAGCTATTCTTTTACAAATCTGTTGCTTTAATAAGGATTTAACGATTTGTATGCATAAATCTCGATGCCTGGAGTTCAGGGTTACCAAATCTCATTTTCGCCACAACGGCGATTTAGGCGGTTTTGCAACTGGTCGATGTGCGGTTTTGCAAAAACATCGACGCTCTATACTATACTTCTTAGAACCAGCTTAAAACTAACCACATTTGTTCTACCCCGGAGATGACCCTTTTTGAACTATCTAGGAACTGTTGTTATATGAACTGTCTCAGAACCATCTAAGCCAGAGTCAGCTCAGAACAAGTTCAAGAGTTCTGCAGAGGGCGACAATTGTCACTTCGTAGGACATCGCCATGTTAAAAAAGACAGTTGACAGCATAGAGTTGGGATAGATGAAGAACCAGTACCGTCCATTTTCTGGCTAGCTCAGAGCAAGTTCGGAACCAGTTTGACTTGCTGCAGGGCAACTATAATTCAATTATAATTAGAAATAATCAAAAAACAATCATGATTATTTTTCATTAAAATATAGATAAATAATTGGTTTAATTAAAAGTTTTAAATCATTTAATTTTTTTATATTAATTGGCACTATTAAATCGTAAGTAGTTGTGAGTTGGTTTTATTAGTATGAATGAATGCTTAATGAATCCATCAACAAATACCTCGGCTATACGAATCATAATGGAAACTCATATATGTCGAAGGCGCGAATGATTTGTTCTTGTTCTTTTGGGACACTTTTTCCCGACGATTGAGTCGACAAACATGTTATTTTGTACATATATATATTTGGCCAACATTTTTAAAGTCCAAAGCATCTTCAGTTTATAGCTCTTTGACTGTAAATGCTAAGCTGGAGCTCGAAACCAAACTAATGTATTGTCCTCGGACATAAAACAATGAAAACTCTGTATATACTTAATGTGACCAACTATTTCATAGATGAAAGAAGTACAAGTTAGGTTGGGTTAAGTTAACGCTGCGAGCCGATTACGAAATTTCGAATGCGGCTAATTTCGATCTCTGAAAGCTCAGTGTTTGTTCAGAAGTGCGAGTCAACATGCTTCCATCTTAGCCTCGCGAAGGTTGGATAATCTAAAAGAAAATGTGGAGATGATTCCACTTATCTTCCTCCTGACAGCTGATACAAAGGGATCAGTCGAAATTCCTAGTTTCACCGCATGAATAATGAATAATGTTCCGCTAATTCCTGTTACAAGTGTAGCCTTCTCTAGTGAGTTCCACCAGACTAGGGCTCCTTGAAACATAATAGGCATAAATCTTGTTTCCTAGAGCTAATTAATTAATTTTGGCGAGAGACCCCACCTTTTACCGATAGCTCCCCCACAGGAGTACAAGGCAACCGACACCTTTCCGAAAGTGCGACAGCGATCCGAAAATTGTCGCTAACTAGTTACAGAATTTCCTTCCTGAAGTACAAAATATCGCAAAGAAGTACATTTGACTGTACTTCGAAGTACGAAGTACAAGAGCGAAAAAAAAGTATCTACTGTACTTCCGAAAGAAGTACGGTTGGTCACATTATATATATATATGTAGTTAATACCGTCATCTAGAAGTGCATGCAAAAACCACTTAAGTCACTGACTTCTGTTGTTTAAGTAATGAACGTCTGTTAAGCGGTATTATGTCAATATTTACGAAGGATTGGCAGGATACGCATCTAAATTTAAGGAAGCGTTTGCGTCAAAAAAGTATTCAGTTTGAATGCGATTAATCAATGTTAATCAAACTTTAGGGTATTGAAACGGACTTTACGACAATCGTTTTTAAATTTCCTGCCAACTTAATTTTTTGAACTTTTCCCATTTATTTGATATAAATCATTGTTTCAAACTTTATACAAACTTTTGGAAATATCAACAAATTGTCATCAACATTTTAAGTTTTTTAGTCCGAATCTTTGTTAAAAATTGATTATTTGGCTAATCGTTTATTCACATTGTATTTCTTTCTTCGGTTGATAGTCAAACCGCAGGTATTCGATTCGACCCTTCGATTTGTTAGGCAAATAACTCAAACGATTAGTCCTTTGCTTTTCGAATTCCCGTTTTGTTTCGTCCAGAGAGAGAGTTGAATTGTCTAAATAAATACAGACTAAGTAGATATGTACAGAATAAGTCGCAAAATTCGAATAAAAAAGAAAATCGAAACCGTTAAACAATCTTCAAATCATCTCAGTGTGAATGTTTCTTCAGGCGATATTTATTCTCCATTACGACTTAACCCTGTCATTTGAGTTGCTGTCTTTTTTCAGACTTATTCAGGTTTCTGTACGACTACGTTTAGATCATTCGTCTTCCAATACACTTCGCTTTTTATTTCATTGAAGCTTTTTAGTTCACTCTACACTTTCTTTTGTGTTGAAGTACTCACACGTTATGTACATT
Source organism: Rhagoletis pomonella (assembly GCF_013731165.1). Classification (NCBI taxonomy): domain Eukaryota; kingdom Metazoa; phylum Arthropoda; class Insecta; order Diptera; family Tephritidae; genus Rhagoletis; species Rhagoletis pomonella. Next base: position 20,425,353 of record NW_023458564.1, on the reverse strand, counting down.
ACATTTGTTGAATTTTTAATGGATATTCAATGTTTCTCGTTTTCAATGCGAACTTTACTTTTAAACTTCTACATATCGCGCACCGTCTTCAAAAGAGTCACAACTCAAAATGATAAGTTCGTCAGAAAACGCGAAAAGCTATTTCGTAGCACATACTAATCATATGGGGAAGCCCACTTTGCCTTAGGTTTTTTTTTTTAACAAATAACAAGGTAAATAAAAGATCTGTGTACCTTTTTAGCGCATAATTTAAAAAATGACAAATTTTGAGTTGTGACTCTTTTGAGAAACGTGTGCGATATGTATATGATACATACCAATATGGTACGCACTTATGTATGTACCAGTGATGGAAAAGTAGGCACAATAGTGCCATTTTTGGTACTTTCATTCACAAGGGCACTTTTGGCACAATTCATTCAGTTTTGGCACAACCATAAATTATAAATATTTAGCCAGTATATAAAAAACATTCATATATTACTCATAAATTCGAAAAGTGAAAATTCAAATCACTTAAAAATTAAAATAAGGGACATTATGTAAAATTAATAAAAATTATTCAATGTAGTCAAAACTGGTCAAAATGTCGCACTGCTATTATTTCGCACATAGGTATGTATACGTATGTGTAAACAGGTCCGACTAGCTATATTTCAGTGTTTTTCCCCTTCGTAATCAGAATATTGCGTTATTTTGCTATGCTTTTACTCTAACTAGAGTGCCAGTTACTGTCGAAATTCGACAGTTTTTCTAGTTTTAGAAGCCTTGGAGAGGTTTTCTAACTGAACTCGTAGCGATACTTATACGGTACAAATTAACTAACCGGAAAATCTTCTGCTAAAACGTAACTAATTTTTTTTATCTGAGAAGGTCTTTGGAGGACTTCGGCAGGACTTGGAATTGACCCGATACATTCAAGTTTATCGATAAATTTCAATGATTTGATACATATCGATAGTTCGATGAATTTCAAGAACACTAAAATTCGATAACTCAACAAAATTCGTTAACTCGACCAATTTCGATAACTGTGAAATTCGAGGGCTCGATAAATTTCGATAACTCAAAATTGTTAAAACTTTGGATACCGTTATAAATTTTTACTTTTGACATCTCCACATTTTTCGAAAACTATCTAAACATTTTGATAACTCGTTACACTCTGTTAAGACGATTAAATTCGATAAGCAGTGATAAATCGATAAGCTTATATAACCTTGAAATTTCGATAAATCGATATATTTTGAAAATTCCATAAACTTCGCTTCGTTGAACCAACCAATTTCAGTAGGTCAATAATTATCGAAAACTCTGTAAGTTGAAAGAACTCCATGCCATTCCTTAAGTCTATAAATAATGATAATTCAATAAATATCGATAACTTGATACATTTCTTTACCTTGACAAATTTCGTTAATCCCTCACGTTTTTATATCTCGATAACCATCCGTAAATTTGGACAACTAAGTTTCTGTGTCTATAAATTTCGACAACTCAGTAAACATTGATCAGTTTGAATAATTCGATACGTTGCGATAACTTAATAAGCATGGATAAATTTCGATAATTATAAACTTCGATGATTCGATAAATTTCAGTAACCTTTATGGATGATTTTATTTCGATTCCTATCGGAAAATTTCAACTCTGTTAACTTAATTCTTTTGTATTTCTCATTGTCTCCATTTTCGCCTTATCTCAATTTTCGTTTTTATCTTCACGTTGCTTTTTTATCTTCATCGTTATCACTTGTTTCTTCATCTTCATATTTATCTTTATTTCAAAGTTTAGTTTCAAATACGAAGTAAAACAAAATGCGAAACGGCTTAAATTGAACAGGTTGCAAAAACAACCATACACAAATATGAAAATTTTTAAACGACGATTTTCAACCAATTTCGAAAGTATAAAAACTCTCCTCATCTACAGAAAATTACCTTTCCAACTGTGTTTTTGGTTTTGAAATCGGTAACTTTACCTTGGTCTTCATCTTTGTTTTTATCTTTCACATCTTTGCTTATATCGTTTTCTTTTTCTATTCACGTAGCGATGACGTGATAAGATGTGACGTCATTTTATGTTATGTGATAGGATGTCATGTCATGTGTTGTCATATCCTCTGATGTCATGTCATATCTTTTTCTATTCACGTAGCGATGACGTGATAAGATGTGACGTCATTTTATGTTATGTGATAGGATGTCATGTCATGTGTTGTCATATCCTCTGATGTCATGTCATATGATGTCATATCATGTGATGTCAAGTCATGTGATGTCATGCCATATAATATGATGTCATATCATATGATGTCATGTCATGTGATGTCATGCCATATATTGTGATGTCATATCATCTAATGTCATGTCACGTGATATCGTGTGATGTGATATCATATTATGTCATGTAATATCATGTGATGTCTCTTCATATCATGTGATAAAATGTGATGTGATGTCATGTAATGTGATCAAATTCCATGTTCCGATTAGTATATCGATAACCCTGTTGATAACTGTGTCGATGAAAATACCGATAACAATAGCCATAAACATATAAAAAAATACAACGATTGTAAAATCGATTAGTTCATCGATAAATACAACAATCATCAGTATCGATTATTATACATATCGTTAACAATATAAATGACTAAATCGATAACAAAATCAATTATTTAATCGATTATTATACCCATAGCAATATCCATTATTGTATCGATAACAATATCGATTATTTTATTGATTATTATATCGATTACAGTTATTTAATCAATAACAGTATCGATAACAATATCGATTATTTTTTCAAAGCAATATCGATTATTATATCGATAAAAATATCAAGCTTTATATCGATAACAATATCGATCTTCATCCTCATCCTTTCCTTCGTATTTATCTTTATTTCTGCATATTCCTCTTCACCTTTACCTTGAAGTGTTTAAATTTACTTTGATCTTCGTTTTTGCCTGTACCTCTAGGCATCTTTGTTTTTGTTTTTATTCTCAAACCGCTAAACCGCTGAGAACCATTTCCATGTGCATTATTCCCCTAGAATTTGAAAATTTACTCCCAACCAACCAGCTGCCGCTAAAGAAGTTTCACTTCATAAATTCAAGAAATGTTTTTACCCTTCCAGTTACCCTAATTCTTATGTATCTGTCATTGTCTCCATTTTCGTCTTTATCTTCACTTTTGCATTCATCGTTATCATTTATTTCTTCATCTTCATATTCATCTTTATTTCAAAGCTTAATTTCAAATGTGTAGTGAAACAACAGGCGAAACATGTCAAATTGAACATGTTGCAGCAACATCTATACACAATTCGAAAATGTTTAAACGACGGTTTTGGCCGTAATTTTCAACCAATTGTGAAACCAAAAAGACTCATCTACGGAAAAATGCCCTTCCAACGGTGTTCTTGGTTTTGAAATCGGTTCGGTAGAATCGCCAAACGAACGGAGACAAAATTTATGTTAGCGTATTAATATATAGATAATTCAATGAAGTACATTAAAAATACTATTTCTAAAAATACATATGGGTATTTCCATACGTCACATACGTGACAGTCGTACGTTTCAATGAGGCACAAACAAGGAAAAACATGTGTTTTTTTTTGTTGTGGATGGCTCTTTTCATGAAACTTGTTTTAATATGATTTGGAGTAATTCTAGTTGTTTTTAGAGTTTTTTGAATTAATGCAACTTATTTAAATTTTCTTTTACGTTGACGCCACGTCACGTGACATAAATTTCCATCGTTATATTATTGTTAATATTGCTTTTAAATGAATTTTCAACGCAAATAAAACATGCATTTTATATCGAACGCACTTTTAAATAAGCGCCAATTCAGGGTAAATTTTTTGGAAATCTATGATTGATTATGTTTCAACTACATGCGCCAAATTCGAACCAAATCGGACCATATATATGGTTTTTCGAAATATCTCGACCTTGGCGTCACCTAGCACGACCATTCTACGCAAAAAATTTTCTACCCACATAGCCAGTATATATTTTAAAAAGCAGACAATTTGGCCCATAAATACGTTCGATATATGAATGGGTGCATTCCAAAACGTCAAAATACAAAGCATCAGTCCCTTTTATTTCTAAACCGCACTAGAAGAAAAAGTCTAGCTTGCGCAACCTAGTTGAAAATTAGCATCTAACCGTGGTTGCGCACATTGGGCATTACAATCTGCTGAGGTTTAGAAATAAAAGAGACTGATGCTTTGTAATTTGACGATTTGGAATGCACCCAATTTTATTTTTTTTTTGTCGCAGTAGACCTTCCGATGGAAACACCCATATGTTATAAAAGAAAGCAATTTCAATTTTTTGGCACTTTCATCTCCTTTTTAGTACTATTCTTGCAATCCATTAGGCACATTTTGAAATTTTGGAATTCCACCCTGGTATGTACTTATGTACATACAAATGTGGATATTTATGTACTTATATGGGTGTGTAGTTTCTGTCAAAAGCCTTAAGATCGAGGCTAATTTCAATTTCTCCCAATTAAATCAAAATTGTAACTTCTTTTCTGTTCTTAAGTACCTACTTACATATGTGTGTATGTATGTACAAGCGCTGGCAAACAATGTGTATAACATTTTTGTATTGAAAGTTTTTGTTAACTTTTTGATTTCACTTTCACCCAAAATAACCGTGCCTCGTCGCGAAGGTGGTTCTGGCCACAGGCTCGCTTGCTTGTGCTCATTTTAATTTAATCTCTTAACAAATTAGCGGGCTGCAACTTCGACGGAGGAACAAGATGCCGGTTTCGTATTTCAATTTTTGGAAAGTGTCACTTTTTTAGGGCACATGTATTTACATATATGTACATACATATATATAAACTGCGCATGCACGTGATAAAGATGTTGATGTTGAAAGAGCACCTACTTTTTTATGTATGTAAGAATGTATGTATGTAGAACATAGAAATATGTATACCCAATTTGCCACAGAACGAGGAGGAGTTCGAATAGAACTCGATTCGACGTCGCACAGTGTTGTGCGAGCGGGCAAAAATCAAAAATTTCGTGGCCCCAAATATAGACATAATTGGTACTGTTGGATGGGTAATTTATCCGTTATCAAGGCTCCGGTCCCAAATTTTGTATTAAATGAATAATTCACAGAAAAAAGGCGTTTGAAGTTAAATTTTTAATTTTTTTCCGTTTAAAATTGAAAAGAATTACCATCCGTTAGAAAATTTAATTCAAATTTTTTAATAAGTTAAAGGAATTATTAAAAGATGTAAATCAATCGAAATGGTTTTTGAAAGGGTTGATTTCTTAACTGCATGTGGGAGGGTTGCCACCTGTTTAAAAAATCAAATTCCATTTTAATTTAGGGACCTAGGTGACAGACATTAGTATCACCACATATGTATATGGGGGTCAGACAAAAGAAGTTTAAGGTCATAGTTTTTTTGCAAATATTTTGAAGACGGTCGCCACCTGTTTGCAAATCGAATTTAATTAAATTATAAAAAAATTGTATATATGAAATATTAAAATATTTATGTCAAACGAAAGGGTTACGGCATCGTATTTGTTATTTTATTACATTATGTAAATACATACAACGGCAATGAGTGATGTGTTTTCTTGCTGCTTTCATATTACTGGACCTTCGAATTATCTGTGAGGTTTTAGGAATTTGTTTATTTTTCACTTATTTTTTGATAAATATTTTAAATTTTGTTCTTTGGTCTGACACCCATGTCATTATACATATTTCTGTTACCCAAATCGATTAATTAAATTGAATTTAATTATTAAAAGAATTAGTTTTACTTCTGTAGTACTGCATACATTTTTAGCATCGTTCTGCAATACGCTGTTATGTAGTACATCATTTTTGCGGCCCGCCCGCGAACTGTGCGTTTTTCATTCGCTGACGAATAATGGTTGTCGGCGAACAAATTGTTCACAAGAACGAGTAAGAAACTAATTCGATTTAAACCCGTTTGGCAAATTGGGTAGGCATATCATGAAGTTAGTACTTAAAATGTACTTTCGCATTTATGTATGCAAAATCAGGTCAATGAAGGATTTTAAATGTCTGTTTCATTTTAAATTTATCGCCAAAAACTGTTAAAAAAGTTTACATGCCCTACTTTTAATTAAAATGTATGCATTACGAGAATGCGAAAATATATATGTACATACATTCATATGTACAGAAATGCATATAGCTGCGAGTAAAATAAAATCAGCAAAATTCAAAGTGATGCTGTTGGCAACTTATGTTTATTTATTTATTGTTGATAATTTTCCATTCTGGGTCGATCTATATCACAAAACGCATAAATAAAAGTTTCAAAGCTTGCACAAAGCTCACAAAAACTAAAGACTTAAAAATTTGTTCACCACCTTTTCGACTTTTTTAATTAGATTTTCTAGAAATAGTTTGAGTATGTAGTTTTGTAGCCCATTCAATTTTAGTATAACAAAGTGGAAGGTTAAAATCGCTACAAAAATTTCCGTTGATTTTTAATAATTTTTTTTTTTTTGTCAAGGGTGTTGTGTATTTTCTTTCATATAACGCATGAACAAAATATATTTTTATATGGAAGAAAATGCGGAACACCTTCCAAACAATTCTAAAAAATCAACGAAATGTTTATATAAAAATCTCATTAATACAAACTGGATTATTTATTAAAAATTACACTGTGCGACACTCCAAAATACCTGGGAAGTAATGTTAGTTTTCTTAGAGGTCTTGTCGAGAAAGATAAGAATCGAAATATAAATTTGCCAAGCACCGCCAAAATCTTGACTTACCGTTAAAAAAAAAAACGGCTTTCCGAACTAATCCGCACTTATAAGCCTGCCACTTAGTTCAACCGGTGTTCAGTTTTTTACTGGTTATAAAAAGAAGAAACTTAGGTCTTTCGTATGCTATATATGTAAATTTATAAAACTTAAGAGCACTGAACGTATTTGCTCAGTAAACGCAATTTTTATTTACTTTTTTTTGCTTTTTTTCACTTCTAGTGATGTCTGCGCTTAACTATGTCCATGTCGTTAAAAACCTCATATAGTTCGTCATTCCATCTTCTCCGATACCCGCCGTCTACGAAAACAGGGCCGTAGATCTTGCGTGGAATGGTCTTCTCGAAAGCCACCAAAGCCTTCTCATCTTTGTTCGACATCGTCCAAGTTTCTGCGCCATATAAAAGGACGGGCATGATGAGAGATTTGTAGAGCGTGATTTTCGTTCGTAGAGAGAGGGCTCTGCTTTTCAATTGCACACCGAGCCCAAAGTAGCACCTGTTGGGAAGAGTTATTCTTCGCTAGATCTCCAGGCTGACGTTGTTGGTGGTGTTTATGCGGGATCCTAGGTAGACAAAGTCCTTCACTACTTCAAAGTTATATCTGCCAACAGTGACGTGTGTCCCGAAACGCGTGCACTCTTTATATGTTGCCAGGAGGTACTTTGTCTTGCCCTCGTTCACCGCTAGAGCAACCTCTTTAGCTTCTTTTTCTAAACTGGAAAATGCTGCGGTTACGTCCCTTTGCTTCAGACCTACGATATCGATATCATCTGCATAGGCCAGCAGCATCGTTCTTTTGCCATATATGGTGCCGCTGCAATTCAGATTGGCGGCTTGGCAGCCATACATACGGTGGTAAAAAAATTTTTGCCGAAACACTTTTTGCCAAGTTCTAACGTATTATTTTTGTTGTTGTTGAACTTTTGTTATTTTTTTATAAAAATATAGTTCTTTCTTTAACAAAACCCGTGTTAATGCAAGTTTCCAAATTTGTGCCATATTAAAAAAAAATTCAACAAACTTTCGTACAAATTTCGAACTTTTTAAAAATTCTTAAAAATCAATGGAAATTTTTAGCCATTTGAAACTTGTACTTTATTCTACTAGAATTCAATGGGATACAAAACTGCATACTCAGAAATTAATTAAAAACCTCGAAATTTTTACGAAAATTTGTTGATTTTTTTTTTTTAAATCGCATAAATTTTTAAGGTAGTGTCACTCGATTGGTAACTTTGTACAGATTTGTACATTTTTATATTGGACTATTGGTAAAAAAAAGGAATCTTTTTTTTTTTGTAGTCAAAAGGTTGGTACATTACAGTGATGTTCTATTGAAAAATTTCAACAAATTAATTTTCGTAATTGGGATAAAGAAAAATACTTTGGGTGTTCACACAATTGGGATACGATTTGCACCAAATTTTGGCAAATACCCAATCGTGTGACACTGCCTTTAAACTTGTATTTATACGGATGTTTCAAAGAATGAAATATAAAAAAACTAACCAAAATTAAATAACAGCAAAATAATATTTTAAAACTTGTGAAAATTTGGTGCGGCTATAATTTGTTCGACTAATAAACTAAAAAAAAAATTACTGTACATAAGTTTACTATGATTACTCGGCCGTGCTATTATAGTAGCACAACGCCACTAAGCGCATTTTAAAATTTTCAGGCAATAGCCTCATGCGATTATCGGTTATATTTTTTGTTGTTTGTGTGAAATATTTTATTTTTTATCAGTATTTTTCTTTTAATCAAAATATGTTGAAATAAAAGTGAAACTAAAAAAAAAAATTTGCCAGAACCTTCCCCCCCCGAAAAAAATCCTGGCTACGGGCCTGGTCTGGTCCATTCTTTCTTTCTTCTTCTTCTTCTTGGCGCTATTATCGCTTAAGCGGTTTTGGCCGAGTCCAAAAGAGCATGCCAGTCATTTCTCTTCTGTGCCAACTGATGCCTATTGGCAATGGCAATTGAAGCCAAGTCCTTCTCCACTTGGTCCTTCGATCGCAGTGGGGGCCGTCCTCCTTCTCTGCTACCACCATCGAGACCCGCGTTTAATACTTTGAGAGCTGGAGCGTTTCTGTCCATTCGTACGACATGATCAAGTCAGTGTAGCCATTGTATTTTGATTCGCTGCACTATGTCCATATCGTTGTAAAGCTCATGTAGCTCACGTTCCATCGTTTGCGGTACTTGCCGTCGCCAATGAGTAAAGGCCCATAGATCTTTCGCAGAATCTTTCTCTCGGAAACTCCAAGAGCCGCCTCATCAGATGTCCATGCGTCCGCGCCATAAACCAGCACAGGCATGATGAGTGACTTATATAATGTGATTTTTGTACGACGTGAGGACTTTACTTCTCAATTGCCTACTCAGTCCAAGGTATCACCTGTTGGCACCCAGCTAAAAATCGGTCATCGCTTTTAGTGGTAACGTGTTCTAGAACGCATTGCCTTATAGGTTCTTCTAATTTTTTCGCTTCTCGCAGCGATTTGCACACCATTGTTGCTTCACTTGACAATTCGGAGGTGTAAAGTAACGCACTCGCTTGTTGTCCTGGCTCTTGTCAGACACAACGAACCGCCCGTAATTCCTTTTCATTATACCCGAGCGCACTTGTGCACAAGGGTATATTAACTTTGTTCGCATAACGGCTGTTTGTAACAGCCAAAACGAATCGAGATAGATATGGACAAATGTATACATAAATAATCAGAATGAAAAGAGAAGTCGATTAAGTCCTGTCTGTGTGTCTGTTAATCCGTCCGTCCGCCTGTCCGTGTACACGATAACTCGAGCAAAAATTTAGATATCTCAACGAAACTTTATAAGGTAGGTTATTATTGGGCGAAATCGGACTGTAACTACGCCACTTCCCATATAACGGTATTTCCGAAAAATTGCAAAAACTGCGATATTTCAGTAAGTATTGGATGCAAATTGTTGAAAATTAATATGTGGAGTAGAATTGTGGGAAAAAATATTATTATGAAATTTTTGGAAAATGGGCGTGACCCCGCGCACTTACGATGAAATGCTGTATCTCAGTAGCCGCTTCACCAATCCTTACCGAACTCGGTACGAGCCTTGGCCAGGGTCTAGCTAAGAAATCTGTTGAAAATCTTTGACCTGCCATGTAACACAGAAACACGAAAGCTGCGATAAATCAGTAACTACTAAAGCTAATTGACTCAAAATCGATTATTGCAATGACAACTGAGCAAAAGATTGGGCTATTATAAATTTTTGCTTAATGGGCTTGGCGCCGCCCGCTTATGACCACAAATGTGTATCTCGGTAACCGATTTATCAATTTCCACCGAACTCGGTGCACTTAATATCCTTGGTGCGAAAAAGCAATTTGTTGAAAATTATTCAAATCGGACTAAAATTGTTATGCCTTGAGCACTTCCATATTCAAGCTTTATAGTGGAGAATGACGTTATGCCAATTGAGGGGTTTGATGTTAAATTCAAAGTTTATTTAATCCAATTCGTGGTAGACGTGTTAAAGTATAGCCTTTTTGGATATTTTTCTTCAAATGTGTCCGTTTTGTTAACTTCATTCTTTAAAAAAATTTAACTTTAACCAGGTTCCTCTAACTTAGGTTCCTTTTTATGAATTCACACCTTTTTCTCAATAATCTGTGAAATTATAATTCTAGTGTTTTGTTATGGAGTTCCTTAATTATTATGCGTTATAAAAAAATTTAAGAATTCGAAATAGAGTTTTTGAGCATGTGCTGCAAATCGTACGATTTGAAATCGGTGCGGTTTGCAAACTTTTCATTCATATTTTAAGGAAATTAATAAATATTTCAAATAGAAACGGCGCTAAACACATCATTTATGTACGGTATATCCATCGATTCAGTGCCAAATTTTGCCTTTTTGCTAAGAAATCTCCAAAGTAAGTTTTGCAAATC
>NW_023458564.1:20406872-20414513 GCF_013731165.1 Rhagoletis pomonella | reverse complement strand
TGGTTCACTCTGCTACCTTCATTGTAGATTTGTTTGGTTGCATCACTTAAACAAACAAAAAAATAAAAATATTCAGGGGTTTCTTAATGCACTTGGATGCGCTCCGATTAGTGGTAAGAGAGACTTTTGCCGCTCACCGGGCGAATCGACATTTGACTTGTGAAAAACATGCACTCTCCGCAACACTCACGCCAACTCACGCATTTCCGATTGTACAAACATACTTAACATAACATATAACTTTAGGCCATTACTCGAATGTGAGTGCTTACATATGTATGGATGTGAGCACGTACATCAGTACCCTGCAGGAAATGGGACTAGTTTGTAGCTAACTACTACTACAGTCGACTAGTGGTAACTATATATTAACTATTTCCTTTGCCCGTAACTAACTACTTTTCAAGGGCATAGTGGTCCCTGGTTTCTTCTGCATTAGATGTCCACTAAACTATCAATAAAAAGAGATTTTTTATACTTTTTTATTTTATTTATTTTATTTAACTTTGCATATTTGCTTGTTTGGTTACATGTCCTTTTGTAGGTGGTCCCATATTTGAATGCCATCGGACATAACATCCAAATATTAATGTAAAATTTCGATATTTATTTTATTTGTCCTGAATTCGAAAAAGAATCTGCGAAGTGCAGAAAAAAAGTGAATGGAAATGATTTTTTGTAGGACGATATTTAAATAGAAACTTGTAAAGAAAACAAACTCAAGATAACGTCTGCATGGCTCCTACAACTCTGCATGTCTTTACAACTCATTTAAAGTTATCTTTGTCATAGCTAATTAGAAGTTAGTTAATTATCGAAATCCCGCAAAAAAGCTAACTATAAGTTTGTTATTTTAACCAATTGATAAATTTTCCTGCAGGGTATGTAATACATTGATATGCATATATTTTTTGTGCATTTGAAGTTATTTTGAAAATTTCGTTTCCAGTTTCGATTTGACTTCGAACGCGTTTGGCCGCGTCCACCGATTAACCGAGTGTGGAGAGTTACTGACTGAGCGCGTGACTACGACTAGCAGCAGCGACTAGGGTTTCAATCAGAGACGCCAACGCTGAGGACAATTTGAACGTGAGCGACTACAAGGCAGACAATAGCGTGATTACTTAGCTAGAGCTCGGTTAGTTGATTAGTTTAATTAGTCGACCGGTGTGTGCGTACGCGTGGCGCCGTTACGAACGCGATTTTTCGATTATTCAATTATAGTTTGAATTCATGGTAAACAATAGCTACAGACAAATGTATGTTAATTAGGGGATCTAAAGAAAAAAAAAATACTAAAGAGGTGCAAATTACGGATCCTGTAATGAGTGACATTAGTGAATGGTTGTGCAGTGTAGAATGAAATTTACGGTATACCCACATACATACATACGTACATATGAACATATACCTACACATCTACAAACATATAAATAAGTTTGTAAAAGGACATTCCAATTTGTGTTATTGCAGTTACGAAAACCTTCAAAATATACTAAAAACTCCGATATGTATTTATATGCAATATAAAGTTAAGTACAGTGAAAACGTTTATTATCACAAAAGACACATACGTAGTTATGTATGAACATGCATATGTTTCTATGTACATATGTATAACAATTATTGGATTTTCTTGCTTCTAAATTATATCAAATAATGTTTTAACAAATTGCATGTTTTGGCATATGGGACACTTTAACGAATTTTATTTACGTACATGGTTAATGAAATCTGTTTAAACCTACGGTTACTCATACACCTGCATCTACTCGCGTGCTTGCTGTGATAAAAGATATAAAACGTTAAAGGGAAAAATGCTTACATATGTTACTTAAATTATGTAGTATGTTGCTTTCGTGTTTCCATAGGAATATGTATGTCTGTTGATAAAAAAAATAAAAATAAAACAAAGAAGTAAATGAAAACAATTTAAGATAAAATAACTTACATACTTATATACAAAGTATGTACATTCTTACATATGTGCATGCATACAGAGTACGTACATACTTACATATTCATCTCTAACTTTCCGAAAGGCAGACAACCTTTAGCACATATACTATCACGAACAAACATACACACCTTCACATTCATACGTAAATTCACATAGATTCTAACATACACGCACACCCACACGCCCGCACAATAGGCGACTCTCTTTGAAAGTAAAGATAAAATAAAACGCTACGCTCCCTATTTTCGTTTTCGTTTTGAGATATGTTTGTAAAATTGTAAATGTACAGATACACACAAATACAATTACAAACTATTACATATCAGTAATTTTTTTTTTTGCATACAAACATATGTACATACATATTTACATATATGCACAATCAAATAAAACAAAAATTGCTCTCTTATTTGCGAGCTATGCTGCCAAAAAGTAATTTATCGCGCATTCGCGCTCTTTAAAAACTCTCACTCACAAACAAATGTATCATTCACATTCCCCCGAATAGCCGTATAACGCTGAGAACACTATCGGCTCCCTACATTGTGTCCCCACTGTCTTTTACGTTGAACAACTCAATTAAGAGAAATTAAAGGGTGTTGTTTTAGAAGTAGATCAGATCTAGTAATATAAAATTAAATTAGAATTTTTTTTGTAGGGGGCCGACCCGATTTAATATATGTAATCACTTAGTTATCTTTAGTCAAAAGAAACAGCAATTCATAGGACGTTAGAAACGTTAACAGGACTTCCAAGATGTCAATCCAATAAAAAAAAATCGAATATCGAACACCATACGCTATCGAAAATTAAAAGGCTATTCTTAAAATGGATTTTTATTGAAAGGTTCAAATTTTGAAGAACATTTGGCACTGCCGCCAACTAAAGAAACCAATGTTTTATCGATGTTCTGAGATAGTAGTTTTGTCGCTTCCTCGCTACAAAATCTCCTTACAGGAATAAAAAATGTACATGATGGTACAATGCCAGTTACATGGATTTTTCCACATTCAACCCCCTTAAGCACACCGCTCGGCCTACACGACGTTGGATCGAGAAAAATATGATAACATTGCACGATGCCCTAATCTGAACCACATCGAGCATTTCTGGGAGAAATAAAAAAGACAAGTTCGTGTTGACAATAGCTGCCATGTCACCCATGTGAAAAATCAATTGCGTCAATGGCCCGGAGATATGAAACACGAATTCAAAGGGATGGGTTTGCAACAAAATATTAGCTATAAAGTATTAAAATTTCTCAAATATGTAATAAATGCATGTATATATTACCGGCCAACCCCGATCTTAGGACAAACAAGTTTTTCCTAGGCTAACCTGGTTCTACCTAGATCCAATATATTCGTCCAACGCGGAAACAAGTAGGACGCAACAATGTTGTGGACTGTGTAGCTTGAGTACGACTTATCAGGGTTATTTTTTTGAAGTGCGGCCGAGGGCCGCCTACGCCGAAAGGGGTTCGGTGCGAAAATACTGTGGCCCCTGATCTATTTTAGCCTAGGCAAAACTAGTTTACCCGAAGATCGGGTTTGGCCGGTAACACATGTACATATATAGATAGAGGAGCTCTTCTGATCAACCGGGTAGTAAAGGAAAGAATTCTGTACTGAGAGCGGCAGTATTAGTTAGCAGTACGCATTGACCGATACGCAAAATAAAAGTTGAAAGCGACGAATGTGCATCTGTACTAAGGAACCCTACTGCTAACTGCCCAACTGCTGCCGGTAATAGCCGCAGTTATAGCCCGAACACAATGAAAACGACGAGCTACAAACCACAGCTGTCAAATTATTTTAACACGTACTCTTATGTAGATAATTATTTTGGCGACGACCGGGCTACGCGACGGCTGTGGTTGTGGCCAGATTAGATCTATTTCTATTTTTCTGGCGACAGATAAGGTTCTTCCTCTTCTTTTATGTCAAACTCATACAAATTCATGATGTCGTTGCCGCGTTCAAAGAAATCATGTCGCCATCGACAAAGCGCTTAGATAATAAAGATGACAAATTGGAAGCTGTGGTCGGTAGCTCATCGTTTTCAATGTGTTCAGAACTTGAAAGTCATCTTTCGTTGTTTTATTAATACTCTTTTGGTTGAGCTGCACTCAACCTTAAGTAAAGAGATGTCGTACAGGTTCACCAAAAGAGAGTCGAGATCAGCAAAAGCAACAAAAAGTTATATGTGTACAACAGAAATCGCCGGCAAGTGATGTGCAGTTGGCAAGATACAAAAGGCCGCCCAGAGTACTTCGATTCAACGCTGTCTGCATACCTTTCATAAACATCAGACAATTTAACTTTAACCTGTTACTGTATTTTTAATATACATACATATGTATGTATGTATGTATATAATATACACATATATGTACGTAAAATACCCTGATGGGGGAGTCATGTAAAATAAACGCATAAATGGGCAATTAATTAATGGTATCGGATATACATATATCTTATAAAGCACCGATCTCTATGATTTTCGCAGTAGGCCTTGTATGGTCGATACAATTCCATGGTTTTAGCTGCCTGCATAAGTTAGTCAAATCGCAAAACCGTATATGTGAATAATCGATCGGACGGGAGATATATCTTATGAAGCACCGATCTCAACGATTTTCTCTGCGGACCTTGTTTGATTAATTAGCAAATAGCTAACGAAAGTGCAAGGTTTTAGCTGTCTAAATAAATGAGTTTTAGTTAGCTGAATAAATTGAGGAGGTATAATGCAAAACCTCATATCTGAACAATCACTCAAATGATTAATACATTATAAAAAGACACGCACTACTAAATTTCGGTCGGATATCTTGATTAGATTGCGTTGAAACAGACAGACAGACATGCATGGCCAAATCGACAAAAGCTCGACGTTCTGATCATTTTGATATAGTTTGTCATGGGTCTACCTTTTCTTAATGTACACATGTAGTTGTAATATGTTTTCATGTTCATGAAAGATATACAAAATTACGGCTGCACATTTGCAATCCCCGATGGTCACCGACTACTGTTGTAGAAAATTTACTTTATTTTTTTTTTTTAAACAAAACACATAATATTTTAAAATCAAAACCCTTCTAATATATCCATATAAAATGCTACAGTCATACACACACACATACATATGTATATAAATATCTAAGTTTCTTAGTATAAGTGCGAATTCTGAACAAATATTTTACAACGCCAGCTTTCTACCTCTTCCAATGTTGTTACCCATTTCAGCAATACGAACATCGTTTCTTTACTGATTTTTTACTTAACAATTCCATCTGCATCATATTGTTTTTTTTTTTGAATTTCGATATTTGGGAGAACAGTGAACAATCGCTTTTTGGAGGAAGCCAAACTCAGATACCAAAAGCAAAACTCTTAAAACTTAATTTCGTATTCGTATTCGCATTTGGTCGCCAACGGCCTTTTGCTGCCTCCTCCATCGCCATGGTGGGGCTTGTTCTGTTCGGTTTGCGACCCGTCTCTGCCTGTTTGCTTGCCAGTCGCTGTTGGTGCTCGGCGCGTTGCTCCATTCTGCGTTGCTTCGCTCCGCTCCACTCTGCTCACTTTTCGCATTTCGCATATTTAATATTAGTCGCAAATACAAATCGCAATTATTCAATCGCGAGCAGCATTGCAGTGTGGATCCCCCGAAATTCAGTAAAAATACGTCCTGCGGTTTTGGACTTCCCATAATAAGCACAGTTTGGCTTGAAGTTTCAGTTTTTAATTCAGTCCAGCCGGAAAGTGTTCAGTGCAAATGGCTAAAAACGAGAGTTGAAAAGTGATACGTTTGTTTTTTTTACTAAAAATATATTATTTGAAAATTTTAGGAAGATATGAATGTAGCTCTAAGATCGAGGGTCGATGGGGCTTCTTATCATAGAGTAATCGAAACAAGTTTTTTGTATTTAAAAGATCGTTAAATCTTGACGTTAAAAATGTGTGCATATTTAAATGAATCAGAGGGTCTTGTAACTACTCAAAAATGTGTTAATAAGTCACGCTAGTATTAAAAATACTCAAAGAATTTCGATATCTTTAAAATTGTAGTTTTTTAACTCAATGTTTAGTTTATCTTCTCCAGTTGCTGCCTCTTATGTGAAATGTGAATGCATGTGTGTGTAGAACATGTAATTATCTTACAAAATTTTTTTTTTTATTGTTCTACGTTTCTGTTATTTCTCATCTTTGTTTTTAAACACACAGAGCGCGTTCAAACGCATGAAATGTAAATATGTTTGAATTTTGGACAAAAAGAATGAAATCCATAAATTTTTCAACACTTTGAGTTTGTATAGATACGTATGGTTCTCGCGTTTTATTTGCCTTCATTATGTGTATATATATATATATATATGTATTCGGGTTGTTTCGCAATATTCATTTTTATGTTTTTCAATGTTATTTTTAAATATCTGACGTTGTGCGACAAGTTGTTTGTAAAAATTACCGCAAAATAATAAAGTAAAATAGCAAGATATATAAAAAGTAGCTAAAAACAACTATTGGATATGTGTATGTAGATATGAATGTACAGTATCTGTGTGTGTGTAGAAAACGCGAAAAAGAAATACGAAAAACAAATAATCAATAATCAACCTGAAGTTTCGAAATTTATAGTAAACTTAGTGGAATCGTAAACTGTGCATCACAGAGCAATTTGAAATATAACGACTCAATAATTTGATATAAAGATGACTCCATTAAACGTATAAACAGAAAATCGAAAACCGGAAGTATGTTTTATAAAAATTTTCGAAATTTTATTAAAACTTTTAATTCGAAGTTGTCAACAGTTTTTGTCGGCTTTAGGGTTATACCACAAATATATTTTATCTGCTTCATTAATAAATAAATATCGAGTTAATTTTCCTAATATCAGAAATGAAGTCTTCTGAGTAACCCTCTAATGATAGCAACTACAAGATCAAAGAAAGGGGATTTATATTTACATATGTATTAGTACAAAGCAGTTACTTCAGTTCTATTAACTTCACACTTGATAAAGATATGACACATACCGGGTATTTTTTTAATATAAAAACTAATTAATGCAATGCACTAATCTACACCGAGGAAAAATTCTTAAAAGTGTTTAATTCATATTTATATGCGTAAATTTTTGTATCTATACCCGCAGTGAAATACAGGGACTTAAAAATATTATAAAAAATAAATATAAAAAAATCTAATATTAAATATCAAATGTAAGAAAAAACGTTTGACTATAATATTATCTCGAATAACAATTTGCCGCATTTACTAAAGAATCTGTGTAAGTATTTAAAAAAAATTATATATCTACTATGCACGTATACATATTTTACATTATTATTTCATAAAATTTTATTGTTTATTATGATCTCCTTAAGAATGTGATATGAGAAAACTTTGCAGTGCGTAGCTGTGATCTTTTTGGAGCTAAATTAAATAATTTTAAAGTAGTTTAAAGTTTTTAAATTTATTATCTGCTGGTTTTGGGAGTGAAGGAACAAGAAACAAAAAACTTCTTAATACTCACACAATGTTCTTATAAATAGAATTGTTCATATTTGGCCATTAAGCGATCAAACCCTTTTACATAAAAGGTATATGCATCGATTTCAAATCGTACGATTTGCAAAACTTACTTTGGAGATTTCTTAGCAAAAAGGCAAAATT
>NW_023458564.1:20358523-20406772 GCF_013731165.1 Rhagoletis pomonella | reverse complement strand
AACGCTTCTTAGTTCCTTCTCAGTGGATCGCTGCCGATAGCGCTTATTCACTGAAACCGTTTATAATTACACCATTCCGACAAAATAGTACCGAGTATACAAGAGAGAGTAGAGATCTATTCAACAAATACTTTTCCAAATATCGTGTGAGGATTGAGAATTGCTTTGGGTTGTTAAAGGAAAAATTTGGTAGTTTAAAAGAACTTAAATTCAGAATGCTTACCGATCAAAATAAAAAGCACTGCAATGAATGGATAATGGTGTGCTGCATCTTGCACAATATTTTAATAGAATATTCAGAAAAAGAAAGTAGCAGTGACATTCTATCATCTGAACTTAATATACCACCTCCAAGCAACACTAGAGCTGCCTTATTGCACTTTATACAAAACCAAACAAACGATTAATGCTTTATTTTATATATTTGAGATCTCTGGTATAAACGTAAACTAATACAAATTATTTATGAAATGTAAATGAAATAAAAAGCCTGAATTCAAATTAATATACTGGTAAATAAAAAAAGTACTTGAAGTTGTACGTATAAGCAGTGTTATGCAAATCAAAAGAAGCGAAATATTCATACAAATTTGTTTGTGCTTTTGAGATAGAAATAGTTAAGTTAAACAAAAGTGGATACCAGCGTACGCACACTGGTGTATGTATTTAGTTTAGTTAAAAATGGTAAGCAGAATTTTATGAACATTTTACTCCCTCTGCTTTTAAATGGCAGGCAAATCACTTCGAATTCATTTATACTTCAATCTAAGCTCCTCCATTGCCAACCGTTCTTTCATTTCCAATTCCTTAACTTTTAAATCAATTTCTTTTTCTTTCAGAGCCAATTCCCTCTCTTTAATGTATACTTCTCTCTCCCTTAATGCACTTTCTTTTTCTTTCTATTTTCTCCCTTTTCAACTTTAAGGTCTCCGAGTAAATTTCTCTTATATCCGACACAGCTGTCCGCGAATATATGCCTCTGCGACTTGGCGGCTCTGCACTTGGCGGCTCTGCACTTTCCACCACTCCATAGGTTGCGGACGTGGAGCCTTCTTCTATTTCAATTATCGTTGAATTAAAAATATCATTGCTCGAGGCAGAGTCCAAGCTCTCTTCAATTATTGCCGCTTCCACTATTCTGCCACCAAAAACTTCGTCTAGTTCATAGTAACAAGTGCACTTTTTTAGCAAAGTAGCTGAAACAAAATTGTATGACTTAAAGTTAAAGCGAATGAAATTCATAGTGGACAAAAAATCTTACCTTTTAATGTCTCCCCTTCCATGCTGCCAGCGCCAGTCGAACCTTCCCATGCTTTGGCTTTATTATAGCTCAACCTCATATTTCTCACCTTCGCACGTATCAACTTCCACTCTACAGCGATGTTCGCCTCTTCCGCGAACCGTCTATAATATGATTGCACTGTTGGTTTCTATAAAAGTTGTTAATATAAATTTAATATCGTACTACTATACTATAAACCTACTTCAAAATTTCTGTTGCCCATCAAAAATTCTACTAGTGCCTTTTCTTCCGCCACTGTCCATTTCTTGGTCGGATTAAGTCGCACACGTTTTGCCTTTGGCTGGAACAAATGTATTTAGTAAATTTTTGGCCACTTATGCTTTTGTATTCGATAACTTACCTGGATATTTTCTCCTTGCTGCATTTCTTTGTAAAATTAACAAATTTACGCAGCAGCAGAATGAAAATGGCAAAAGTAAAATGCGAAATGAAAAGGTAAACAAAAGACAGCTGATTAGATACGACAACCCAAAAACATACCGTGCGGAGTTGTATTTCATTAGTACACAATTCACGTAGCAAGCAACAACAAAATATTTTAAACCGTCATAAAATTTATGATATTATGACAATATGACTCGTTATGACACCTTGTGAATCACCTAAATGTTTTAACAAATTGCATGTTTGGACATATGGGAGATTTTAACGAATTTTATTTACGTACATGGTTAATGAAATCTGTTTAAACCTACGGTTACTCATACACCTGTGTAAATGCATCTACTCGCGTGCTTGCTGTGATAAAAGATATAAAACGTTAAAGTGGAAAATATGTACTTACATATGTTACTTAAATTATGTAGTATGTTGCTTTCGTGTTTCCATAGGAATATGCATGGTGCAATTATACAAGGTGTTGTACGTAGTGACAGCTCATGTCGACAGCTCCCTTACAAAAGGTTGTAATATGGAAGCACGAGAGAAACGGGAAGAAAAAAAGCCCGCTTTGCGAAGTAGTACGAAATTTGGTACTATTTTTCATATAAAATTTTGCATATAAATAGTTACAAACGGTATATTATGATAAGCTAAATTCGCGAAAGTAGTATATATAACGTAGTACTTATGCAATAAATGGTAATTTAGTTTATTAAACACAATGTCCTATAATTATAGTCAAACTTCCAAAACCAAAAAATTAGTGGTGACCCCGAGTCGTTACAACATGACGGAATCGACAAAAGGGCGAATCGACGGATGTGGAGAATATTTCATCGAACAAAATGCCAACTAAAGATGTGGAGCTTGCATCGCAATGCAAGCTGCGACCGTTCTGAACTGAGATGCCAGACAAATGGTTTCTACAAATTGAGGCCACCTTTCAGTCGTACAAGACCACATCTTATGTCGGTAAATATAATCTGGTCCTCTCAGCAATTAGCAGCGATGCTTTAAAGGAAGCTGCGGATGTTTTAAAAACCTTACCAACTTAAGACCGATATATTAACCTCAAAAGTCAACTACTGTCACGTTTTACTGATTCAGCCGACCCACATAGGGTATTTGGCTGATTTAGGCATATTTTTATCGCTACAAACATCAAATATAGTTTTAGTTATCGAATAAAACATTCACTATAACTACCCTGTTACTAATAGAAAATTCAATCGTAGTGAAATCTTATTTATTGTCAATATTATTGTGGCTTATTAACATTTGTTTCCATATTGTTATTGAGCTTTGTAGCACTATTTTTAGGGAAAAGGGAAAAAGCAACAAAGTCTTAGCGGTAGAAGTTACCAAAAAAACAGTTATATCGTTGGAAAAGCAGGGCCAGTGGCAGTGAACCACAGACGGGATTGCAGCGGAAGGAAGCATCGACCAAAATAACTACAAATCCTTGGGGAGAACTCTAAACCGATGTTTTTTTGTCGAATTAATGTTGAAATTTCTAATTTAATTTTCAGTTGCCAACGATAAGAATAGAGTAAATGTCAAAGAATTGTTCAGTGATTGCAAATCAGTTTTGGAATAGGGAATGAGGTAGTTTAGTACTTTTTTAAAGGCGATAAAATGTAGTTTTTTCAAGAGGGAAACACTGATATAGCTAAGGGAGCCAAGATGGCGGATTAGAGCGAGAACGCTGTCAATATCCAACACCTTGTATTATTCCACCATGAGGAATATGTATGTCTGTTGATAAAAAAAATAAAATAAAAATAAAACAAAGAAGAAAATGAAAACAATTTAAGATAAAATAACTTACATACTTACATATATACAAAGTATGTACATTCTTACATATGTATGTGCATGCATACATAGTACGTACATACTTACATATTCATCTCTGACTTTCCGAAAGGCAGACAACCTTTAGCACATATACTATCACGAACAAACATACACACCTTTACATTCATACGTAAATTCACATAGATTCTACATACACGCACACCCACACGCCCGCACAATAGGCGACTCTCTTTGAAAGTAAAGATAAAATAAAACGCTTCGCTCCCTATTTTCGGTTTCGTTTTGAGATATGTTTGTAAAATTGTAAATGTACAGATACACACAAATACAATTACAAACTATTACATATCAGTAATTTTTTTTCTGCATACAAACATATGTACATATTTGCACAATCAAATAAAACAAAAATTGCTCTCTTATTTGCGAGCTATGCTCCCAAAAAGTAATTTATCGCGCATTCGCGCTCTTTAAAAACTCTCACTCACAAACAAATGTATCATTCACATTCCCCCGAATAGCCGTATAATGCTGAGAACACTATCGGCTCCCTACATTGTGTCCCCACAACAACTTAATTAAGAGAAATTAAAGGGTGTTGTTTTAGAAGTAGATCAGATCTAGTAATATAAAACTAGATTACAATTTTTTTTGTAGAGGGGCCGACCCGATTTAATATATGTAATCACTTAGTTATCTTTAGTCAAAAGAAGCAGCAATTCATAGGACGTTAGAAACGTTAACAGACTTCCAAGGTGTCAACCCAATAATAAAAATCTAATATCGAACGCCATACGCTATCGAAAATTAAAAGGCTATTCATAAAATGGATTTTTATTGAAAGGTTCAAATTTTGAAGAACATTTGGCACAGCCGCCAACTGAAGAAACCAATGTTTTATCGATGTTCCGAGATAGTAGTTATGTCGCTTCCTCGCTACAGAATCTCCTCACAGGTATAAAAAAAATATACATGATGGTACAATGCCAGTTAGATGGATTTTTCCACATTTAACCCTCTTAGGCACACCGCTCGGCCTACACGACGTTGAATCGAGAAAAATATGATAACATTGCACGATGCCCTAATCTGAACCACATCGAGCATTTCTGGGAGAAATAAAAAAGACAAGTTCGTGTTGACAATAGCTGCCATGTCACCCATGTTGGAGGTTCATATGGAGTGTGAAAAATCAATTGCGTCAATGGCCCGGAGATATGAAACACGAATTCAAAGGGATGGGTTTGCAACAAATTATTAGCTATAAAGTAGTAAAATTTCTCAAATACATATGTACTGTAAACTGGTTCTACCTAGATCCAATATATCCGTCCAATGCGGAAACAAGTTGGACGCAACAATATTGTGGACTGTGTGGCTTGAGTACGACTTATGAGGGTTATTTTTTTGAAGTGCGGCCGAAGGCCGCCTACGCGGAAAGCGGTTCCGTGTGAAAATACTGTGGCCCCTGGTCTATTTTAGCCTAGGCAAGACTAGTTTGTCCGAAGATCGGGTTTGGCCAGCAACACAGGTACATATATAGATAGAAGAGCTCTTCTGATCAACCGGGTAGTAAAGGAAAGAATTCTGTACTGAGAGCGGCAGTATTAGTTAGCAGTACGCATTGACCGATACGCAAAATAAAAGTTGAAAGCGACGAATGTGCATCGGTACTAAGGAACCCTACTGCCAACTTCCCAACTGCTGCCGGTAATAGCCGCAGTTAAAGTAATCACTCGTTGTTTTATTAATACTCTTTTGGTTGAGCTGCACTCAACCTTAAGTAAAGAGATGTCGTACAGGTTCACCAAAAGAGAGTCGAGATCAGCAAAAGCAACAAAAAGTTATATGTGTACAACAGAAATCGCCGGTAAGTGATGTGCAGTTAGCAAGATACAAAAGGCCGCCCAGAGTACTTCGATTCAACGCTGTCTGCATACCTTTCATAAACATCAGACAATTTAACTTTAACCTGTTACTGTATTTTTAATATACATACATATGTATGTATATGTGTATGTATATAATATACATATATATGTACGTAAAATACCCTGATGGGGGAGTCATGTAAATTAAACGCATAACTGGGCAATTAATGGTACATATATATTTCGTTGGCCGTTGCAGTCGACTAGCGGGATTTTACCGCTTACTAGCTGAGTTCCGCTACTCAGCGAATATGTGGTCCAGACCACGTTTGGACAACGCTTTTTCCAGCGCCTTCTTTACCAATTTTAGGTTATAGGGAATTTTCATGAGGCGCCTTTTACAAGCAACTTTCAGCCCAATGCAGCAATTGCCTAGCAAAGGCCTTTCCACTAATTGCCTGTGAAGGTTGTCTCATGGAGATTCCCTATTAGTTTTCACTCACCTTTATTTATTCCGCGAGTGCACCCTTTTGGCAATAGTCACTGAAAAGGGGACTTACCTCACTCGTAGATTGCCGGAACAAGTTCCTTTTTGTTTTTTTTACCTTTTTTGTTGAGTTTTTTGGCTTTTATCCTCCTTTGCTGGCACTAGTTGGTTTTATTTGTGTTTTGCAAATGGCCGGCTGCATGAATTGTCAAATGCTGCTTCTTTCATGCGGGCTCATTCACAATGGTGTGTGCTAATAAAAACTTTACAAATGGGACTTGACGAGAGTTGTTAATTTTTGTTAAAAAATATTTTTATTGAGATAATTATAATTATTATTTTTAAAAAATCGCAAAATTAATGAACAAAAAAATTAGGGCGTTAGTTGGTATGTAGTTTTTAAAAGATTATCTTAAAGAATCGGCTCCCCCAATGGTCCCCGTTGCCGGAATCACGAGGATTTCCGGCCCCTAAATTACCCCGCTCGAACATGGTCCTTCGAGCCGGATCTTTAAGATAATCTTTTTTTTTCGTTCAATAATTTTGCGATAATTAAAGTAATAATTTTTTATCATTATCGCTATAAAATATAATTAACACCTCAATTAACAACTCTCAGTCAAGTACCATTGGAGATTAGAATATTCGCCAGAGAGTAAGTAAAAGATTGTCTTAAAGAACCGGCTCCCCCATTGATCCCCGTTGCCGGAATCACGAGGATTCTCGGCCCCTATATTGCCCCGCTCGAACAGATATACGTATATCTTATAAAGCACCGATCTCAATGATTTTCGCAGTAGGCCTTGTATGGTCGATACAATTCCATGGTTTTAGCTGCCTACATAAGTTAGTCAAATCGCAAAACCGTATATGTGAATAATCGATCGGACGGGAGATAATATCTTATAGTGCACCGATCTCAACGATTTCTTCTGCGGACCTTGTTTGATTAATTAGCAAATAGCTAACGAAAGTGCAAGGTTTTAGCTGTCTAAATGAAGGAGTTTAAGTTAGCTGAATAAATTGCGGAGGTATAATGCAAAACCTCATATCTGAACAATCACTCAAATGATTAATACATTATAAAACGACACGCACTACTAAATTTCGGTCGGATATCTTGATTAGATTGCGTTGAAACAGACAGACAGACATGCATGGCCAAATCGACAAAAGCTCGACGTTCTGATCATTTTGATATAGGTTGTCATGGGTCCACCGTTTCTTAATATACATATGTATGTAGTTGTAATATGTTTTCATGTTCATGAAAGATATACAAAATTACGACTGCACATTTGCAATCCCCGATGGTCACCGACTACTGTTGTAGAAAATTTACTTTATGTTTTTTTAAATAAAACACATAATATTTTAATCACAAAACCCTTCTAATATATCCATATAAAATACTACAGTCATACACACACACATACATACATATGTATATAAATATTTTAGTTTCTTAGTATAAGTGCGAATTCTGAACAAATATTTTACAACGCCAGCTTTCTACCTCTTCCAATGTTGTTACCCATTTCAGCAATACGAACATCGTTTTTTACTGATTTTTTACTTAACAATTCCATCTGCATCATATTGTTTTTGTTTTTTTTTTTTTTAATTTCGATATTTGGGAGAACAGTGAACAATCGCTTTTTGGAGGAAGCCAAACTCAGATACCAAAAGCAAAACTCTTAAAACTTAATTTCGTATTCGTATTCGCATTTGGTCGCCAACGACCTTTTGTTGCCTCCTCCATCGCCATGGTGGGGCTTGTTCTGTTCGCTTTGCGACCCGTCTCTGCCTGTTTACTTGCCAGACGCTGTTGTTGCTCGGCGCGTTGCTCCATTCTGCGTTGCTTCGCTCCGCTCCACTCTGCTCACTTTTCGCATTTCGCATATTTAATATTAGTCGCAAATACAAATCGCAATTATTCAATCGCTAGCAGCATTGCAGTGTGGATCCCCCGAAATTCAGTAAAAATACGTCCTGCGGTTTTGGACTTCCCATAACAAGCACAGTTTGGCTTGAAGTTTCAGTTTTTAATTCAGTCCCGCCGGAAAGTGTTCAGTGCAAATGGCTAAAAACGAGAGTTGAAAAGTGATACGTTTTTTTTTTTTTTAAATTTGAGGAATATATGAATGTAGTTCTAAGATCGAGGGTTGATGGGGCTTCTTATCATAGAGTAATAGTAGAGAGTTTTTTATATTTAAAAGATCGTTAACTCTTGACGTTAAAAATGTGTGTATATTTAAATGAATCAGAAGGTCTTGTAACTACTCAAAAATGTGTTAATAACTCATGCTAGTACTAAAAATACTCAAAGAATTTCGATATCTTTAAAATTGTAGTTTTTTAACTCAATGTTTAGTTTATCTTCGCCAGTTGCTGCCTCTTATGTGAAATGTGCATGCATGTGTGTGTAGAACATGTAATTATCTTACACAATATTTTTTTTTATTGTTCTACGTTTCTGTTATTTCTCTTCTTTGTTTTTAAACACGCTGAGCGCGTTCAAACGCATGAAATGTAAATATGTTTGAATTTTGGACAAAAAGAATGAAATCCATAAATTTTTCAACACTTTGAGTTTGTATAGATACGTATGGTTCTCGCGTTTTATTTGCCTTCATTATGTGTATATATATATATATGTATGTATTCGGGTTGTTTCGCAATATTCGTTTTTATGTTTTTCAATGTTATTTTTAAATATCTGACGTTGGGCGACAAGTTGTTTGTAAAAATTACCGCAAAATAATAAAGTAAAATAGCAAGATATATAAAAAGTAGCTAAAAACAACTATTGGATATGTGTATGTAGATATGAATGTACAGTATCTGTGTGTGTGTAGAAAACGCGAAAAAGAAATACGAAAAACAAATATTGAATCAACCTGAAGTTTCGAAATTTATAGTCAACTTAGTGGAATCGTAAACTGTGCATCACAGAGCAATTTGAAATATAACGACTCAATAATTTGATATAAAGATGACTCCATTAAACGTATAAACAGAAAATCGAAAACCGGAAGTATGTTTTATAAAAATTTTCGAAATTTTATTAAAACTTTTAATTCGAAGTTGTCAACAGTTTTTATCGGCTTTAGGGTTATACCCCAAATATATTTTATCTGCCTCATTAATAAATAAATATCGAATTAATTTTCCTAATATCAGAAATGAAGTCCTCTGAGTAACCCTCTAATGATAGAACCTACAAAATCAAAGAAAGGGGATTTATATTTACATATGTATTAGTATAAAGCAGTTACTTCAGTTCTATTAACTTCACACTCGATAAAGATATAACACATACCGAGTATTTTTTTTTAATATAAAAACTAATTAATGCAATGCACTAATCTACATCGAGAAAAAATTCTTAAAAGTGTTTAATTCATATTTATATGAGTAAATTTTTGTATCTATACCAGCAGTGAAATACAGGGACTTAAAAATATATAAAAAATAAATTAAAAAAAATCTAATATTAAATATCAAATGTAAAAAAAACGTTTGACTATAATTTTATCTCGAATAACAATTTGCCGCATTTACAAAAGAATCTGTGTAAGTATTTAAAAATAATTATATATCTACTATGTACGTATACATATTTTACATTATTATTTCATAAAATATTATTGTTTATTATGATCTCCTTAAGAATGTGATATGAGAAAACTTTGCAGTGCGTAGCTGCAATCTTTTCGGGGCTAAATTAAATAATTTTAAAGTAGTTTAAAGTTTTTTATTTTATTATCTGGTGGTTTTGGGAGTGAAGGAATAAGAAACAAAAAACTTCTTAATACTCACACAATGTTCTTTTAAATAGAATTGTTCATATTTGGTCATTAAGCGATCAAACCTTTTTATATAAAAGGTACATATATGCACCGATTTCAAATCGTACGATTTGCAAAACTTACTTTGGAGATTTCTTAGCAAAAAGGCAAAATTTGGCACTGAATCGATGGATATACCGTACATAAATGATGTGTTTAGCGCCGTTTCTATTTGCAATATGTAATAAATACTTTCCTTAAAATATTAATGCAAAGTTTACAAATCGCACTGATTTCAAATCGTACGATTTGCAGTACATGCTCGGAAATTCTATTTCGAATTTTTCATTTTTTTTATAATGCATAATAATTAAGGAACTCCATAACAAAACACTAGAATTATAATTTCTTATATTATTGAGAAAAAAGGTGTGAATTCATAAAAAGGAACCTAAGTTAAAGGAACCTGGTTAAAGTTAAATTTTTTTAAAGAATGAAGTTAATAAAAAGGACACATTTGAAGAAAAGTGTCCAAAAAGGCTATACTTTAACACGTCTACCACGAATTGGATTAAATAAACTTTGAATTTAACATCAAACCTCTCAATTGGCATAACGTCATTCTCCACTATAAAGCTTGAATATGGAACTGTTCTGTTATGCTCAAGGCATAACAATTTTAGTCCGATTTGAATAATTTTCAAACCAATTGCTTTTCCGTACCAAGGATATTAAGTGCACCGAGTTCGGTGGAAGTTGATAAATCGGTTACCGAGATACACATTTGTGGTCATAAGCGGGCGGCGCCACGCCCATTATGCACAAATTTATAATAGCCCAGTTTTTTGCTCAGTTGTCATTGCAATAATCGATTTTGAGTCAATTAGCTTTAGTAGTTACTGATTTATCGCAGCTTTCGTGTTTCTGTGTTACATGGCAGGTCAAAGATTTTCAACAGATTTCTTAGCTAGAACCTGGCCAAGGCTCATACCGTCGGACAGACGGACGGACACACAGACAGGGCTTAAACGACTTCTCTATTCATTCTGAGCAATTATGTATACATTAGTCCATATCCATCTCGATTCGTTTTGGATGTTACAAACAACCGTTATGCGAACAAAGTTAATATACCCTTGTGCACAAGTGCGCTCGGGTATAACGAAAAGGATTTACGGGCGGTGCGTTGTGTCTGACAAGAGCCAGGACAAAAAGCTTGTGCGTTACTTTAAACCTCCGAGTTGTCAAGTGAAGCGACAACGGTGGGCGAATCGCTGCGAGGTTTTCTTCACGTGTGCGAGTTTATTTGTTGCCTATCCCAGCCGAATATTTCGAAGCGGACGCGTTTGTTCCCAGGTGCAGGATTTATCATACCGGGTATGAAAAGAAAATCTCAAACTCATATACATGGATAGACCAAATTTCAAATGGTGGTCTGATAAAACCTAAACCAGAATTTCTTTTTAACATAAAGACACTAAGAGTAATTTTCAATAAACTTAATGGAAAGTAAATTTCGAATTCCAAAAATTTAATAGCTTAATTATTGAAGCTAGTTCTGATGTAAATTTAGAAGAATCAAACTTTTTTTTTGTCTAATGTCTAATATACTTTAAAATTAAGTATTTGAATAAATTCTCAAAAACATTGGGATAGTAAAAGCAAGAAAATTGTCAAAACGGTTTATAAATGAGTGTCTTTCAGTGTATGCATTTTCACATTTACATTAAAAAGAAAATGCATTAACTAAAATGAAGCTGATTCTAATGAAATTTTAAATAATTTCATATTTACAAAAACTTTCATCTCAAAGATATTGGGCCGTATGCATAAAACCTAAGCAAATGCTTTTACTTAAATGTCAAACCTTTTACTCGATTTTTTAAATAAATCCAACTGAAAGGTATGAAATTTTAAGTAAAAGTAATTTCTCAGTTTTTATGCATATGACCCATTGAGTTTTATCAAATATGGTAATTGCATAACAAAGAGTTAATTTCTTTGTTTACATTTTTTGATATTACAGTCAGCTATGAGAGAGCTCGACTGAATTGTCACTTCTACCTTGTTGAATATGCCTAGGTTATGCTCTGACAAAAAGTTTTTTCCAAAGGTTACTTATTCTTGCATTTCATAAAGTAAAATATGTAGATTTTAATAGGTCAAATCATATTCAAGAAAAAACTCGAAAAAGTAAATATTGGAATTGCTATTTTTTGTATAGAACTTCTCAAATTTCAATTCTTAATTAATTCAGCAACAAAGTAAACAAGTAATTTTAGAAAAGTTTTTTTAAAACCAGTTTTT
The DNA here is from genome assembly GCF_013731165.1 of Rhagoletis pomonella. Classification (NCBI taxonomy): domain Eukaryota; kingdom Metazoa; phylum Arthropoda; class Insecta; order Diptera; family Tephritidae; genus Rhagoletis; species Rhagoletis pomonella. The sequence goes on along the minus strand of NW_023458564.1, from coordinate 20,394,814 downwards.
ATTAGTGGTAAGTAAAAAAAGGGACTACATACATATGTATGTACATACATTTTGTTTTTGCCTTCGGTACACAAATGTCAAATTTCAGCTATTCTCTCAAGGAAGAAGATTGAAAGGAAATTCTTCACATTTCGATGAATTAGAGCTAATTTATCTCAACTGATTGATATCCGTCAATCCATCTTATCAAAATACTATCTAACTCGATTAATCCTCTTAAATTTGTACTAACTCAGCGTTGTCAGATAAACTATCCTCTGCTACCGGTGATAGGTAATAAGATCAACGGAAATAAGGTCAATTTACTTTATTTCCCACCCTGGTGCGAAATAAAGTCAATTGACATTATTACCTTTTCAATAGCGAAATAAAATCCATTGGCATTATTGCTCTTTCGAACATTAAATTTGCTTAGCTTCGGGGCGGCCGTGGTTTCTTTTCCACCTTAGACATTCCGCATTCGTTCAAAATATGCTAATTTAAAACATAGAATTTTTTCAGTGTTCCTCCGGGGTTTTTGGACATGGATTGTTTCTGCAATTTAATAGTGTTCGCTTTATTTTTGTGGAAACGAAACATGTTTTGCAAGTTCTCTTTCTTCAAATATTTCTCGTGTTCCAGCTATGTTTTGCGTTTGGTTTTTCGCATCGTGCTTTTATTATATTCGTAATTTTAAATTTTTTAATAAAATCAATTGGGGGTAGTTCATGATTGTTTGTGGATTAATAGCACCAACCTTTTTCCTCTATTATATAATAATATAATATATATAATATTATTATTTTTCATCTATTAAAAAACAACACTTACGGGGCAATGTTTATTGTAAGAACAACATTTTTTTTTCTATGAATCGACATACTTTAAGCATTGTTGACGCTATTTCCATTTAAATGAGGAAATAGCGTCAATGAATTTATTTTCAAGTTTTTGTTGACTTTATTTTGCTTTTGAAAAGATAATAATGTCAATTGACTTTATTTCGCACCAGGGTGGGAATGCATGCATGGCCGTAGCCCTACCTGGCCCGAGCCCCCCAACCAAAGACCTGTGAGAATAGACTCCACACACACCTACTATTTGTTGATTTCAAAGCCGCTTTCGGCAGCACGAAAAGAAGTTGTCTTTATGCCACGATGTCTTCATTTCGTATTTCCGCGAAACTAAAACGGCTATGTAATATGACGTCGAGCAATACCACCAGCTCCCTCAGAATTGGGCAAGACCACTCCGAGCCGTTTGATACCAAACGAGGTTTCAGACAAAGCCTAAAAGAAGGGAAACAATTAGAAGAACCTATAAGGTAATGCGTCCTACAACACGTTATCACTAAATGCGATGTTCGCTTTTTTGCTCGGTGCCAACATGTGATAGTTTGGACTGAGTAGGCAATTGAGAAGTAAAGTCCTCTCGTCGTACAAAAATCACATTATATAAGTCACTCATCATGCCTGTGCTGGTTTATGGCGCGGACGCATGGACATCTGATGAGGCGGCTCTTGGAGTTTCCGAGAGAAAGATTCTGCGAAAGATTTATGGGCTCTTACTCATTGGCGACGGCAAGTACCGCAAACGATGGAACGTGAGCTATATGAGCTTTAAAACGACATGGACATAGTGCAGCGAATCAAAATACAACGGCTACACTGACTTGATCATGTCGTACGAATGGACAAAAACGCTCGATACATCGATGTTTCGATGCATCGGAAAAATGAACATCGATACTAAAATACATCGCCAGAAAAACATCGATATATCGATGGTTTCCGATGTTTCGAAATTTGTTAGGAAAATTTAATACTTTTCAATTCCAACTCTCTGTAAATCAATTATTGCCTTTATTTATTTACCATTCCTTCCCTATAAATAGAATAGAAATGCATGCCGTCGTAAGCTAGCTGAGCCTAAAGCTCCAAGGCCCAATTTCGTTGAAATTTTAACGGGATCCTGGTCCTCTTTTAATGACTAAGTATGCATATTTAATATCGAAAGATAAGAGTAAACTCGAAATTTCTGAATGTTCCTTTTAAAAGAATAAATATTAAAATTCATGGCCAGTCAAAAAATTTTAGTATGTGGATGTGGATAGGAATTCGATGGTAAAACATCGCTGAAACCGGCATCGATGTATCGACAATTTAGCGATTTTAGGAAATTGTAAACTTCGATGGCAAATATCGAATTTTGAACTGATATTATCGATGTTTCAAAAATATCGATGCATCGTTTGCATCCCTACGCGGGTATCGATGGTGGTAGCAGAGAAAGAGGACGGCCCCCACTGCGATCGAAGGACTAAGGCATCAGTTGGCACAGAAGAGAAGTGACTGGCATGCTCTTTTGGACTCGGCCAAAACCGCTTAGGCGATAATAGCGCCAAGAAGGAGAAGAAGAAAGAAAGAATGGACCAGACCAATCAGAATTATGTCTTGTCTGGCGAAAGATACATGTGGTTATTTTTATGTAACTTTTGGACTTTAGCTTTCTTAAATTGGGCAGGTATGGAAACATTGTACTTTCTCTCAAAACATAACCACCGTTTCTCAAGTACCACTTCTGTATTTTTTTATTTTTACTTCTGCTTTAATTCTGATAAGAGTTGATTTGTTTACTTTAAACTCATCACCAGGGAACTGATTTTTAGGACCTAAAAACCTATAAAAAAGGCAAAATAAAATAACGAAATAGGCTGGAAAAGGCAAAATAAAATAGCGAAAAAGGCACGAAAAGGCACTAGGTATTGCAAAAAAAGCAAAATAAGGCACTAAAAAAGACAGAAAATACGAAGAACAATAAAAAAATACAGTTATTTTAGAAATGTTTATATTACAAGTAAAAAGAGAAAAACTATGAACTAGTTTCATTATGGCTGCGTTTCTTTATACATTCCGGATAATCCGATTAAAGAATAAGTAAACAAAGAAGTTTATTTCAAACGTTCAGAATGAATAAAGAAATGCAGCCTATATGAAAAATTTGTACTTTGAATCTTTGACTATTTTATCCTTTCGAGTTTCTAACTCATAAAACTTTAATCTGTATAGTTGTAGTAACATTGAAGAACAAGATGTATTTTGAAGTTTTCTGGCAGCATTTTCATTCGATTTTCGCGAAGAAAAGCCTTGAATGTACTAAATGTGCGCTCGACGTAAGTTGATACAAGTGGAGCCCAATTTAAATATGGAACATTTGAAACGTTCATATTATCAGGAATAAGGGCGTTTTCCTCGCCCTTTGCATGCAATTCTATCCACACCCCTTATTGTCTCCAAGCCTACGTTAGCTGAGAAAACGGCTTTGAATTTTTCCAACACCTATTTGGCAAGATGTCCCTGCGCTTCTATAAGCCGCATGGGCATGTGTATATTTTTTAATCTTAAAAAAAAAATGTAAATGCTATAATCACTTTTTTAAAGGTAGAAAAGGCAAATATCTTAAAAAAGGCAAACAAAGGCAACATCAAATGTGTATATATGGAATCAGGGAAAGCTAAATCGTGGACATTCTTAATCGAATATACTCTATCTAGTTAGCAGAAAAACGGCAATTTCCATGAAATCCGTTCCCTGCTCATCACACATTACTTTAACTGAAACACCACTTTTTAGTTTTTCCAGAATACATACTGGTAAGTCAAAGAAGGGCAAAAAATTAAAAAAATTGTATGAGTGGCATGCATACACAAAGAAAGTTAGTTGTAGGTATTGAGATTAAATTGTTTCGAAATTGCTCTTATAAAGGTTAAAATGTTTTGCTTTGGAGACTTACATTAATCAAGTATGCGGTTAACGTGTACGCACTGTAAAAATTTTTCTTCTGATAATCAGAAACTAAGTTACGAACAATTATATGGCTATGAAAAACACGTTTCAAAATTCTAAGTGTGCATATTTGTTATGCTTCAATAGATCTATAACACAGTGTTATTATCCCGACAAAATTCTTAACGGTGGTACCGGGAGGGGAACGGTACATGACGGTAAAAGGTTTATTTTGGATTAAAGTCTCACACTGACGCCCTCTGACTTCCTTCTCGTAAAAAAAACATTTGCAGTAAAAAGTTAATTATTTAAATCGACGAATAGTATTATATCAACTTTTGTGAACTTCTATTTTTGTGTATATTTACAACCTACCTCTATTGGTTACAATAATTTTAGGCTATAACAAAAAATGTTTGAGTAATAATTATTGGTTTTGAAAAAAAAAAAATGTATAGGGGCCTCCCCACTCCCCTAAATTTCGTTCTAGCTAAGCACATGCCGCCATGTCTTTGTAAAGCTATGTTAGAGCTATGGAGTTAAGGCAGAAAAATAGGCGAGTCTGAAGATGTGATAGTTTGTCCCCGCCGTTGGTTTTGCTGGTTGTTCACTTTGACACAATTCAGGTTGCTTTATAAAATAGTGCGTATAACATCACTAGAAGTGAAAAAAGCGACAAAAGTAAATGAAAATTGCGTTTACTGAGCGAACACATTCGGTGCTTTTAAGTTTTATAAATTTACATATACAGCATACGAAAGACCTAAGTTTCTTCTTTTTATAACCAGTAAAAAACTGAACACCGGTTGAACTAAGTGGCAGGCTTATAAGTGCGGATTAGTTTGGAAAGCCCTTTTTTAACGGTAAGTCAAGATTTTGGCGGTGCTTGGCAAATTTCAATTTCAACGGAAATTTTTAGCAATTTTAGCCTTCCACTTTGTTATACTAAAATTGAATGGGCTACTAAACTACATACTCAAACTATTTCTAGAAAATCTAATTAAAAAAGTTGAAAAATTGGTGAACAAATTTTTAAGTTTAATTAGTTTTTCTGAGCTTTGTGCAAGCTTTGAAACTTTTATTTATGCGTTTTGTGATATAGATCGAGCCAGAATGGAAAATAATCAACAATAAATAAATAAACATAAGTTGCCAACAGCATCATTTCGAATTTTGCTGATTTTATTTTACTTGCAGCTATATGCATTTCTGCACATATGAATGTATGTACATATATATTTTCACATTCTCGTAATGCATACATTTTAATTAAAAGTAGGGCATGTAAACTTTTTGAACAGTTTTTGGCGATAAATTTAAAATCCTTTATTGACCTGATTTTGCATACATAAATGAGAAAGTACACTTTAAGTATTAACTTCATGATATGCCTACCCAATTTGCCAAACGGGTTTAAATCGAATTCGTTTCTTACTCGTTCTTGTGAACAATTTGTTCGCCGACAACCATCATTCGTCAGCGAATGAAAAACGCACAGTTCGCGGGCGGGCCGCAAAATTGATGTACTACATAACAGCGTATTGCAGAACGATGCTAAAAATGTATGCAGTACTACAAAAGTAAAACTAAACGTATAAGGGTTACCTCTTCTTTAAATAATTAAATTCAATTTAAATAATCGATTTGGGAAACAGAAACATGTATAATGACATGGGTGTCAGACCAAAGAACAAAATTTAAAATATTTATCAAAAAATAAGTGAAAAATAAACAAATTCCTAAAACCTCAAAGATAATTCGAAGGTCCAGTTATAAGAAAGCAGCAAGAAAACATATCACTCATTGCCGTTGTATGTATTTAAATAATGTAATAAAATAACAAATGCGACGCCGTAACCCTTTCGCTTGACATAAATATTTTAATATTTCATATATAACGTTTTTTTATAATTTAATTAAATTCGATTTGCAAACAGGTGGCGACCATCTTCAAAATATTTGCAAAAAAACTATGACCTTAGACTTCTTTTGTCTGACCCCCATATATGTGGTGATACTAATGTCAGTCACCTAGTTCCCTAAATTAAAATGGAATTTGATTATTTAAACAGGTGGCAACCCTCCCACATGTAGTTAAGAAATCAACCCTTTCAAAACCCATTTCGATTGATTTACATCTTTTAATAATTCCTTTAACTTATTAAAAAATTTAAATTAAATCTTCTAACGGGTGGTAACTCTTTTCAATTTTAAACGGAAAATACTATAAATTTTACTTCAAACGCCTTTTTTCTGTAAATTATTAATTTGATACAAAATTTGGGACCGGAGGCTTGATAGTGATTACCCTGCCAACAGTACCAACTATGTCTATATTTGGGGCAACAAAATTTTTGATTTTTGCCCGCCCGCACAACGCAGTGCGACGATGAATCGAGTTCTATTCGAACTCCTCCTCGTTCTGTGGCAAATAGGGTATACATATTTCTATGTACTATATACATACATTCTTACACACATAAAAAAAGGTGCTCTTTCAACATCAACATCTTTATCACGTGCATGCGCAGTTTATATGTACATATGTATGTACATATATGTATGTAAATACATGTGCCCTAAAAAGGTGACACTTTCTAAAAATTGAAATACGAAACCGGCTGTTCCTCCGTCAAAGTTGCAGCCCGCTAATTTGTTAAGAGATTGAATTAAAATGAGCACAAGCAAGCGAGCCTGTGGCCAGAACCACCTTCGCGGCGAGGCTCGATTATTTTGGGTGAAAGTGAAATCAGAAAGTTAACAAAAACTTTCAATACAAAAATGTAATACACAGTGTTACATACACACATACGTAAGTAGGTACTTAAGAACAGAAAAGAAGTTACAATTTTGATTTAATTTGGAGAAATTGAAATTAGCCTCGATCTTAAGGCTTTTGGCAGAAACTACACACCCATATAAGTACATAAATATTCACATTTGTATGTACATAAGTACATACCAGGGATGGAATTCCAAAATTTCAAAATGTGCCTAATAAACTGCAAAAATAGTGCCAAAAAGGAGATGAAAGTGCCACAAAATTGAAATTACTTTCTTTTAAGACATATGGGTGTCTCCATGGGAAGGTCTACTGCGACAAAAAAAAATAAAATTCGTATATATAACGTATTTATGAGCCAAATTGTCTGCTTTTTAAAATATATACTGGTTATGTGGGTAGAAAATTTATTGCGTAAAATGGTCGTGCTAGGTGACGCCAAGGTCGAGATATTTCGAAAAACCATATTTATTGTCCGATTTCGTTCGAATTTGGCGTATGTGGTTGAAACATAATCAATCATAGATTTCCGAAAAATTTACACTGAATTGGCGCTGAAGCTAAAATTAAAAGTGCGTTCGATATAAAATCCATGTTTTATTTGCGTTGAAAATTCATTGAGAAGCAATATTAACAATAATATAACGATGGAAATTTATGTGACGTGGCATCAACGTAAAAGAAAATTTAAACAAGTTGCATTAATTCAAAACTCTAAAAACAACTAGAATTATTCCAAATCATATTAAAACAAGTTTCATGAAAAGAGCCATCCACAATTCGCAGAGGTTTGCGATTTTTTAAGAAAAGGAAAAATCCACTTCCATTTTTGTCACGTAACGACACTCTCTTTAATTGCTTATACTACGGACCATGCGGTTCGATTGTTTTCGGTTTTCGGTTAAATATAGAGCTAATCATGTGCGTCCAAAAATAGTAAAAAAAACACATGTTTTTCCTTGTTTGTGTGTCACGTATGTGACGTATGGAAATACCCATATGTATTTTTAGAAATAGTATTTTTAATGTACTTTATTGAATTATTAGAGTAAAAGCATACCAAAATAACGCAATATTCTGATTATGAAGGGGAAAAACACTGAAATATAGCTAATCGGACCTGTTTACACATATGTATACATACCTATGTGCGAAATAATAGCAGTGCGACATTTTGACCAGTTTGAATAATTTTTATTAATTTTATATAATGTCCCTTAATTTTTAAGTGATTTTAATTTTCACTTTTTGAATCTATGAGTAATATATGAATGTTTTTTATATACTGGCTAAATATTTATAATTTATGGTTGTGCCAAACCAGAATGAATTTTGCCAAAAGTGCCCTTGTGAATGAAAGTACCAAAAATGGCACTATTGTGCCTACTTTTCCATCACTGGTACATACATAAGTGCATACCATATTGGTACGTATCATACTAGGGCTGTGCGATTAATTGATTACTCAAAATTTTAATTAATCATAAATTAAATAACTCAATTATTCGATTAATTGGAAATTATGATTACTCAAAAGTTCAGTTACTCGAGTAATCAAGATTTTTGATTAACCAAAAACAAAAATATTTGAGTAATTTGCTTTATGATTAATCAACATTTCGAGTAAAATGAGTAATCAACATTTCAACTCTTTACATATGTATAAAGTAGTTAAAGTTCCTTGATACTTTGAAAACAACGTTTCTGTTTTCAAAAATTAAAACAAAAAAGTTTTTTTATATACAGAATGTAAAAAAGAAAATAAGCATTTTCCAAAGCAAACTCTTTTAACGAGCAAAATTATTTTTTTTGAGTAATCATATTTCAAGTAACTCGATTAATCATCGTTTTGAGTAATCAAAATCTTGATTACTCGAGTAATTGATTAACCGAATAATTGATTAACCAACTTGCTCGAGTAATCGAATAATCGCACAGCCCTATATCATACACATATCGCACACGTTTCTCAAAAGAGTCAAAACTCAAAATTTGGCATTTTTGAAATTATTCGCTAAAAATGTACACAGAGCTTTTATTTACCTTTCAATAAAAGCTGGGGCAAATTTTTGTTGTAATTTGTTAAAAAAAAAAAAACTAAGGCAAAGTCGGCCTTCCCCATATGATTAGTATGTGCTACGAAATAGCTTTTCGCGTTTTCTGACGCACGTATCATTTTGAGTTGTGACTCTTGTGAAGACGGTGCGCGATATGTAGAAGTTTAAAAGTAAAGTTCGCAGTGAAAACGAGAAACATTGAATATCCATTAAAAATTCAACAAATGTAATGTACATAATGGCTGAATTTATTTATTCATTCTGAACGTTTGGAATGAACTTTTTTGTTTACTTATTCTTTAGAACGTTCCTGATGATATGTTAACGTATATTTCAAACACATTCTGTTTATTCCGGCTGTGAAATGAGATTATCCGGAATGGATAAAGAAATGCAGCCAATGTGTGAGTACTTCAACATAAAAGAAAGTGTAGAGTGAACTAAAAAAAACTTCAATGAAATAAAAAGCGAAGTGTATTGGTAGACGAATGATCTAAGCGTAGTCGTAAAGAAACCTGAGTAAGTCTGAAAAAAGATTTGCTTTTTGACAGCAACTCAAATGACAGGGTTAAGTCGTAATTCCTTTCAATGGAGAATAAATATCGCCTGAAGAAACATTCACACTGAGATGATTTGAAGATTGTTTAACGGTTTCGATTTTCTTTTTTATTCGAGTTTTGCGACTTATTCTGTACATATCTACTTGGTCTGTATTTATTTAGACAATTCAACTCTCTCTCTCTGGACGAAACAAAACGGGAATTAGAAAAGCAAAGGACTAATCGAAGAAAGAAATACTATGTGAATAAACGATTAGCCAAATAATCAATTTTTAACAAAGATTCGGACTAAAAAATTTAAAATGTTGATGAAAATATGAAAGTTTGATTAACATTGATCAATCGCATTTGAACTGAATAGGTTTCGAAAAAAACATTTCAAAATTTCGGTAACGAATAAAACTATTTTAATCGGTCGTTTCAAAAACCAAATAACTCACTTTTTTTCAAACACTTTTTTGACGCAAACACTTCCTTAAATTTAGATACGTATCCTACCAATTCTTCGTATTGAAAAAATACCGCTTAAAAGACGTTCATTACTTAAACAACAACAGTCAGTGACTTAAGTGGTTTTTGCATGCACTTCTAGATGACGGTATTAACTACATAGTATATATAATGTGACCAACCGTACTTCTTTCGGAAGTACAGTACTTCTTTTTTCGCTCTTGTACTTCGTACTTCGAAGTACAGGCAAAAGTACTTCTTTGCGATATTTTGTACTTCAGGAGGGAAATTCTGTAACTAGTTAGCGACAATTTTCGGATCGCTATCGCACTTTTTGAAGCAAAAACATTTATGTCATGTGTCAAAAATTGTCGCTAACTGGTTACAGAATCTCGCCCAAGTTCTGTACCTCTCCGATCTTCTGGACGACCATCAAATGGCCTGGACGATAAATTCGTTCAAACCATTAAAGCTGCCGGGGACCGATTGCATTATACCTGCTCACCTGCAAAGGGCTATGAGGGTGTTGAGCAATTGGTTGCATTCTATTTATGCAAACTGCGCGTGGACCGGGTACATCCCCAAGGCTTGGAGGGTAGTCAGTGTTGTGTTCCTCCCGAAGGCCGGAAAAGGCTCTCATGTTTCCCCTAGGGATTTCGTTTATGCTAAAAACGCTTTTGCTAAAACGCTAGAGAGACTGACAGACCTGTACATCAGAAATTCTTAACTAAATTTTGTGGTTATATTTTGCATTCAATTGTTTACGTATGTATATAAGTACAAAAGTTTCATTAATGTTACCAGACTGCCTCTAAATTTTGCTGCAGGGTGATTACTAATTCCTCGGTTATAAGCACTCATTGAATTAATCATTACGATTACCGAACCTATGTAATCGTTTTGATTAGTAATCGTAATCTAAAGTTAACAGACCTGTTTAAAACAAGTTCCAGATAGAATTATCGAAAAACATATTTAGCTGGCCAACCGCAAATGTTGAAGATAACCGAGATGATAATGATGAAGAATACGCTTTTCTACCTTAAAAATATTTAAACATGAAAAATGTAAAAGTAACTTAATAGTAATATCAATAAAAATTTGGTTAATATGATTGGTTTGTTTGTGTTTACCACTAACCCTCTTTCTTGCCAAAACTGATATAAGTAAAGGACAGTTTATCCGGGTTTTTTCATTGTTGATATTAATAAATAATAATGATTATTCTACATTTTAATCTCTTGAAACCCAAGTACTATATTCAGCAAAAAACATCCCTTAAATCCCGAAATTGTGTGACTTATGAAATTTTTGAAATTACCGATTAAGTTTTAAAAGAAAATGGAAAAGTTAGTAATTTTTAACAATGTTTTTTTTTTTTATTTAGTACTTAAATTAAAAAATTGGAACATTGTATTTAAGAAAGAGTAATTTTGCAGCCTTTTCGGGTTACAGCCTGTTTCCTAACGGGTCGTAAAACAAACCTGCGCCACTAAATAGCTACTCGCTCGAGGCGACAAACTTGAAAAAATTGAAATTTTACAAAATTGTAAGTTCTTTACGATTGACAATGCACCAGTTGAGAGGATATTTAGATACTAAAAATTAATGGGCTATAAAACTGCATAATAAGTTTTTAATTTGGATGAAACTTTGCGCAATTTTTATAATTTATGCAAAAAGTTTGAAATTTGGATTTATTTACAAAAGGAAAATAGTCAAAACTTGTTAAAATGCGCGGCACTATTAATTTCTTCGACACCATAACTGCCTATTATGTTATATGTAAAAAAAAAGAAAAATAAATAATAAACTATCCTAAAACTGGGATCTACCACATTTTTCATAAATCTACCACATTTTCCGGGACCGGGACCGGGACCGGGAATTTTTTTTTAACAATTTGTTTTGTTCCTTTCAATATTATTTTTAATGCGATAATATGAAATAAAGAAATGCAAAATAAAATGAAAATAAAAATAACAAAATTTTACTTTTGGGAACTAGTAGGAAAGGGGATTGAACCTGGGCCCTACCGAATCTCTGTAAAAATTCTTTCACCACTCGGCTATCACGGATGTCTTGCTGGGTTTATTATTAATTTCAGTAGGCAACAGGTTTTTATAAAACGAAAAATAATCTGGATCAACTGCAGTTAATTCCGAATTAACGAGTTGATCCGGAACTAAATTTTTTCGTCCTACAAAATTACAATTAGTACCGGGTCAGTGAAAACAATTTTTTTCTAGACATTAAAATTATGGTCCTTCTTTATAGCTAATAAATTATAAAAAATGTATTTACCACAATTATGGTATTGGAGTTATCCATGGTTGTATTCGCAAATATATGCGTATGTAGAAACGTTGTGTGCTGTATTTTCATTTCATATATGTATGTATGTACATTAGGGAGGTCAAAAAATGCATTTGAGACAATAATAACAGAGCCTAATTGTTTATTTTTTTCCCCCTATAAAAATAGTTAATTTTAAAATATTGTGAATTAACAGTTGGGCATTATCATTGGAGGAGACTGAAGAGAAATAGGGTTTCCGATAGAAAAATATTGATTTTCAAGAATTCTGTACCATTTCCATGAAAAAATGTTTTTCCTCATATTAAATACATGGAAAACTTTAAGCGACCTGTAAATATCCTTTGATTTCAAAATAAACAAAAGGGTATATTTTTTGGACCATTCAATGCACACACATATATACGTAAACTCTGCATGTTAAAATATTAAAAAAAGGCGTACTATTAAAAATTTACGAAATATTTTCATTGCAATTTCGCTGATTTTGGCCAAATGCTAATAATAAAAAATCTTGTTGTTCATGATTATTTTTATATGTAAGTATGCAAAAGGTCAAGGCGTAACGTGATGTAGGGACGATGCAGTTAATACAAGTTGTAATAAAAAAAATGGTTATTCAAGTACGAAAAGAAAGAAGTCGCAGTTGGCGTTTAGATATGTACATGTATGTAGGTACATATGTATACAAATACATTTAAATTTATGCTCACTTGAATATGTAGCTGGCTTTTTATTAACTATACGTGTAGGCGATTCATATATGTATATAGAATATACAATTTTTGTGCGCTTTTATTTGTTTGTTTTGCATTGCAACCAGTTAGCCAACTTACATTTTCATTTGGCTTGAAAAAGAGAACGTCTAATAAGCCGAAAATTGCTTAGAGCTCTGGTGGAAACGCTTATCTGGAAGAACTTTTTTCAGTTAGCTTAATTAATTCAGGATTAAAAATGACTTCCATTAAAAATGACTTCTAGGCCTTTCCTAGATTTCGCAACTGAGGAAGATTAAAAAACAATAGTTTAGAATATATGTTTTAGTTTTGAGAATTTGTAAACTTACTTAATTTAGGTCAATCAAAAGTTGCTATATATGCAATAATTGATCAGCAAAAAAATGAACCACCCTAAGATGTGCTTATAAATAAGTTTAACATATGTACATACATCCATACACATATGTACATATAAATACATGTTTATATTTGCAAGTGCTTGCTAGATAAGAATCTTAATATTTCTCTACTTCTCTTATTTCCGCTTTGCTTTTATTTTACTTTTGCTTTTAATATAACCAGCTATGTACTACTATCGATGTTTTTTGCTCTGTAGCTTTTTTATCTTCTCTTTGTCTGCATATACCTTCACTATTACCCGATTTTCTCGACTGCTTTGACTTTGACTTCTCTTGGTTTTCAATTGTTGCTGCGTATTTTATTTAATTGGCAGTCCTTGAACTTGACTTGAAGTGCGCGTGCACACGCATACTCGTACATACACTCGCACCAATATGTACATATGTATGTATGTAGGTATGAAAGAAAACAATCAATAATAATTATATGCGTGTATGTATATTTTGGGCTTCAATTTAGCAACACTCAACACATTCACGCATTCACACGAATGTTCAATAGAATATTTATTAAGTCAGTCAGTCAGTAAGTCGCTCAATCACTTAAATAAAAGCATAGCTTCGTTACCGTGTTCTTTACTATGTTCTAGAGATGCCGTTTTTAAATCGATTAAATCGAATATCAATTTATTAGTTCCAATTCGTTCCGTGAATCAATCCAAAAAATTTAATGGATGCGCTTATTGATCTACGTTTTGCCCTAGAAAATCATTAAAATTGTTAAGAGAGTTGAATTTGAGGCTAGTACAAAAAATGCCGGCTTGGCCACTCCCACCTTTTCAACTTGAGAAAGCAAAGCCCAAAGAATTCAATGACCTGCTTTTCTTTCTTCTCCGACTGCAGGACTCATTAGGGAAACTCTATATAAAATTATCGGTAATAATACATACTACAATAAAAACTGCAAAAATTGGAGTTTCAAACTTTGTGGATATTTTCGTTAAAATTTAGCACACCCTAATTATATTCTTTAAAAATATTTAAGTATGCCGTTCTATAGCCAATTGAATTTTATGTGCATGCTTAAATATGTCAGGAATTAGCGTTGATTTTTGGCACATTTCTTCCATATAAAAAAAAAACATCGAGCTATGGAGCAAATTAGCAACATCTTCAGTGGAAAAAATTGCCACAAATCAAAATTGCACTCTATTAAGGTAAAATTCTATAGCCTAAAAAACAGAATTCTTAAATGTTTTTCTAAAAAGGATAATTAATGAGTGAGATTTAGAGGTAACAAAAAAAAAAATCATAACTTGTCTGTATTGCAAAAAAACTGGCTTTATTGGGCCAGTGTATGTATAATATACGTTTTTAAAATATCGCTCTGTTTTGAAGCAAACGTTTGCGTTAAAAAACAAAAACAAAATTTCGAAAAAACTTTACCGTTTCCTTATGTAGGGCTAAGAATTTTTGAAATTTCTAACTCAATATAGAAAAACCTTATCTTACAGTTTTTTTTTTATTAGCTGATAGCTTTTGGATAAATGTAGATATTGAAACCGCTATGAACAATGTAAGTTTTAACAATTAATTGCAATAAATATTTGTAATTCCCATACTGACCAGACCGCTGTGTTTTGTTCCTTTATATATAAAGTAAAATATATGAATCGATCTTGGGGAATCGATTTATTTTTTGACGATTTCTTCCTGCATCGATTATTTTTATTTCGATTCGAATCGATTCAAAAAACGATTTTTTTTTTCTATCTGGCATATCTACTTTGTGCTTGCAGAATATATTTAAGCAAACAGGAAGATTAATAAAATTCGATTCTTAAATTTTTCCTCATACATACCTACTTATGTAAATATATATGTAAGTACAAGAACGGATTGTTTTATGTAAATGAAATACATAAACTCTTTTCAAAATTATTTAAAAATTTTAGTTCAAGTGATTTTTTTGCTTTTTCCGGAAACATATTTTTTTTTGGTCTTTTTATACATATGTTCATATATTGCGTTTCTTATTTACCAACTTTTTAAGCATAGAATATAGACAACCTAGAGTTGGCTAATTCTCCCAGCTCATCAATTCAAAGGGAGTTGGTATTCTTCAGCATCTCACAGAACCACGGGAAAGAGTTCAATACAGTTTTCTTAGCCTACGAAGGTTTGCAGGCAATATGTACATGCCTGGGTAAAAGATTGTCGTATGATAGTTAATTTCGGTATGTTTTGGGAAATCCCGATTGAAGTTTGGAGAATGTTGCATCGGAGAATGTTGCTCGATCACGAAATTCTTAAATTGTTTTATTTTTATTGTGCTGAGGGCTTTCTGCAATTCTCAAGAAAAACCACAAGAAATATTTTTCATTATTTCTGTTGCTTGAAAAAGTTCTTTGCAGTTACTGAAAATTTGCTCGAAGAAATAAATATGAGAGCATTTTTTTTCTTGAGAGCTGCATACTGATTTAAGAAAGTTTGATAAAATAAAATTTCTTTTTCATTTCTTGTGTGTTATATAGTATGAATATTTAATTTTTCTTGAGAGCTGCAGAGAGCCCTTATTGTTAATTATTTTTGGGCTTAAGAAGGATTTTCTTTAGTAAATAAAATCTTGTTGTGCGCTACATTTATTAATAGTTTTGCAGCCACTTTGTATGACATTCGACAAAACGATAAATTTTTCCTCAATATCTCGTCAAAATGGCGCTTGTGACATGATTTTATCTAGACGACGATATGTACATACAGATATGTGCTATATATGCCTTGAATTACACATATAGACATATTTCTAAATCAGGCCTAGTTTTTGTACCCGAGCACACTTGTGCACAAGTAACAGGCAAAACGAATAGAGATAGATATAGGCAAATGTATACATAAATGATCAGATTCGTCCGTCCGTCCGTCCGTCCGTCTGTGCACACGATACCTAGAGTAAAAATTGAGATATCTTAACGAAACTTTGTACGTGCACTTCTTTCGGGCGTGAAAATGTGGAAAATCGGACGCCTTCCTTCCATATAACGGTAATTTTCAGAAATACGAAAACTACGATATTGTAGTAACTACAGGAGATTATTCACTCAAAATTGATATTTACAATAATTTTTACACAAAAAATAAGAATATTATACATTTTTGAAAAATGGGCGTAGCCACGCCCACTTATGGTTACATGTGTATATGTTGGTAACCGCTGCACCAATTTCTTCCAAACTTGGCACAGTTGTTGGCCTAGGTGCAGCATACCAAATGACCGAAAATTTTTAAATTCGGACAATAACCACGCCCACATCCTATAAAACGGTAATTTGGCGAAATACGATATCTTCGATAAATCAGTAAATATTAAAGATAATTTATTCAAAATTGACGCCTGCAATAATTCTTTACCAAGAAATACGTTTATGATAAAATTTTGGAAAATGGGGGTGGCACCGCCCACTTATGATCACATGCATCTATCTCGGTAACCGTTCTACCAATTTGTAGCAAGCTTGGTATGGTTATTGTGCTTGTCACATATTGAAGCCGCTTTTCATATAACGGCAAATGCTTGAAACTTGGATATTTCGAAATTTAAGGACGCTAATTTACTCAAAATTGATACACCCCGGCTTACCATGTAGCGGTAGCTTTCGGAAAGGTGAAAATCATGTATTTAAAACTTGCGCCGCGTATTTAACGTTCGGCTCCGCCCGAACTTAGACTTTCTTACTTGTTTTTTTTTTCGCAACCTTTAATTGATAGGGGAACTTACGAAGATATATTTTGGTACGAATTTCCGTCTCATTTTGCAAATTGCGTTACAAAGGGGGTAAGACGATTTACAATCTTCAAAGTTATATTTTGTTCTGAAAGAAACGAAATTTGTCAAGGGATGATAGAATTTCGTTCCAAAATACATCATATTCTCGCCCTGTCGAAAAAATTAGCCCACACTAAAGGCAGTGTCACACGATTGGTACATTTGTACAAATACAAGAGAAATATTTGTGCATTCACACGATTGGGATACGAGTTGCACCAAATTTTGGGCAAATGCCCAATCGAGTGACACTGCCTTAATATATATTTATGCTTACTTGTTTCAATAAAAATAGTTATAATTTTTTCACTTAATGTGATTGAGGTTTTACACGAATTAACGTTAAGTTGTTATTTGATTGCAAATTAGAAAGTACCCGCGGCCCGACTTGAATTGAAACCTCAATTGCTTGCGCGTGAAAGATGTCTATACTCATTAGGGTGGTCCAAAAATTCATGATGGGCGGAAAAGGTTAAAACGTTAAGCTCTCAACTCTAGGATTTTTTTTTAAAAAAAATAATAATTTTGAGAACTGTATTTTATGTTAGAAAAACACTTTCGTAGAAATGGTATAGAATTTTGAGAATCCATATTTTTCGATCGGAAACTTCTTTTCTCTTAAGGAAACTTCCAGTAGCAATACACATTTGTTTATGTAATAATTTTTTAATAGTAACTATTTTTATAGGTCGTCCGAAAACCTCAAAAATGCAATGAAAAATCGTTTATAATAAAAAATGGTCAAATAAATAATGGGGTATTATTATTCGGAAGTCTTCTGAAGAGAAACAGGGGATGTCGATCGAAAGTATCGATTTTCAAGAATTCTATACCATTTCTACGAAAAAGGGTTTTTTCTATTTAGGAAAATTCTAGGCAGTGAGAGCATAACGTTTTAAACTTTTTTTTTGACCACCCTAATGTACACAGTACATACATATGTGGATATGTATTCGGCTTTTAATTTTTCATTTATATGTATGTACATACTTTTCGTTGATTGTTATGCGTGTGGCGCTTTGAGCTAGTCGATATTCAAGCTTCGACTTTGCATGCAAACAAGTTCAAGTGATCCACACTAGAGATGGGCGCGGGATAGCGGATCCCACGGGACCCACGGCACGGATTTAAAATTGGCCGGAATGGGCGGTATCGGGGAGATCTGTAAAAATATAGCGGGCGGAGCTGGACCAAAACCCTTTCCCGATACTCCCGATAAAACCGCAACCCCCGCAAATTCACAAAATCTTCCTTAAGAACGATGTTTGAAATATGAACTTTTAATTTTTTATTGAGACGAAAACGAACCGCAAAGCAAAACAAACAAAATAATCGGAAGATGCCAGATATTTCTTTATTATTTAAAATTAATTTGAAAGCATGAACATTTTTGTCAACCTTCGATCGGTTTGCAAACCACGCCACACACGTTGAAATCTCAACCGATCGTTTCAATTTGTTGTCCGTTTGTAGCCTGCTTTAGAGATAGATTTCGGGACCCGCGGTACCCGCGTTACAATTCTGAAAAACGTTGGGATAGGCGGGTTCGGGACTTAAATATCGAGTTTCGGGATGGGCGGGATCGATATTAAATATTTAGTCCCGTGCCCATCTCTAATCTACACCTCAATTGCTTATGCCCTGTAACGCACTTCAGCTACCAACCAACCAAACAATGGCTTACTTTTGTTATTCGACACTTTCTATTGCTGAAGCATGCGTTGATGATTTCGTATGTACGTAAAGGCAAACCTTCCATGATTGTCATAAAAAAGATACATTTCGTATGTACGTATTTTCGATAATCATGCCAAAAAGTGAAAAGATATGTGTGTTTGTAGGTGTTTCGCACGTATAATGCATCCAAAAATATGATTGCGTTGATAATAATGTAATGAAGTATATATACGTATATACATGTACTCTAATTCAACTAGAAAAAGCCTCGAGGTTATTTTCACTTTCGATCATTTTAACCGGCTGCAATATTTTTTTTTAATATGATACCGGACAACTT
This sequence comes from Rhagoletis pomonella, assembly GCF_013731165.1. NCBI lineage: Eukaryota > Metazoa > Arthropoda > Insecta > Diptera > Tephritidae > Rhagoletis > Rhagoletis pomonella. The sequence goes on along the minus strand of NW_023458564.1, from coordinate 20,375,964 downwards.
CGGACCTTGTTAACTGGTTACGGTAATTCTTTTTTATCGCAAAGGTGGTCACAACCTAATTTTGTTTAATGCCGATCATTGAATAAACTTTGAATATGTATAAGCTTTGAAGTCGGCTTTTTTTTCTTTAAAAATTACCTGTTATAAGAGGGCATGTATAATTAAATTAAAGGGGTAAAATAGTCCACCTATGTACTAAAAATGCCGCTAACTTTTACCATTACTTTGTTTTTGTTGCCTGTTGACCTTAAGTCACTTGTTGAGTCAAATATAAGGTTTTTGCCAAATCCCGGAAATTGACAATGGAAAGTTTTCGGAAAACAATTTATGTATTAAGCGAGCATTTCTGGTTCGTTCAAGATTCATTTTACAACTAGCATTTTACCAAATTTTTCAAATATGAATTTAATTCGAAATGTGATTCGTCAAAAAGACTTTTACGCACTCAATTTTTTATGCAACTCTACACAAAATTTATAAATCAATTCCGTGACGAAAATTAAACGCATTTTTTAACTGCCTTTGAAACGTAGGGAAAATCTTTTTGATTCGTACGAATCGTTGTAAAAGTTCTGTTTTTTATTTTGTATTTCTAGCAGTAGACGGAATTTCACAACGTTCCGAATAAATAAAAAAAGATTTTCCATACGTTTCAAAGGCAGTTAAAAATGCGTTTAATTTTCGTCACGAAATTAATATCATAAATTTTGTGTTTCTAGTTCAGCTTTCGTCACTCGAAAAGTTTACCTCAAAGTGGTGTTTTATTTGATATCAATTATTTTGCGGTAGCAAATTTAAAATCGACGAAAATACAAACAATAATCTAAATGTTTTATTTTTCTCAAATAAATTGCTAAACATATTATCTAAACCTAAATTATGTATTCAAATCGATGTGCCCATTGAAACATATAATTTTTCGAGTACGGAATAAAGCGAAATAGAATGAGCATATCCTTTGTACTCGAAAAAATTAAAAATAAACAAAAACTTATGAGAAATGATAAAGACTTATCAACTTGGTACCAACTTTGGATACAATAAACAACTGTATTCGTCTGATTGTCTCGTAGTTTATTTTTGATAAGATTTCTTCACATGTGCTTTTTTAAGAAGTTTTACTTCTATTACGTGTACGATGTTGCACTCGTGCTATTGAATTAATGCTTTTTTCTCAAGTAGTTTTGCTCAGTGGCAATTTATACATATGTATGTAAGTAGTAGCGGCACATTGGGTGAACTAAATGCATTCATACATACATATTTATGTACGACTGTAGGTAATATTGTATGCGTCTTCCCAGGTAGGTTAAGTGCGGGTGATAAACCCATGTAGCATAGTTAAATATTGTGTACATACCTGCAATTAAAATGGGGAAAATGTTGCAATTTCGGCATGGGACTGAAAAAAACTCTAAAATATACACAAATTGTAGTTTTCTTCAACTTGTCAACTCGCGGGAAATTCCACGGTTTGCAGGGAATTTCGGTTTAAGTGGCAATCGGGAAATGGGCAATTTTTTCGGGGAACTGGGTATGTTATTTTTATATCTTAAAGTAACCAAATTAGATGGATATGTTAATTTTTAACCATTTGACCCTTTTTGGAGCGTCATTTTTTCAATTTGAATCGCAATAGCTATATACCAGATAAAAGCTAAGGTTTTGGGCTAGGTTTGCGGAAACATAGTATAAAATCGACTGACCAGTTTTTAAGAAGATGCCCGAAATGTAGTTTTTCAGCAGCCCGATTTTTAGTTTTCAGGCGATAACGTTATGACATATTTATATTTGATAAACACGAAAGATAGTGTCCGATAGCTTGTTTGAAGACCCTTCTACTGATATCCACATCAATGACATGGACTGAGTAGTGCGGCCTCAGTGGTTATTTAAAAAGTTGCCTTTTTTCGAATTTCAGGCAGCAGCCACGCCCAGAAAGGCATAAGAATCAAACCATCCTGGAACAAAACCTTCTTAGTTTTTTTTGAACTTTAATTCCTGAAAGTTTGAAGAAAATTAAATGAAGGTACGTACAGACGCCACTACATACCAAAGCATCTCGTAGTGGAGACGCGAACCAAAACACATTTAGCTCTATATCTTTCCAAGTAGCAGCCGGAACTTAATATATAAAGTATAGTTTGAAAGGTATTGGCCTATAGAATAACACTAAATATGTTGGGTGTACCCACATGCCCCCTTAAAAAAAACATTTTTTGTTTCGCAGCACTTTAGCCTAATTTTTAAGAATCCGGTTAATCGTTTGTGAAGCTTGAATACGTTTTCTGGACACACTCTGCAATACCTTTCCAACGATATCTCAAACATGTCGATTGGACGTCTGGATAAAAACTTCCAAATCTCGTGTATATATATAGCGAGTCATTTCAGCATGTTACTGTGGCTGCTTTCGTCACTCGCGCACTGCCGTGCGCTGTGTTAACTGTTACGGCCCTCGTTTGAACAGAGTAGTTTTAATGAAAAAATAAAACTTTCGTAAACAATTTTTTTATTGAATGAATGAATTTTTAGAATATGTACGTACTTATTTTGTTGCTTCTTTTATTGTTATTATTAACAATTTTTTCTCCTATTGCAGATCTCATAAAAACTTTAAAATCTTACTTGTATGTCTTAAGCTGTGTACAACGGCAAGTTACAAAATTATTTTATTTTTGTAGTAAGAAATTTTATTTTCATTGAATATGTGTATGTGCATTTTTGTGTACTATATTTGTCTACTTTGGCCTACAAATCAAGACTCCCACTAGAAAAGTTCATATTATCATAAGAAAAAGCTCTGCAAAAAATTTCCGAATTGGAAATCATTTTACAAAGTGTAAAATATTTTCTACCCAAATAATTCAAAAAATTTGCAACAGAGAGCGAATTCAAGAGTGTAACAACCTGAGAGAGTTGCAAATTCTTGCATGCAAAAATTTTACTAGCTTTACTTTACTTAGTGTGTTTTGTTAACATTTTCTGTTGTAATTTGTGTGAGGGTAACTACCGGTGGGTCTCGTGGGACCTACCTAACACATACTTGTATATAAGTAGTGCCGTGTTACCCACCAGAGGTCACATCAGTACTTTCAATCGGTGTGACGCACCGGTGGTGTACATGGCAGCGAACGTGTTAAGCACCAGTTTTTCAGGTCACGACTGTGGTTTAGACTTAGTTTAAACAGTCGAGCTGGCTGGTTTAAATTAAGGTTAGCCAATCAAATGTCAGCCAGCTGTTGAGGAAAAACGCAGTTTTCGTTATCTAAGTTTAAGCTTGCCCTGAAAAACAGGCCCTAAGTGGATGATTTAATGAAACAAATTTAGTGAAATGAAAATATGGATGAACAGTTTAAATCTAATATTATATTTTTTGATTTGTATGGCGATGGGAGATACTATTCCCAATCAAAAAGAAAATTGCACGCCAAAATTCAACCATCAGAAAGTGTAAAAATGGCGTTAGTTGTAAGTTTTTCCTAGTTTTGCGTTCGTAACTTTTTCGGACAATTTTCTCTTCCTCTCTATTTTGCTATCTATTTTCCCTGTACGCTCTCGCTGTAAGTACATACTTACTGGAAAAGTTATTGAATGGACCTGATATGTTTTAGTGGCACTTAATGTGCTACTACCTGCAATTTTGAAATAGGCCTAAACAAAACTTTTCAAAATTTAAAATTTACCTCAAAGAATTACATTAGAGTCCGACCGATTCCAATTTTTTTTTCAGGTACCGATGCCGATTAATCGGCATATGGGGAAAGAATCGGCCGATGCCGATTCCATAAAAAATTACAAATAAATGTATTAATTCATAAAATTAGTTCATTTCACGGAGTTAAAAAAATAAACAAAAGAAAAGAAATAATTGAATTAATTGGCTTGTTATGCAACATTACATACACATGTATGTACTTACATACATATGCAAGTGTAAAAATATATGTACATATATCACATTTATGTACATTACGTAAAACACTTTTTTTATGGTGCTAAGCAAAAAATATTTAGGAACATACACACAAACAACAATATACACTCTTTTGCACTCAATGCATAAGAACTTATATGCTAGGTATGTATGTACATACATATAGTGGTCCACAAAATAAAAGAATTGCGATATTTTGACCGATTTTGTCTTTTTTATTTAATGTTTATTATTTTTTTTTATAAAATTCTAGCTGGTATACAACAAACACCATATAAATTCAGATTTCAAACTTTGTACAAAAATTAGAAAAATTCTGCTTATTTTCACCAAAATTTCAAACTTTTTAATCAGAATTTTGGTATGCAGTTTTGTAGACCATTTCATTCTAGTATAATGAAGTGCAAGTTTCAAGCTGATATAAAATCCCGTTAATTTTTGGCAATTTTTTTTGCTGGCAGTGTTTCCATATAAAAGAAAATTGTCGCACATGCTTTTGTATGGAAAAAACGTTAAACACCTTCAACAAAAAATAAAATCATTTTTGTGCGCTGTCTGCAAATGTTTTTTAATGTTGGCTGTCGCTTCACCTGAACATTTGAAAAGAAATTCCAAAGAATCGGCAAAGAATCGGCGAAAAAAGGCCGATGCTCAAGTTTGTGCCGATACTAGCCGATGCCGATGCCGATGCCGATTAATCGGTCGGACTCTTAATTACATACGTACACATGTATGTATGTATATACTTAGCTTCAAAACTATAGGATATATGAAAATGTTGTAGACATATTGGAGATCGGCACGCAATAATTCATTAATTAATTTTGCACAATTTATTATAATCATGCACAATGTAAGGATTTAGCGTAACTTTCGGGCGTCTGTGGTATGTCTTCCGTTACCCGATTTTGAAAATTCTTTGCAGGATAATCAATGTGACCAAACGATTTTTTTTTATAATTTTCACACAACTTTAAAGTTCAACTCAATTCAAATAAGTATATAAATTAATCAACATTATTTTTTGAAACATACATCATGAATTTAGCTTTAAATATACCTGTGCTTAAACTTTTTCATATTTCAGAAATCCGCATGTTTATATTTACTAAGGTAGTATGCAATAAAAAGGAATTCTTTGTTCCATCCTACGGTTTAATTAAACAGGACAACACTGCTTGTGCTTATTATGAATCCGTAAGTATAAAGTTCTCATCAGATCCATATTTTGAGAAAAACGAGGTCAAATTGTAAAAAAATCGCCTTTTTTGCAATATTTGAGAAGCTTTAGCAAAGAATGAAAACCTGATAGAACTTCACCTTAAGCTTAAATTAAGCTAAAACTCTCGATTATAGTCCCTTTAAATACCATCCCTGCACTTTGACCTGATGGTCACTTATAGTCATTTATTGAACGATAACAAAATACTGGTGTATTGCGCTATTGAAAGAAAAAAAATTGGGCCAAGATCAGTTTTTACTGTTCACCAAATTACTATAAGTGACCTTAGGGTCAAGGTGTAGGGATGCTATTTGCAGGGATCGTAGGTGAAAGTTTAAGTTCTAACTAAAGTCTATCTAAATGGTTCTATCATTATTTGTTTATTTGCCAGAGATTCTAAAATATTGCAAAAAAGCGATTTTTTAACACTTCGACCTCTTTTTCCTCAAAATTTCGTATCGAAAAAAATAAGAATGTGAAGTAAAAAAGGTAAAAAGGAGTGTTTACCTTTTGAGGAGGTCTTTTTACTCTTTGGGGGCGATGGAAGATATTTTGTGGCAAAGGAGGAAGTGAAGACGGGGAGTCTACTCTGTATTACGATTCGAAAAGCAAATCATTCGGGTTCTAATACTTAGCACTATGAATTTATATTAATCCGTGTCTCAGGTACTTTCCTTAGCATTATTATCTAAATGATTTGATTCTTTTTGAATTAAAAGCGAAAAACTACTTTTTAAAAAATCTTCCATATGCATATATGTACATGTCGCGCACCTTTTTCAAAAGGAGCACGCGAATCTCACAAGATTTAAAATTACCTTCAGTTTTGTATGAAGAACAAGATTCCAACAAGAAATTTTACTTATTTAGATACAACTTAAAAAAATAGATATGAACTAAAATAAGCAAAAAAAACCGACTTCAATTCTCATATAAAAATTTAAGAGTACCGTTAATATCTTCAGGATCCAATGATCAAATCTAAACCGAATTAGTATTATATAACTCGGTTCACGTGGTCCAAAGCTATGCGGTAACATACATTCATTTTTTTGAAGTCGGTTACAAAGGTAAAAAAACACTAGTTGCGTATGTAACGTATACGCCACGTAGCACCATTCGCATTCATCTCGCACGCCTTAAACTGAAAGCCATATTATTTAAAAGTGATTACATATTGGCGTTTAATATTTTTACACATTTACATCCTTATGCACATTTATATAACTTTCTTCATGTGTATAACAATTTAACCCTGCTTTGATATCCCGCGTCTGCGAGACGTATGCTTTTTAAACTTTTCGCTGTCTCTTTCGCGAAATGAAGATGGAAATCGGTGGGATTCACCTTTGAAATGAAGAATATTTATAAGGAAAATGCATTTAAATAATAAACAAATTTTTATAAACTCCATATCTCTGAAAAAAAAATTTCATAAAATTTGTATTACAATATACATAATTATGGCAATAGTCTAAGAGCCAGTGACATTTTTTCGAGATCATTTAGTTAAGGCCTATTTTTTGCCAGCGCGTTACGGGGGGTATGTTGAGTTGGCATCCGTGATATTAGACCCTGGGGAGGGTAGCACTGCGAGGAAGAACGCCCTTAACTTGTAAAAATCATCGACCAAAAATATGATTTAGTTAAGGCTGCAATTTTACCCACGAGGCTCTGATAGTCCACAATTATCAAGTTACATTGGCAGGACGATCAGCCGATAGTAAAAGGGTGGCAGAACGCCCCAAACGTGTGACGAGAGCAATGAAATTTTTATTATTTGGTTAAGTCTGAAATTTTCATATGTTATTCTTTAAACGAATTCAAGTCTAAATTTAAATTGGCAGATCGAAATTCCGGTATTAACTACCTGGCGGAACGATGCAAATGTCCTTTTCGCGCGCCTTTTTTTGTTTGTTTTTTTCGCAAATATTTTATAAAAATATATATGTAGTTCATACTACCACATAAACACGAAAATTAAATGTCTAAACTTTGTGCAAAACTCAGAAAAATTCAATAAATTTTGTTGAAAAGTTTCAATTTTCTAATCAGATTTCGTAGCAAAATTTTGATTATGCAGTTTTGTCAAAATGTTAAATTAAACAAAAAAGAAAAAATTTAATCTGTTTTGAGTAGCTCTTCAATAGTTCTAGAGTTCCTGAGAAGGAGAAAGAAAGTTCTGCAAAATTACGCCGAAAAAACACTTTTTTCGAAAAAGTGGAAAAAGTTAAATTTAAAAAAAAAAAAAAATTTATTCTGATCTAAGTAGCTTTTCAATAGTTCTAGAGTTCCTGAGAAGGAGAAAGAAAGTTCTGCAAAATGACGCCGAAAAAAACATTTTTTTCCAAAAAGTGGAAAACGTAAAATTTTGAAAAAAAAAATTAAATATGTTCTGAGTAGAGCCAAGAAGAGACTTTAACGCTGGATTGCTCAGTGGGTCGCAGTGCAAAAAGTGCTCGTTTATAGTAGCATACTTTTGTGTGCTATACTTTTATTAAAAGTTGAGATTTTTTTCTATAAATAAAAGCATTAAATAAAGTAACGATAGTCGAGAACTCGAATGAAATTGTGAAAATTCTTTTGTGGCCTATAGTTAGTGAAATTTCGATTTCTAAAGTGATAACAATGTGCCGGTACTACGACGCGCCTACAAGTGAGCTGCATTCGCTTATCATAACGGTCATCTTGGTGTTGCAATGCGTGCATAACGGTTAGTGGAATTTCAAAAGGAATTTTTGGAGTTTTTGAAAGCTATATATGTACATACGCGCACATAGTTTAAAATAAAATAAAAATAAACTGAAGAACAAAGTTTTGGGGAAATATACTCGCACTGATAAAATATCGTAGAAAAACTCAGAAAATGTGATTGATAAGTACAAAAAACAGTCAAAAATTCAAAAAAAAATAAAAAATTGGTGGAGTAATAATATGTTTGAAGCATATATGTAATACTCCTATATTGGCAGTAAGAGCTAGTACCGTCCGAAAACACTACAGTACAGATATATCAATAAACACGTACGAAAGAAAAGGAACACATACGTTTATAAATAAACATGTACACAACACATATACAAAAACGGCACTCAAGTACACGATACATTGACAAAAACGGTACTAGACTGTCTCGCTTTGATTTCGGAATGCTTACACATTGAGAAGTTAGCTTACTGCCAATATAGGAGTATTGCATATATGGTTTGAAGTGTTTTGAAATAAAAATTTAATTAAATTAATTAAATTATCTATTATTTATAAATAATAATTAAAACTTTACAAACTGATAAAATTGATAAGTACGGCTTATCTTGGACCCCAAAGCGTAGCTTTCGCAATTCCCTGCACATTCGCATTTTATGGGATTTAAAAAAATATGAATAACATTGTCGTAGCTTAAGTAGTGAGCGCGAGCTTTAGACTAAAATAATACTTTCGAGAATCGACTATAATATATATATTTTTGAGCAGTGCCGGAAATATTTCATAGACAGTTATGAGGACCATGCGGTTTTTATAAAATTCACTTCCTGAGTATTGTACAAAAGATTAAAAAATATAAGCATTTTTAGGGGTGGGCAACGCGCTGCTGAAGTGTCTAAAAACCACGATTTTTTGTATGGAGATTTTTTGCCTTCTATCTTTGCAGCTTTTAAAACTGTGGCTTTTAAAAAAGAATATAATTTTGTACAATGCACTTACTGTAGTATGTACATTAGGGCGGGTCTATTTGTATGGGAGATTTTTTTCGACTATCAACGTATAGCGTAGGAGGATTCTACTTGTAATTGTAAGCAAATTTGCCGAAGAAACCATGGAGCTAAAATCAATTTGGAGTTTGCCAAATTGCGAAAATAGGTTTTCTAGCATTTCGCCGTAGTGTCGTAAAGAAGTGCTTAAATTTTGTATAAAATCATGCTATAAGTGGGTTTTTGGTGTGAGGAATCTATTTATGCACTTATCTTTTTCTTAAAACTTCCACAAGAGGGCGCAACGGTGAAATTTTCGCATTTCCTTGAAAACTATTTTGGCAATTTGGCAAACTCCAAATTAATTTTAGACCCATGGTTTCTTCGGAAAATTTGTTTACAATTACACGTAGAATCCTCCTGCGCTATAGGCGCATAGTCAAACAAAAATTGACCCGTCCTAATGTACATATGTAGTATATCTGATCATACGTTTTCGAAAACAAATTAAACAAAAAAATTTAGTCTCGCAAAATAAAACAACTCGTCATAAAAAAAATATTTTAAAATTGTTCTTGAAAAATTGCCATTTGTTAAAACATGGGTTTATAGATAATTAAACAAGGATTACGATGGTGTGATTTTAGATCCCTAATTTACTGGTCTTCACTATGTAAATAAACTTCAAAAAATGCAACTATTTATAACTAAAATAGCTTAAGGACAATCATGAGGACCTTACACATAGAATTATTTAGCCTGTTTCTCTAGCTTAAAAAACGACGTTAGACGAAGGCTTTACGTTGAGTAGAATCCGAGATATACCGATTGGACGAAGTATACAATTGAACAGAATCACAAAAAAATTAAACTTTGACATATCATATCTCGAAGAAAAAAAAAGACAAAAAAAAACCTGTTAGTTTATTTCATGAAAGGATCCATAATAAAATTAGGGATGCAACTTACTTAAAATTAGGGATGCAAAGGATGTATCGATATTTTTGAAATATCGATGGTATCGGTTCAAAATTCAATGTTTGTTATCGATGTTTACAATTATTTTTCAAAAATTTTTTATTACTCATTCTTTGGTGTCCAATTTTGATAATGCTAGCCCAACGCTTGAAAAAAAGAACGTACCACCCGCCTGTGATAGAAAATAGTCATTATGCAGGGTCTTAGAATCTCAAAAAAAATCAGGCCTTATAAATTTCGAACCCGGCGGCCTAACGATAGTATACATTTTTACTCTACATTACTACTATTTCTATAAGTATTTATAGGAAAGTATAGGAAGGTGAAATAAATAGTGGAAAATGAATTCATATGTATTCCATTTGTCTAATTGCATTGTAAATTGTAAAGCATCGAAAACCATCGCTGTAACGATTTTTTTTCTGCCTATGAATTTTAGCATCGATATTTATGTTTTCGATGTATCGATGTTACTCCTCAGAATTTGCGTCCCTATTTAAAAAAGGATACCTCATATATGCTCTTGGTATGATTTTCCTGCTCTTCATTAAAGCTGAATATCTGCAAAGAAGAGGCTTTACTGTGTCCTGTTCGTTTTCAGTAATTAATTGCAAACGATGGCCAGCCTTCTAGTTTGGGTGATAAAACTGTGCAATTGTGAAAGAGGAAGCGCTCTAGAACATTGCATAACCTATCGTTTTTTCGCAGGGCGTTCTTGAGCCATTTTCTGAGATAAGGGCGTTTTCGAACCGGCTGCAGAGATAGGTCGATCTGCCACTTAGCCTTCGATATTTCAAATGTTTTACAACAAACCTATAAAAAACATCGAATAGAAGTAAAAAAAAAAATTAAAAATTTTTGTTGAGAAAAGATTATCGGTTATTAAAACATACTTACTTGGTAAAGTTTTAAAGTTAAGTAAACGTTATAGTTTTATTTTATAAAGATTTCTTAAGGGATATATTCTTATACGGTTAAAAAATTCGTATGTTTAACAATTTTACAGCAATTATACGAAACAGCAGCAGGAAAATTCAAAAAATTTAATTTTCCTATGTATTTTTGGATAGTGGCTAGAAGTTAGCACTTCATATACATACATACAATGCTATAAAACGAGGTTGCATTTTAATACTAATTTTAGTCTCCATTAATTGATCTTAACCAAATTTCTACTGGTATTTGAATAAATTTACCAGCATCTATGGGTATGTGAAAAAATCGCTAGATAACTACCAAAATCGAGCAGATCAAGAATGTCTTAAAAAAAAATTTGGCCATTAGAGTGTTCAAATTAAGTTATGCATTGCTTATTCGATTGCAAATTCAATACTTGTTTGTTCTTAAGTGAACTAATTTTAATTTTTTTTTTGCAATTATTGTGATAAAAACTTATAACCAAATATTTAAAAAATCAAGCAATTACTTATTTATCCTCAAATAAACCAATAAAGTGTATTACATAATTGAGTACATTCAAATTAATCTAAAAAAAAAAACTACTAATTAAATAATTTAATCTGCTTAACTACTTTTACTCTATTACATATCTCTTCTGCATTTCCCATTTGTCTGTGTTAAATTCGAAAATTTGGCATAATCTCAGGTGCAGCGATAAAATGCTTTGTGTGCGATTCCAGCGATAATCCCAGTTGTGCGGATTTAAAATCTAATAGCAGCATTGTGGCAGAGGTGAGTGTGTAAGAACAACTACACTTTAAATTACGCAGTATTATCCCAGCAGCAAATGGAATGCTTTCTGCATTGATGCCTCATCGGTGACAAGTGATGGCATTTGATTACACTGCCTCCTTTTTCTTTTCAAATATGCAATGGAATTCATTAGATTTCAGAAGCAATTCATGCATATTGTAATGTGATTGCATTATATTCATAGTTTCGCTGCTGGGATACATTTATTTATATATTTTTATATGTGTGTATGTGTGCACTTGTGTGCTTTAGCAATTAATGAGAATTTCGCTACCAGAAGAAAAGAAAATTGCTAAAATATACGACTTTTGACAATAACTAGTTTATCCGTATGGGATTAAAGCGCGAAAATCATATCATCAATGCTTGCTTATAAGTGCCTCTGACAATAGTTTTGAAAAAAAAAACGGACAAAACTCGACTTTGTTTTTTTAATGATAGACTGACTAGGGGTCGCAGAGCCAGAATATGATAATCATTTGTTTCCAAAGACCGGGTTTCGAGATTAATGGCAATATTTCCGAAAGAAGTCAAAAAACAAAAACGATAATTTTATCTATATGTATGTATCTCGAAAACCGTTCATTTGAAATAAACTATTCACTGCCTTGTTGGCCGTTTACCAACTTTTCACTTTACATAAAAAGGAAAATTTTCGTGGAAAAAGAGGGTGGAAATTGTATTACCTAAAAGAGATTTATCAAATTTTAAGTAAAAAAAATATAAGTGGCTAAAATGTGTGGAATTATACATTTGTATTGGCTTACAAAACGAACGATTATGTCCCAGAAAAAGGATTAGAAATTTAACAAGTGTAATTTGATTCGCTTGTGTGCATGTGTGTAGGCGTCGTTGTTTAGCCAAGTGTGATGTCAAGTGTTTTGTTCGTAATGTGTGTGTGTGCATGTAAGGATGCATGGCGAGAGATCTGTGGACGCGTGCGGGCGATAAAAGCGCGTAAGCGGAAGCGTTGGTTCCGCCATCATTGAAGGGTTGTATAGTACTTTTTCGTTGTTTTTTTTTCTCAAAAGCTCGTGTGGACTGGCAGCCGCCGTGGTCGTGGCATTCGGTAGGTTCAGGGCTCGATCCCTGGTCAACGCAACATCCAGATAAAATTTTGTTTCTAATAACGGTCGCCCCTCGGCAGGCAATGGCAAACTTCTGAGTGTATTTCTGCCATGAAAAAAAACTTCTCATTAAAACCATATGCCGTTCGGAGGCGGCGCGCCATGGTTTGAAATCCGAATCTAGCTGGACAAAACTACGCTCACGCTTTGGTAAAATTGGACACCACTTTGTTCCTATATGTTTTTTTTTCCAAGACGTTGAGTTCGAACCTGTAGTCAGGAACTTTAAAAAAACCTGGTATTTAGGAGTTTTTAGGTTTTTTCCTCAAAAATCCATTATTGTTTGACAGGGTGTCCTAGACCACCAGTCCCCCTTCTAAAATAGAGGAAAATGCTTTTTCTTTTTTTAAAACCTCAAAGATATGAACCACCAAGTTAGCGATGCTCTACCGTTAAACTGATCGAAGGTCCATTATTTCAACCGGAAGCCCAATTCAGAATAAAACCTTCAGAAAAAAGTTATGTATTTTGACCGCAGAATCCGAATGTCCCATCTAAAAAATTTACTTCCGGTCAATTTAAACCACTTTCGGAAATCGGAAATACGACTAAAACCAGAGCACCCCCCATTTTGGTGATTCGTATTTTTTCGTTTCCCAATAAAAACAATTTCGTTCACTTAAGAAGTCAAGGCCGAGTTGAAGTTCGAAGATCATTTAGAGGTCGAAAAAGTCACTTTCGAGAAAAAAGTTTCAAACAAAAGTTGCATATTTTTATGCGCAGAATGCGAATATGTGGCAAAAGCATGCATAGCCTAGTAAAAAATTGACTTCCGGCCAGTTTAAGCCACTTTCGGTCGAACCCCGAAGTCGGCGATATGACCAAAAGATAGAGCACCCGCGATTTGGTATTAATACTTTTGCGTTTTCCAAAAAAAAAACATTTTCCTCCATTTTACAAGGGGCTGACGTTAGGCCGAGACACGCCAAGATATCGAGCCCTAACCGCCAAAATAACGTAAGCGACATTTTTTTCAAAACTTTCTTTTTGATGCAGAAATGCATCTAGATGCTCTAGGAATATTTCTGCATCAAAAGAAAAATTTTTCGCTTACGTTATTTTGGCGGTTAGGGCTCGATATTTTCATTTTAAGTTTTCATTTTGAATGAAAAAATGTATGGCCATACTCGTCGTACATGGCGTATGAGTAACATTATTCTGCTCATTACAATTGCAATTACATTCCTCACTAATACCATGTTCTGACCGACATCGAAAACATGTTTTCGTTGCTAAAACCGGTTTTCGACCTAAAACGTGTGTTTTCGTCCATGTAAAATGTGTCAAACGAAAACCAGTTTTCGCTGAAAACTACTTGAAAACTCACGTTCCACTCATTCCAATCGGTGTCTTCACTAGTTTTTTTCGATTATTTCCCGAAGTGGAAGTCATATTTTATCATCTTTAATATGCCATTTCGTATTTATTGTTAATTGGCGGGCCAAAGTAAAATAAGAATGAAAGTAAGAGGTTGCTAATGAAAAGAAAATGAGGGAAAAGCATTTTGGTTTTGTTTTTGTGTAGCAAAACTGTAATCAGAGGATGTAAGAAATGTCAACGAAAACACTAACAGCCGGTGTGAACAGCCTTCAACCCACAATCCCAAAACTCGTCTTCAAAGTGTTTTCGTTGTCGGTCAGAACATGGTATAAGACTGATTAGAAATCAATTCCTTCAGTCCACAGCAAAGGAATTCAGAAGTAATTTCAAATGTATTTTTTTTTTTTTAATTCAATTACAAGGTATTGCGTATGGTAATTGGAATAAATTATGTACGTGCTATTATTGTAACTTTTTTCCAATTCCTTAGAAATTTTTTTTATTGTACCTTGTTTCTTGCAATTTTATTAGTTGCATTGTAATTTTACCGCGACAGTTCTAGTCTTGTTTTATTTATTTATTTATTTATTTAGTGTACAGAAAATGAAATATGCGTAATCATATATAAAGTATTTATTTTTACTATGCATTATTTCCCTCAGTGTAGTGATCCTATTTAGGTATAAATTATGTATTCAAGGCTTTTAGCAACTAAGAACTCGAATAAATAGTCCACAAATTATTTAAAATTTTTTTTCGATTACATACTTTTTAAATTAATGGAATTGGAAATTTTATTTTCCCATTCAGTTCAACTGAATTGAAAAAAGTTTATTTCATTCTCAATTCCTTTCAAAGGAATTGAAAAAAATACATTACTAACACATAACTAATTCCAATTACAATATTCAATTCCTTGTAATGGAATAAAGAACTTTTTTTTTAAAGTTGAGGAATTGAAAAAGTTATAAATTCCTTTGCTGTGAACTGACGGAATTGATTACCTTGTTTCTAATATTAAGAAATTTTTCCATAAATTTAGCTAGAATTACATCTTAAAACTTGTAGGGTGTACTGAAGCGCTCCCCATAAAGTAGTAAATTCATATTGTGGGTGTTGAAACCTATCTTGTTATCAGGTTACCTGAAAAATTGAGATATCTTAACGAAACTTTGTACATGCACTTCTATTTCGGACAATAACCACGCCTACCTCCCATATAACGGTAATTTTCAGAAATACGAAAACTGCGATATTTAAGTAACTACTGAAGATAATTCACTCAAAATTGACATTTAGAATAACTTTTAGACGAGAAATAAGAATATTAAAAATTTTTGAAAAATGGGCGTAGCCACGCTCACTTATAGTTACATGTGTATATTTTGGAAACCGCTGCACCAATTTCTTCCAAACTTGGCACAGTTGTTAACCCTGGTACAGCATACCAAATGGCTGAAAATTTTTAAAATCGGACAATAACCACGCCCACATCCCATATAACGGTAATTTCGAGAAATGCGAAATCCTCGATAAATCAGTAAATATTAAAGCTAATTTATTCAAAATTGACGGTTGCAACAATTCTTTATCATGAAATACGCTTATGATAAAATTTTGGAAAATGGGCGTGGCACCGCCCACTTATGATCACATTTATGTATATTGGTAACAGTTCTAGGAATTTGTACCAAACTCGGTATGATTATTGTGCTTGCCACATAAAAGCAAACCGTTGAAAATTATTGAAATCGGACTAAAATTACGGCCGCTTTTCATATAACGGTAAATTTCAAAAATGCTTGAAATTTCAATATTTCGAAATTTAAGGATGCTAGTTTACTTAATATTTATACACCCGCTTATCATGTAGCGGTAGCTTTCGGAAAGGTGGAAAACATATATTTAATACTTGCTCCGGGTATTTAATGTTCGGCTCCGCCCGAACTTAGACTTTCTTACTTGTTATTCATATAAATTGGGGAAAACTGGCGTTGATTTTTATTTAATCTTTTTTCGCAAACGGTCTTGCGCATATTCTTCCATAAGAAATTCATGTTTATATGGGAAAAAGTGCAAAAAGCCGTTAAAAAAAATATAATAAAAATCAATGCGATTTTTTAGCCGCTAAAAATTTGCACTTACATTACTTAAATTTTATAAGTCTTGCAACTGCATACTCAACAATTTTATAAAAATTCTGGTTAAGAAGTTGAAAATTAAAATAAAAATGTTTGGAATTTTTCTTAATTCTGTATAAAGTCTGAAAGTTTGATTTTCATATCTTTATGGTTTTTGGTAAAGCATGAACCATATTTTAATAAAAGAATCAAAAAAAATTGCGTTGAAACCATTTGACGCACGTCAAAGAGAACAAAATCCTTTTTATGATAATTGTTTTTTTTTTGTTTCTGCGCTTTAAGAGCGGCATTTTTTCTTTCTTTATTATGTTTAACAATATCAGGAATACCGAGTTCATCCCCTTCGTCTTTTGCAGAGGATAATAACAATCATCGCCCATTGTCATACGCAAATTATTGAAAATCAATTTCAATTTACTGAATGATCACTCACATGAAGCTGAAGAAATAGGCGACGTCAGAATCAGTTGCACCACATTGAATGCTCTCGGCATTGCAGTTTTCAGTTTGATTGCTACCTTCGAGGTATCTTCAAAATTTAGAACAGTTTTTGGAAGCGTTCAGAAGTATTTGCAATCCGGCTTGAAAACATCAGTAAAAACAAGTAAAAAAGTCCAAGTTCGGGTGGAGCCGAACATTAAATACCCGGCGCAAGTATTAAATATATGTTTTTCAACCTTTCCGAAAGCAACCGCTAGATGGTAAGCCGGGGTATATCAATTTTGAGTAAATTAGTCAATCAATTAGTAAATTTCGAAATATTGAAGTTTCAAGCATTTCTGAAATTTACCGTTAATTTTAGTCCGATTTCAATAATTTTCAACGTTTTGCTTTTATGTGGCAAGCACAATAGAAAAAAAGAGTTTGGTACAAATTGGTAGAACGGTTACCGATATACATATATGTGATCATAAGTGGGCGGTGCCACGCCCATTTTCCAAAATTTTACCATTAACGTATTTCTTGGTAAAGAATTGTCAAGCATCAATTTTGAATAAATTAGCTTTAATATTTACTGATTTATCGAAGATTTTGTATTTCTCTAAATTACCGTTATATGGGATGTGGGCGTGGTTATTGTCCGATTTTTTAATTTTCGGCCATTTAGTATGATGTACCAAGGCCAACCACTGTGCCAAGTTTGGAAGAAATTGGTGCAGTGGTTACCAAGGTATACACATGTAACCATAAGTGGGCGTGGCTACGCCCATTTTCCGAAAATTTATAATATTCTTATTTTTCGTCTAAAACTTATTGTAAATATCAATTTTGAGTGAATAATCTCCAGTAGTTACTAAAATATCGCAGTTT
>NW_023458564.1:20274336-20358423 GCF_013731165.1 Rhagoletis pomonella | reverse complement strand
GATTTGCAAAACTTACTTTGGAGATTTCTTAGCAAAAAGGCAAAATTAGGCACTGAATCGATGGATATACCGGACATAAATGACGTGTTTAGCGCCATTTCTATTTGCAATATTTATTAATTTCCTTAAATTTAAACAAAAAAAAATGCAAATCGCACCGATTTCAAATCGTACGAATTGCAGCACATGCTCGAAAAATCTATCTCGAATTTTTCAATTTTTTTTATAATGCATAATAATTAAGGAACTCCATAACAAAACACTAGAATTATAATTTCTTAGATTATTGAGGAAAAAGGTGTAAATTCATAAAAAGGAACCTAAGTTAAAGTAACCTGGTTAAAGTTAAATTTTTTTAAAGAATGAAGTTAAATTGAAGAAAAGTGTCCAAAAAGGCTATACTTTAACACGTCTACCACGAATTGGATTAAATAAACTTTGAATTTAACATCAAACCTCTCAATTGGCATAACGTCATTCTCCACTATAAAGCTTGAATATGGAACTGTTCTGTTATGCTCAAGGCATAACAATTTTAGTCCGATTTGAATAATTTTCAACAAACTGGAAATTGATAAATCGGTTACCGAGATACACATTTGTGGTCATAAGCGGGCGGCGCCACGCCCATTATGCACAAATTTATAATAGCCCAGTTTTTTGCTCAGTTGTCATTGCAATAATCGATTTTGAGTCAATTAGCTTTAGTAGTTACTGATTTATCGCAGCTTTCGTGTTTCTGTGTTACATGGCAGGTCAAAGAGTTTCAACAGATTTCTTAGCTAGAACCTGGCCAAGGCTCGTACCGTCGGACAGACGGACGGACGGACGGACAAACAGACAGGGCTTAATCGACTTCTCTATTCATTCTGAGCAATTATGTATACATTAGTCCATATCCATCTCGATTCGTTTTGGATGTTACAAACAACCGTTATGCGAACAAAGTTAATATACCCTTGTGCACAAGTGCGCTCGGGTATAACGAAAAGGATTTACGGGCGGTGCGTTGTGTCTGACAAGAGCCAGGACAAAAAGCTTGTGCGTTACTTTAAACCTCCGAGTTGTCAAGTGAAGCGACAACGGTGGGCGAATCGCTGCGAGGTTTTCTTCACGTATGGGAGTTTATTTGTTGCCCATCACAGCCGAATATTTCTAAGCGGACGCGTTTGTTCCCAGGTGCAGGCAGGATTTATCATACCGAGTATGAAAAGAAAATCTCAAACTCATATACATGGATAGACCAAATTTCAAATGGTGGTCTGATAAAACCTAAACCAGAATTCCTTTTTGACATAAAGACACTAAAAGTAATTTTCAATAAATTTAATGGAAAGTAAATTTCGAATTGCTAAAATTTAATAGCTTAACTATTGAAGTTAAGTTCTGATGTAAATTTAGAAGAATCAAACTTTTTTTTTGTCTAATGTCTAATATACTTTAAAATTAAGTATTTGAATAAATTCTCAAAAACATTGGGATAGTAAAAGCAAGAAAATTGTCAAAACGGTTTTATAAATGAGTGTCTTTCATTTAGTGTGTAATTTTTTGTAAGTATGCATTTTCACATTTACATTAAAACTAAAATGCATTAACTAAAATGAAGCTGATTATAATGAGATTTTAAATAATTTCATATTTACAAAAACATTCATTTCAAGGATATTGGGCCGTATGCATAAAACCTAAACAAATGCTTTTACCTAAAATTTAAAACCTTTTACTCGATTTTTTTAAATAAATCCAAAGGAATGAAATTTTGAGTAAAAGCAATTTCTCATTTTTTATGCATATGACCCATTGACTTTTATCAAGTATGGTAATTGCATAACAAAGGGTTAATTTCTTTGTTTAAATTTTTTGATATTACAGTCAGCTATGGGAGAGCTCGACTGAATTGTCACATCTACCTTGTTGAATATGCCTTGGTTATACTCTGAAAAAACGTTTTTTTCCAAAGGTTACTTATTCTTGCAACTCATAAAGTTGAATATGTAGATTTTAATAGGTCAAATCATATTCAAGAAAAAACTCGGAAAAGTAAGTATTGGAATTGCTTTTTTTTTGGTATAGAACTTCTCAAATTTCAATTCTTAATTAATTCAGCAACAAAGTAAACAAGTAATTTCAGAAAAGTTTTTTACGACAAGTTTTTTATTAGTGGTACTTGGTATTTGGCACACAAATGTCAAATTTCAGGTACTTTCCTCTCAAGGAAGAAGATTGAAAGAAAATTCTTCACATTTCGATAAATTAGAGCTAGTTTATCCCAACTGATCGATATCCGTCAATCTATCTTATCAAAAGACTATCCTAACTCGATTAACCCTCTTAAATTTCTACTAACTCGGCGCTGTCATATAAACTATCCTCTGCTACCGGTGACAGGTAATAAGATCAATGAAAATAAGGTCAATTGACTTTATTTCCCACCCTGGTGCGAAATAAAGTCAATTGACATTATTACCTTTTCAATAGCGAAATAAAATCCATTGGCATTATTGCTCTTTCAAACATTAAATTTGCTTAGCTTCGGGGCGGCCGGCGTCCGCTCGCGTCCCGCGTATTCCGCGCTACCGGCGCGCCACACTCCGTCACGCTACGCCGCGTTGGCTTCTTTTCCACTTTAGACATTCCGCATTCGTTTAAAATATGCTAATTTAAAACATAGAATTTTTTCAGTGTTCCTCCGGGGTTTT
Organism: Rhagoletis pomonella; assembly: GCF_013731165.1. Lineage (NCBI taxonomy): Eukaryota > Metazoa > Arthropoda > Insecta > Diptera > Tephritidae > Rhagoletis > Rhagoletis pomonella. The sequence continues at coordinate 20,355,724 of NW_023458564.1, read as the reverse complement.
TGGACATGGACTGTTTCTGCCATTTAATAGTGTTCGCTTTATTTTTGTGGAAACGAAACATGTTTTGCAAGTTCTGGATCATTTCTACACTCTTTCTTCAAATATTTCTCGTATTCCAGCTATGTTTTGCGTTTGGTTTTTCGCATCGTGTTTTTACTATATTCGTAATTTTAAATTTTTTAATAAAATCAATTGGTGGTAGTTCATGATTGTGTGTGGATTAATAGCACCATACTGAGGATTTCGCAATAACCTTTTTCACCTATTAAAAAACAACACTTACGGGCAATGTTTATTGTAAGAACAAATTTTTTTAATGAATCGACATACTTTAAGCATTGTTGACGCTATTTCCATTTGAATGAGGAAATAGCGTCTATGACTTTATTTTCAAATTTTTGTTGACTTTATTTTGCTTTTGAAAAGATAATAATGTCAATTGAATAGGGGCAGGGGACCCGAGCCCCCCAACCAGAGACCTGTGAGAATAGGCTCGACACACACCTACTATTTGTTGATTTCAAAGCCGCTTTCGACAGAACGAAAAGAAGTTGTCTTAATGCCACGATGTCTTTATTTCGTATTCCCGCGAAACTAATACGGCTATCTAAAATGACGTCGAGCAATACCACCAGCTCCGTCAGAATTGGGCAAGACCTCTCAGATTGCCGTTTCCCAAGCACGACTTCTGTATTTTTTTGTCTTTACTTCTGCTTTCATTTTGACTAATTCTGATAAGAGTTGATTTGTTTATTTTAAACTCATCACACATCACTTTAACTGAAACATCACTTTTTAGTTTTTGCAGAATACATACTGGTAAGTCAAAGAAGGGCAAAAAATTAAAAATTTTTGTGAGTGGCATGCATACACAAAGAAAGTTAGTTGTATGTATTGAGATTAAATTGTTTTGAAGTTACACTTATAAAGGTTACAATGTTTTGCTTTAGAGACTTACATTAATCAAGGAATTGCACGTATTGAAGTATGCAGTTAACGTATACGCACTGTAAATATTTTTCTTCTGATAAACAGAAACTTAGTTACGAACAATGGGTATTTTTCATAATTCTTTCTTTCAAAATTCTAAGTGTGCATGTTTTTTATGCTTCAACAGATCTATAACTTTAGCAGTCACACAGTGTTATTATCCCGACAAAATCCTTAACGGTGGTACCGGGAGGGGAACGGTACATGACGGTAAAAGGTTTATTTTGGATTAAAGTCTCACACTGGCGCCCTCTGACTTCCTTCTCGTAAAAAAAACGTTTGCAGTAAAAAGTTAATTATTTAAATCGACGAATAGTATTATATCAACTTTTGTGAACTTCTATTTTTGTGTATATTTACAACCTACCTCTATTGGTTACAATAATTTTGGGCTATAACAAAAAATATTTGAGTAATAATTATTGCTTTTGAAAAAAAAAATGTATAGGGGCCTCCCCACCCCCCTAAATTTCGTTCTAGCTAAGCCCATGCCGCCATGTCTTTGTAAAGCTATGATAGAGCTGTGGAGTTAAGGCAGAAAAAAAGGCGAGTCTGAAGATGTGATAGTTTGTCTGACAGTGCTGAGTTAGTACAAATTTAATTTACACGACGTTGGTTTTACTGGTTGTTCACTTTGACACAATTCAGGTTGCCTTATAAAATAGTGCGTATAACATCACTAGAAGTGAAAAAAGCGACAAAAGTAAATGAAAATTGCGTTTACTGAGCGAATACATTCAGTGCTCTTAAGTTTTATAAATTTACATATACAGCATACGAAAGACCTAAGTTTCTTCTTTTTATAACCAGTAAAAAACTCAACACCGGTTGAACTAAGTGGCAGGCTTATAAGTGCGGATAGGTTCGGAAAGCCGTTTTTTTTTTAACGGTAAGTCAAGATTTTGGCGGTGCTTGCAAATTTCATATTTCGATTCTTATCTTTCTCGACCAGACCGCTAAGAAAACTAACATTACTTCCCAGGTATTTTGGAGTGAAATAATCCAGTTTGTATTAATGAGATTTTTATAGAAACATTTCGTTGATTTTTTAGAATTATTTGGAAGGTGTTTCGCATTCCATTTAAAAATACATTTTGTTCATGCGTTATATGAAAGAAAACACACAACACCCTTGACAAAAAAAAAATTATTAAAATTTTTAGCGATTTTAGCCTTCCACTTTGTTATACTAAAAGTGAATGGGCTACTAAACTGCATACTCAAACTATTTCTAGAAAATCTAATTAAAATAGTTGAAAAATTGGTGAACAAATTTTTAAGTTTAATTAGTTTTTGTGAGCTTTGTGCAAGCTTTGAAACTTTTATTTATGCGTTTTGTGATATAGATCGAGCCAGAATGGAAAAATAGCAACAATAAATAAGTTGCCAACAGCATCATTTGGAATGTTGCTGATTTTATTTTACTTGCAGCTATATGCATTTCTGCACATATGAATGTATGTACATATATACTTTCACATTCTCGTAATGCATACATTTTAATTAAAAGTAGGGCATGTAAACTTTTTGAACAGTTTTTGGCGATAAATTTAAAATGAAACAGAAATTTAAAATCCTTCATTGACCTGATTTTGCATACATAAATGCGAAAGTACATTTTAAGTACTAGCTTCATCGATATGCCTACCCAATTTGCCAAACGGGTTTAAATCGAATTCGTTTCTTACTCGCCCTTGTTGAACGATTTGTTCGCCAACAACCATCATTCGTCAGCGAATGAAAAACGCACAGTTCGCGGGCGGGCCGCAAAAATGATGTAGTACATAACAGCGTATTGCAGAACGATGCTAAAAATGTATGCATTACTACAAAAGTAAAACTAAACGTATAAGGGTTACCTCTTCTTTAAATAATTAAATTCAATTTAAATAATCGATTTGGATAACAGAAATATGTGTAATGACATGGGTGTCAGACCAAAGAACAAAACTTAAAATATTTATCAAAAAATAAGTGAAAAATAAAAAAATTCCTAAAAACTCAAAGATAATTCGAAGGTCCAGTAATATGAAAGCGGCAAGAAAACGCATCACTCATTGCCGTTGAATGTATTTAAATAATGTAATAAAATAACAAATGCGGCGCCGTAACCCTTTCGCTTGACATAAATATTTTAATATTATATAATAATAATAATAAAAATAATACAGGTGGCGACCATCTGCAAAATATTTGCAAAAAAAACTATGACCTTAAACTTCTTTTGTCTGACCCCCATATATGTGGTGATACTAATGTCAGTCACCTAGTTCCCTAAATTAAAATGGAATTTGATTTTTTAAACAGGTGGCAACCCTCCCACATGTAGTTAAGAAATCAACCCTTTCAAAACCCATTTCGATTGATTTACATCTTTTAATATCTCCTTTAACTTATTAAAAAATTTTAATTAAATCTTCTAACGGATGGTAACTCTTTTCAATTTTAAACGGCAAAAATTAAAAATTTAACTTCAACTTTTTTCTGTGAATTATTAATTTAATACAAAATTTGGGACCGGAGTCTTGATAGTGGATAAATTACCCTGCCAACAGTACCAATTATGTCTATATTTGGGGCAACGAAATTTTTGATTTTTGCCCGCACGCACAACACTGTGCGATGTCGAATCGAGTTCTATTCGAACTCCTCCTCGTTCTGTGGCTAATTGGGTATACATATTTCTATGTACTACATACATACATTCTTACATACATAAAAAAGTAGGTGCTCTTTCAACATCAACATCTTTATCACGTGCATGCGCAGTTTATATGTATGTATGTATGTACATATATGTATGTAAATACATGTGCCCTAAAAAAGTGACACTTTCCAAAAATTGAAATACGAAACCGGCATCTTGTTCCTCCGTCAAAGTTGCAGCCCGCTAATTTGTTAAGAGATTAAATTAAAATGAGCACAAGCAAGCGAGCCTGTGGCCAGAACCACCTTCGCGGCGAGGCTCGATTATTTTGGGTGAAAGTGAAATCCAAAAGTTAACAAAAACTTTCAATACAAAAATGTAATACACATTGTTTGTCAGCGCTTGTACATACATACACACATACATACGTAAGTAGGTACTTAAGAACAGAAAAGAAGTTACAATTTTGATTTAATTGGGAGAAATTGAAATTAGCCTCGATCTTAAGGCTTTTTGGCAGAAACTACACACCCATATAAGTACATAAATATTCACATTTGTATGTACATAAGTACATACCAGGGATGGAATTCCAAAATTTCAAAATGTGCCTAATGGACTGCAAAAATAGTGCCAAAAAGCAGATGAAAGTGCCACAAAATTGTAATTACTTTCTTTTAAGACATATGGGTGTTTCCATCGGAAAATCTACTGTGACAAAAAAAAAAAAATTGAATTCATATATCTAACGTATTTATGGGCCAGATTGTCTACTTTTTAAAATATATACTGACTATGTGGGTAGAAAATTTTTTGCGTAGAATGGTCGTGCTAGGTGACGCCAGGGTCGAGATATTTCGAAAAACAATATTTATGGTCCGATTTGGTTCGAATTTGGTGTATGTAGTTGAAACATAACCAATCATAGATTTCCAAAAAATTTACCCTGAAGCTAAAATTAAAAGTGCGTTCGATATAAAATGCATGTTTTATTTGCGTTGGAAATTTATGTGACGTGGCGTCAACGTAAAAGAAAATTTAAGCAAGTTGCATTAATTCAAAAACCTCTAAAAACAACTAGAATTACTCCAAATCATATTAAAACAAGTTTCTTGAAAAGAGACATCCACAATTCGCAGAGGTTTGTGATTTTGTAAGAACTTCAATTTTTGTCAGGTAACGACACTCTCTTTAATTGCTTATACTTACGGACCATGCGGTTCGATTGTTTTCGTTTTTCGGTTAAAAAAACACATGTTTTTCCTTGTTTGTGCCTCATTGAAACATACGACTGTCACGTATGTGACGTATGGAAATACCCATATGTATTTTTAGAAATAGTATTTTTAATGTACTTCATTGAATTATTAGAGTAAAAGCATAGCAAAATAACACAATATTCTGATTACGAAGGGGAAAAACACTAAAATATAGCTAATCGGGCCTGTTTACACATACATATCGTCGGTCCCTACGAAGAGTAGCACATTTCACTATTCGCGTGGAAGACTAGCACATTTCACTATTAGCGTGGAAGACTAGCACATTTCATTATCCGCGTCGAAAAGTAGCACATTTCACATTTTTGCGTGGAAGAGTAGCACATTTCAGATTTTTGCGTGGAAGACTAGCACATTTCAGATTTTTGCGTGGAAGAGTAGCATATTTCACTATTTGCGTGGAAGACTAGCACATTTCATATTTTTGCGTGGTAGAGTAGCACATTTCAGATTTTTGCGTGGAAGACTAGCACATTTCAGATGTTTGCGTGGAAGAGTAGCACATTTAAACTAAATCATAAAAGCATAATTTATATTGGAAATTCAAGTGCTTATTTTATATTTGTGTAATTCTATTATAAAATTCATAAAATTCCGACGGTATATCCTATGATTCCTTTGATTATTTTTGTCGCATTTGCTACTATATAACGAATAAACACAATTTATTTTTATATGAAAGAAAACCGCAACAACGGAAATTTTTTAGCCACTTGAAACTTGCACATTGTTGCAATAAAATTGAAAGGGCTTTAATTCTATATACTCAAAAAATTCTTAGAAAAAAATTATTTGACATTTGGATGAACATTTTTAGATTTTTTTAGTTTTCTATAAAGTTTTAAATTTGGGTTTATATCATGATTCAATAATACAAGGTTGTGTAATTTGTGACAGCTAAAATTTGACACTCCTCTATCTAGATTTGTATTTTGGAAGTAGGAGAAAGGGGAAGAATGTGATCGCATTTTGCGAAAACGGTAGTAGAATGGTACTACAAAAAGTACGCAAAGCATACAATTAGAAGTAAAATGTGTATCATTAATTCTATGCGAATTTGCAATATATTTGGTGTTTTAATGGAAATACTAAACAATACATAAAAATATGCATTTTCGAATTAAGTTCTTCGTCATTTCCGGGAACAAATCTAGAATGCCGACCGTTCAGCTATGCAAAAACTATAAATGCGGATCAATAGAACTTTTTATGCTCATTTCAGCCATGCCAAAATGATTTGGCGCAAGTAAAAAATGAAGAGGTTCTAGAAGGTTAAAGTTCAGTTTTTAGATATTTTAAATGTTAATATCTTATGTAATTTATAACCAATTAAACAGCTAATGACGTCACCATAAAGGTCATTAATTTGTTCTTCAGCTGATGTACATAATTTATAGATTTTTGTATTTTTAAACCAAAACCACTAAAAATCCAAGAAATATTATTTTTTCATGAAATAACCTTTTTTGAAAAAACTGCATAATTAATCGTAAAGAATTTTATATAATTTAGAAAGTACAAGTTATTATCTTTAATTCGATATTACATACTTTATCATGATCTACTTTTGGGTTTCAACAATTTAGTGATAATAAAAAATACAAATAAACCTCTTATATCTTCTTTTTTTACCAGTGACAAATAAATTTGGTATCGTTGAAATCAGCGTAAAAAGTTCTATCAATCGGCATTTTTGGTTATTTTATAGCTAAACGGTCGCTATTCTACACTTGTTCTAGAAAATTACGCAAACGAAGGTGACTCCAACGAATATTTAGTATGAAGAATTTTTGGTTTTACTACTAATATCACTAGAAACTCTAGAGTAAGCAACATTATGCACAAGTAAAGGAGCCGATTTTATGTGTGGGAGCGAGAAGACTGTTTTATTACAAAACCTTTCTATTATTGAATCATGGGTTTATATGGACTTCTTCAGAGAATGAACTTTATTTTAATGAAAATTCTTAAAAATAAGTAAATAAAAATAAGTGGAAAACAATATCACTTTGAAATGAGGTGCTTTTGATATGACTGCATGTACATTAGGGTGGTCCAAAAACAGTAGTCGGAATTGTAATGCTCTCACTCCCTAGGATTGTTGTATATAGAAAAGTGTACCCATATATTTTTTTTTAATCAAAAAATATTTAGTGGTCGTTTAAAGCGCTCAAAGTTTTCCATGTATTTTTGTATGGGAAAAAACAACTTTTCGTAGAAATGGTATAGAATTTTTGAAAATCAATATTTTTCGATCAGAAAAGTCTGGTTATTTTCAGGAGACTTTCAATAATAATACCCAATTATTTATTTAACAATTTTTTAATACTAACGACTTTTTATTTGTCCCCCATTGCATTTTTCGGGGTTTTTGGCGGACCTACAAATTATAGTTGCGATGAAAAAAGGTTAAATAAACAATTGGGTATTATTATTGGGAATCCTGCAGCTGAAAAAAGTTTTCCGATAGAAAAATAGTTTTTTTGAATTATATACCATTTCTACCAAAAGTGTTTTTCCCCATATAAAATATGTACATGGGAAACTTTGGGCGCTTTGAGCGACCTCTAACTATTTTTTGATTTCAAAATAAAAAATAGGGATATATTTTTTCGGTATAGAACAATCCTGGGGGGTGAGAGCATAAAAATTCCGACTTTACTTTTTCACATGCATTTTTGGACCACCCTAATGCACATATATGTTTCTCGTATTTATAAATAGATTCCCTGAGGAAGACGCGAATATGCGTCCAAACGAGTAGGAGGAAAATAAACGTTTATTCTTGTTGTAATAAAATACCGAAAAGCTCCATACACAACATTAAACTCTCAGCTTAGTCGAGGAGAAATAATTATTACATACACGTATGTTTGGTTTTTGTACGGCTGCTAGTACCACTTTATATGAATTCGCTATTCTTCTACGCGAGTATCTGAAATGTGCTACTCTTCCACGCAAAAATCTGAATTGTGCTAGTCTTCCACACAAAAATCTGAAATGTGCTAGTCTTCCACGCGAATAGTGAAATGTGCTAGTCTTCCACGCGAATAGTGAAATGTGCTACTCTTCCACGCAAAATTCTGAAATGTGCTACTCTTCCACGCGAAAATCTGAAATGTGCTACTTTTCGACGCGAATAATGAAATGTGCTAGTCTTCGACGCGAAAAGTGAAATGTGCTAGTCTTCCACGGTAATTTGAGATGTGCTACTCTTCGTTGGGAGCGACGATATGTATACATACCTATGTGCGAAATAATAGCAGTGCGCCATTTTGACCAGTTTGAATAATTTTTATTAATTTTATATAATGTCCCTTAATTTTTAAGTGATTTTAATTTTCACTTTTCGAATCTATGAGTAATATATGAAGGTTTTTTATATACTGGCTAAACTGGCCATATAATTTTGCCAAAACTGAATGAATTGTGCCAAAAGTGCCCTTGTGAATGAAAGTACCAAAAATGGCACTATTGTGCCTACTTTTCCATCACTGGTACATACATAAGTGCATACGATATTGGTATGTACCATACACATATCGCACACGTTTCTCAAAAGAGTCAAAACTCATAATTTGGCATTTTTGAAATTATTCGCTAAAAATGTACACAGAGCTTTTATTTACCTTTCAATAAAAGCTGGGGCAAATTTTTGTTGTAATTTGTTAAAAAAAAAACTAAGGCAAAGTCGGCCTTCCCCATATGATTAGTATGTGCTACGAAATAGCTTTTCACGTTTTCTGACGCACGTATCATTTTGAGTTGTGACTCTTTTGAAGACGGTGCGTGATATGTAGAAGTTTAAAAGTAAAGATCGCAGTGAAAACGAGAAACATTGAATATCCATTAAAAATTCAACAAATGTAATGTACATAATGTGTGAGTACTTCAACATAAAAGAAAGTGTAGAGTGAACTAAAAAAACTTCAATGAAATAAAAAGCGAAGTGTATTGGAAGACGAATGATCTAAACGTAGTCGTAAAGAAACCTGAATAAGTCTGAAAAAAGATTTGCTTTTTGACAGCAACTCAAATGACAAGGCTAAGTCGTAATTCCTTTCAATGGAGAATAAATATCGCCTGAAGAAATATTCACACTGGGATGATTTGAAGATTGTTTAACGGTTTCGATTTTCTTTTTTATTCGAATTTTGCGACTTATTCTGTACATATCTACTTGGTCTGTATTTATTTAGACAATTCAACTGTTTCTCTGGACGATACAAAACGGGAATTCGAAAAGCAAAGGACTAATCGTTTGAGTTATTTGCCTAACAAATCGAAGGGTCGAATCGAATACCTGCTGTTTGACTATCAACCGAAGAAAGAAATAATACGTTAATAAACCATTACCCAAATAATTAATTTTTAACAAAGATTCGTACTAAAAAATTTAAAATGTTGATAAAAATTTGTTGTTATTTCCAAAAGTTTGTATAAAGTTTGAAACATTGATTTATATCAAATAAGTGGGAAAAGTTCAAAAAATTAAGTTGCAGGAAATTTAAAAACGATTGTCATAAAGTCCGTTTCAATACCCTAAAGATTGATTAACATTGATTAATCGCATTCAAACTGAATAGGTTTCGAAAAGAACATTTCAAAGTTTCGGTAACGAATAAAAAAAAATAGTTTAATCGGTTATTTCAAAAACCACATAACTCACTTTTTTCAAACACTTTTTTGACGCAAACGCTTCCTTAAATTTAGATGCGTATCCTGCCAATCCTTCGTATTGAAATAATACCGCTTAACAGACGTTCATTACTTAAACAACAGAAGTCAGTGACTTAAGTGGTTTTTGCATGCATTTCTAGATGACGGTATTAACTACATATATATATAATGTGACCAACCGTACTTCTTTCGGAAGTACAGTACTTCTTTTTTCGCTCTTGTACTTCGTACTTCGAAGTACAGGCAAATGTACTTCTTTGCGATATTTTGTACTTCAGGAGGGAAATTCTGTAACTAGTAAGCGACAATTTTCGGATCGCTATCGCACTTTTTGAAGCAAAAACATTTATGACATGCGTCAAAAATTGTCGCTAACTGGTTAGAGAATCTCTCCCAAGTTCTGTACCTCTCCGATCTTCTGGACGGCCATCAAATGGCCTGGATGATAAATTCGTTCAAACCATTAAAGCTGCCGGGGACCGATTACATTATACCTGCTCAGCTGCAAAGGGTTATGAGGGTGTTGAGCAATTGGTTGCACTCTATTTATGCAAACTGCGTGTGGACCGGGTACATCGCCAAGACTTGGAGGGTAGTCAGTGTTGCGTTCCTCCCGAAGGCCGGAAAAGGCTGTCATGTTTCCCCTAGGGATTTCGTTTATGATAAAAACGCTTTTGCTAAAACGCTAGAGAGACTGACAGACCTGTACATAAGAAATGCTTAACTAAATTTTATGGTTATATTTTGCATTCAATTGTTTACGTATGTATATAGTGTATGTATAAATTTTGCTGCAGGGGGTTTACTAATTCCTCGGTTATAAGCACTCATTGAATTAATCATTACGATTACCGAACCTATGTAATCGTTTTGATTAGTAATCGTAATCCAAAGTTAACAGACCTGTTTAAAACAAGTTCCAGATAGAATTATCGAAAAACATATTTAGCTGGCCAACCGCAAATGTTGAAGATAACCGAGATGATAATGTTGAAGAATACGCTTTTCTACCTTAAAAATATTTAAACATGAAAAATGTAAAAGTAACTTAATAGTAATATCAATAAAAATTTGGTTAATATGATTGGTTTGTTTGTGTTTTCCACTAACCCTCTTTCTTGCCAAAACTGATATAAGTAAAGGACAGTTTATCCGAGTTTTTTTCATTGTTGATATTAATAAATAATAAAGATTGTTCTACATTTTAATCTCTTGAAACCGAAGTACTATATTCAGCAAAAAACATCCCTTAAACCCCGAAATTGTGTGACTTATGAAATTTTTGAAATTACCGATTAAGTTTTAAAACAAGAGCCAACTGAAATTAAACAAATACATATTTGTTTATTTTTTTTATTTTGAAGAAAATACGATATGTACAAGATATGTTCAATAAATGGCTACCCAATAGAGAACAAATATTAAGTCTAAAATAAAAGTGAGGCAATTGACAATTGAAGTGATTCGAAAACGGAGGGATTTGTTATGTATAGGCCTTTTGACTAAAGCAATTTCACTTTATTCTTTTCAATAAAACTTTAGTTGGAGCACGCCTCCATGTGTACTTAAAACGCACACATATGTACATATTTATTTCGTATTCGTTTAAGTAACTTTGTAGAATAAAGTAATTGCGACAATTAAAAATATGAAAAGAAACGGGACGTGAATAGTTTGGCAAGTAAATTTAAATGTATATATACGTAGCTATATGCTGTATAAAGTATGTATGTATGTATATAAGTGCATGTTTATTAATTTCATTCGCTCGATTACATGGTTCAGTTCGACATGCCAAATATTTCTTTGAAAACTACATATGTATGAACTAGGGATGTTGCGAATTTGGAATTTTAGACATCCGCGGATGCGGATGCGGTTGTCAAATATTTTTAAGAAATAATTTTGGTGAGTGCATTAGGTGATTTAGGTAAATAAAAAATGGAAAAGTTAGTAATTTTTAATAATGTGTTTTTTTTTTAAGTTTAGTAATTGAATTAAAAAATTGGATCATTCTATTTAAGAAAGAGTAATTTTGCAGCCTATTCGGGTTACAGCCTGTTTCCTAACGGGTCGTAAAACAAACCTGCGCCACTAAATAACTACTCGCTCGAGGCGACAAACTTGAAAAACTTGAAACTTTTGAAAATTATAAGTTCTCTTCGATTGACAGTGCACCAGTTGAGTGGACTTCTAGTTATATTTCTTTTTTTTATTGCGAGGCAATAATTTTTTTTTTTTGAAAAGTGCATCTTCGCAATCTAGCATAATGGCGAGATCGTTTGTTTTCAAAATTTGGAGAACACGTAACAGGTTCTCACCGTATTTTCGATTTTAGTTTTTGTTATTCATTTTTACCCCGTCTTCTGTGACCGGTTTGAAAAATGTGTGCTTATAGCGAGGTTGTGAATAGGTGGATATGGCAAAAAATTGTTATTTTCTAAGAATGAAAATTTCGAAGAAAATTCTGTTTTGAAAGTCGTGGCTGCCAGCAGAATTAGTTTAAAATCTTGTTATTTTTATAATAATTTGAATTATTGGAATCACGGACGATAAAGGTCTCAGATCTGCCTGACCTGTAATGAATAGCTTGTAATTAGTTTTTTTTTTCTGTTAGTTAGCTGAGCTCGGCTTCTCCTAGTAGCAGGCAGTCAGAATTAATTACTCACGCCTGTCGGTACCATAAGCCATCAAATCTGTGTTGTTGTTCCATTCCGTGTGTTCAAAAATCAACACGATTTTTTTATCAACTTCAGGCTTAATTTTTTATACTAAAAATTAATGGGCTATAAAACTGCATAAAAAGTTTGTAATTTGGATGAAACTTTGCGAAATTTTTATAATATATGCAAAAAGTTTGAAATTTGGATTTATTTACAAAAGCAAAATAGTCAAAACTTGTTAAAATGCGCGGCACTATTAATTTCCTCGACACCATAACTGCCTATTATGTTATATGTAAAAAAAAGAAAAATAAATAATAAACTATCCTAAAACTGGGATCTACCACATTTTTCAGAAATCTACCACATTTCCTTCCACATTCTACCACACAAAAATTTTTGTTTTTTAATCCGAGCAATGACTGAACGATAGAGGTTCATCGGCTATTCCGCAGTGATTGTAACTAATAGCATAGACAAACGGCAACGTCGCGAGCTCTTCGGGTTGTATCCCAGAACCGGGAAAATTTTTTTAACATTTTTTTTTTTTGGTTCCTTTCAATATTATTTTTAATGCGATAATAATATGAAATAAAGAAATGCAAAATAAAATAAAAATACAAATAAGAAAATTTAACTTTTGGGGACTATTAGGAAAGGGGATTGAACCTGGGCCCTACCGAATCGCTGTAAAAAATCGTTCACCGCTCGGCTATCACGGATGTCAAAATCTCTTGCTGGATTTATTATTAATTTCAATAGACAACAGCTTTTTATAAAACGAAGAATAAACTCTGCGATTTAATCTGGATCAACTGTATGCTGTATTTTCATTTCATATATGTACATTAGGGAGCTCAAAAAATGCATTTGAGAAAAGTTATCTTCAGGAGATTTCCAATAATAACAGAGCCTGATTGTTTATTTTTTTTTACCTATAAAAATAGTTAATTTTAACAAATTTTGAATTAATAGTTGGGCATTATCATTGGAGGAGACTGAAGAGAAATAGGGTTTCCGATAGAAAAATATTGATTTTCAAGAATTCTGTACCATTTCCATGAAAAAATGTTTTTCCTCATATTGCATACATGGAAAACTTTAAGCGACCGGTAAATATCCTTTGATTTCAAAATAAACAAAGGGGTCTATTTTTTGGACCATTCAATGTACATACCTACGTACGCACATACATATACACGTAAACTCTGAATGTTAAAATATTAAAAAAAAAGGCGTACTATTAAAAATTTACGAAATATTTTCATTGCAATTTCGCTGATTTTGGCCAAATGTTAATAATAAAAAAAATTTTGTTGTGCGTGATTATTTTTATATGTAAGTATGCAAAAGGTCAAGGCTTAACGTGATGTAGAGACGATGCAGTTAATACAAGTTGTAATAAAAAAATGGTTGTTCAAGTACGAAAAGAAAGAAGTCGCAGTTGGCGTTTAGATATGTACATGTATGTAGGTACATATGTATACAAATACATTTAAATTTATGCTCACTTGAATATGTAGCTGGCTTTTTGTTAACTATACGTGTAGGCGATTCATATATGTATATAGAATATACAATTTGTGTGCGCTTTTATTTGTTTGTTGTGCATTGCAACCAGTTAGCCAACTTGCATTTTCATTTGGCTTGAAAAGAAAAACGTCTAATAAGCCGAAAATTGTGTAGAGCTGTGGTGAAAACGCTTATATGTAAGAACTTCTTTCGGTTAGCTTAATTAATTCACTTAAAATTAGAACGAAATGCTTATTAAACAATTAAAAAGTTTTTTAGTTTACCACACTTTGCAGCTATATATTTTATATAGAAACTACTATTTAAAATAGATTTTTTGACTTCACATGTTCTTACTAGAGTTTAGTTCAATAATTTCAGGCCAATAAGAATACCAGTGTGGCGTCAGATCGATTTGTGGCAAAATATTTACACATACATTTTTTATGTGTTAAATTGTTATTTTTGGCATGGATTCTAGTATTCATTCGTACATTCCTTTACTTTATATTAATATCCTTAATAGCCTTATTATCCTTACTAATATTATAAATCCGAAAGTGAGTTTGTTTGTTGGTTACGCTTTCACGCTTTAACTACTCAACCGATCATCATGAAATTTTGTGAGCTGGCGTCATTTAGGCCTCCTTTGGTGTCTTCAAACTAAAAACAAAATCACCAAAAACGCAACACGCACCAAACTCAAAAATTTTTGCGTTTTGAATAAAGAGAAGCACTAAATTTAATTTAAAACATAATGTTCGTAAAATGTTTTTTTGCTGGCTGGCTGTATACGCCCTGTAGGGAAACGAACTAGTGCGGAACTGGTTCGATTCTATGGCGTTTGGAACCATGACTAGTACGCGTTAATTCTCTTTTGCATGCTAGCGACTGGCGAATTTAACATTGCGATGTCCTAGGAAGTATCAATTGTAGCCCGTTGCATCCCTTTGGCTCTAGTTCCGAACCAGTTCCAAATTCGACAGATGAGATCTAGTTCGATCTGCATCCAATTTTTATATGTAGTTCCCAACCTGTTATAAATTCGTCACCTTAGATATATATTTCTAATCAGGCTTGTCGAAACATTTCCCTTTTATATTAAATACGATCGGTCGAAGGAAGGACAATACCATCACAAATATTTAAACGCATTTATTAAAAATTTATAAACCACATTAGTAGTAGTAGTAGTTGTATTAAACTTAAGTAGTAAGTAAAAAAACAAAAATGCGTTCTGCTTAAAAGCTAAATTATTAGTTCACTTTGTCTTACTTGTCTAAATTTAAGCATATTGATTTTTAAGTAAATTCAGTTCTTTTTAAGCTTATATTTATGTATATGAAGTACTTCGAAAGTTTTTGTCGTACTTAAATAAGATTTACAGTCAGTCAATAAAGTTTAGGTACAGCGAAGTTTTTACAATACCGGCAACTATTTTTGAAATATTTTATTTTTCCCAAATTTTTTATAAAAATATGGTTAGTTCTACACCAAAAACCTCAAAAATCAGAGTTCCAAACCGTATGTAAAATTAAAGAAAACTCCGCAAATTTCCATCCAAATATTGCAATTTACACTCTTTAGAAAAAAGTTAAGTACGCAGTTTTTAGCCCATTCAATTTTAGTATAACAAAGTGCAAGTTTGATATTTAGCAATTTTATTTTTTATTTTTTTTGTTTGGTAAGTCCTAGCTTCCTCATACTTGCACTTCATTATACTAAAATATAATGGGCTAAAAAACTGTAAACTCAACTTTTTGCAGAGAGCGTAAATAGAAAGGGAATTATTTTAATGAAATTTTGCAGAATTTACTTAAATTTTGCACAAGGATTGGAACTCTGATTTTTGGGGATTTTGTTGTAGAATTGACCATATTTTCATAAAAAATTACCGAAAACTAAAATATTTAAAAAATAGTTGCCCGTATTGTAAAAAATTCGTTGCACCTAAATTTTATTGACTGACTGTATTAAGGTAGCTGTGTTGGATTGCGTAAAAAAAAAAAAATAATTTGTTTTTTTCTTAAAACAAAGATAGCTCTGGTGGCTTGCATTTTTAAATAAATTTTGAGAGAAAGTGATAATTATTTTGACACTTTTTTTTTAAATGCCTCTTTTTCTGCAACTGCATTGCCTTTCTCAATTGCCCTTCAGGATCTTGGCCTTTGTTTATGGAATCACTAAGATTATTAAGCAACTCAAAAACTATACCAGCGTGATTACCGACGTATCCTTTTGAAAGGTAGCCGCACCCTTATAAGAGGAATAAGACCCAAACTTTTCAGGTCAAAATTTCAGTAGGTTGCGTCTGTATGGCCTTTTCAATTTTATAAATTATCATTATTTTTAAGTGTAAAAATAAAACTCAAAATTATTGATAATCACTGCGCGAAAAAATAAAAATCATAAAATAATCATTATTTGTAATCCCAAAAATAAAAATCAAATAAAAATTATTTCCGTTTGAGCGAAAGAATATAACTCAATAATAATTCATAAAATAATCATTAAATGCTGATTTAAATTATTTTATTCATGATTACCTTCCCTGCGTTTAAAATTTGAAATAAAATAGTTTAGTGAAAGTACCACATTTCACTGCTTTTGGACTGGTGCGGGACTAGTTACTATCGGACTGGTTCATTATTGCCGGAAAAGAACTAGTACTGAACTAGAAATTTGGTTCACTAGTTCGTGTTTTCCCTACAGGGTGCACATATATCAAGCAATGTATGCATGAATGAAGATTGGAACTTGAATGGTATTTTCCAAAATCAAATATTTAGCTATAAGCTACAAACACATTGACAAGTTTCATGAATACCCTGCAGAAAAAAAGTATCAATTGATAAAAAATAAACTACTTGTAGATAGCTTTTTTGCGGAATTTCTATGAAATATACAACTTGTGGTTAGCTACAAAAAGCTAACTTGAAACAAGTGGACAAGTAATGCAGGAGTAAAGCTCGAGATATTTAAATATCCTGCACTTCGCAATTACTTTTTCGAATTGAGGACAAATAAAAGGGAGATCGAAATTTCATATTATCATTTTGAGGTTATGTCTGACGGAGTTCGAAAATGGGACCACCTACAGCAGAATATAGAAACAAATGTAAAATATTATAAAATAAATAAAGTAAATAAAAATAAAAAAATAAAAATAGAATATTTTGTTTTTCTATTGATATTTTATGTTCAAAAGTATTTAGTTACAAGTTAGTTGCATCAAATGCAGAGGTAGCCACCCTTGACTACATCTAATGCAGAGGTAAACCACCCTTGACTATTTCGCTGCCATAGAAATATAGTTAGTTTTCGTCAAAGAAAATATGCAGATAATAAGTGAATTTCAGCTCCTCCCTAATCAACATAAAGTTAGCTTATAGTTAGACACATTTCCTGCAGGGTATGTATTTAATATATTGTTGATAGGTACACACATACATGTGTATGTATGTACCCACATAAGTGTAGGTTCGTAGTGTTTTCATGTTTTTGTCCCACACCAATTTTCCACCCACTTTTCCCTGAACCTCTTGCCATGACTCAACTGGTTTGTTCGGTTTTAGTCGACACGCAGCCAAAATTTTTTGGAAGCATCTCTTTAATAATTAAATGATTAAACAGCAGTTTGTAGAAAGGCAAAGCACAGCGGCGAGCAACACGAGCCGGTCTAACACCTTATGGCCAACATTCGTAGCTGGCGTTTCAAAGCTTCTGTGCTGTCGTAACCATTGACATTTGCTTGTTTGTATCTATTTCAATGGTTGCTTGTCAAAAATCTACTCGACTACAATGTGCATATGGCTGTTAAAACACAAACAACTCTCAATTAATTCGTGTATGTGGCTTCGCATGTATTTGTTTATTTTCGATAGTGTGTTTTTTTTAGTTAACTGTGTTTTTAGGCCAACTTTCAGTTTTAAGTGACTTTATTTGATGGCCACGAACCAGAAAAAACCGAAAAGCTCGTTTTTTGATTTCCAGTTTTTCATTGAGCTCCACAAGGGTTTTCGTGTTTTGTTTTTTATTTGTTCTTTCTTAAATTACCAGTAATTCTTTAACACTAAAAGGGAAACTAGACTTCTAGTACGTTGCCTCAAATTGAATAATAGCCCTTGTAAGTTTGATGGATCATCCGTTTTAGAATATCGGGTCATTACACGATTACTGATATTTCGTTTTAATTCATTTCAAAACTAAATAGTATATGACAATAAAAAACAGCGACTTTATTAAATAGGTGTCTGCTGATAAGAATTTTAAAAATTTCTACTTATTTTTTATAACCTTTTAATCATTTATCTTAAGATTTTGAATGCTTACTCGTATTACTTGCAGCTAGGTATGTTTTACACTAATTTCTTTTCACAAAGCCTAGATTTATATTTAATACACATTTATGGCTAAGGAACTTCAACCTCCTTGCTGCGAACTTCTACTTAATTGCGACCTTTCTTTCACTGGAGTCGCATGAACTAGAGAAACTCTTAGAATAATTAACTTAATTGAATTTATCACTGCAATTAAGATGTCTAACCAATCAATCGCGCAAATAACGTAAGCGATACTCTTTTTTAAATTTAGTACTTATCTAATAGCATTTTTGCATCAAAAATTAAAAAAAAAAACGTTTAAGTAATTTTCGCGGTTTGGGCTCGATATATTCTTTTATTTATTTATTTATTTATTTTCACCAAATTATGAAAAATAAAAAAATTTAAAAGCAATATTAGTTTTCCCAAATTTAAAACAAAGCATAGTAAAAATCTTGAAATCTGTGCAAAGACTTTATTTTTTATTTATTATTTGGTTTCTTACCCGGCAGCAAATCAAACTGACTCCGAACTTGCGCTGAGCTAACCTGAAAAGGGGCAGTACTGGTTCTTCATCTATCCCAACTCAATGATTTCAACTGTCTTTTTTAACATGGCTATGTCGCCCTGTGCAGAACTTTCGAACTTGTTCTGAACTGACTCTGGCTAAGATGGTTCTGAGACAGTTCATATAACAACAGTTCCTAGATAGTTCAAAAAGGTTCATCCCTGGTCTAGAACAAATTTGGTTAGTTTTGAGCTGGTTGTAAGAAGTATAGTATAGAGCCTTTTCTTTAAATACTGTAATTAAATAAGCACGCATACAATTTTTTAAATAAAGAGTACTTCATTTTTTGATTAGGTAGCTATTTGTTTTGCTCTACTTTACTTTTTGAGGAAAACTGCGCTTTAAAATTAAAAACATAAAGTGTCAGCTATTCCTTCATTTTCTAAAACCGTTATCGTTAAAATAGTTTATATTTGTTACATATAAAGGGTATTTCTGTAATATTTATAATTAAATATCTAAACTAAGCCGTATGAAAAAATGAAAGAGGTGATATATTGAATGCTTATTTGTGACTTATAGAGCGTAGTTTTCGTACGTCGAATTGCCTACTCAGTCCAAAGTAGCACTTGTTGGCAAGAGCGATTCTGCGTTGAATTTCCATGCTGACATTATTATCGGTGTTAATGCTGGTTCCCAAGTAAACGAAATTCTCTACTCTCTCGAAATTTTAACTGTCAACAGTGACGTGGATGCTAAGGCGCGAATGTGCAGACTGTTTGTTTGATGACAGGAGATACTTCGTCTTGTCCTCGTTTACCACCAGACCCATTCGCTTTGCTTCCTTAGCCAACTTGGAACAGGCAGCACAGACTTTGCGGTTTTTGATACCGGTTATATCTATGTCATCGGCATAAGCCAGCAATTACACGCTCTGGTAGTAAATTTTGCCTGAGCGGTTCAGTTCTGCAGCTCTTATTATCTTCTCCAACATCAGATTATAGAAGTCACATGAAAGAGAGTCGCCCTGTCCGAAGTCCCGTTTGGTGGCGAACGGCTCGGAGACTCGGTTCAACGTCGTTTTACATATCCGTATACGTTTTGAGGGGATGGCACATTCAGACATAGCGGCGTATAGGCAACTCCTTTCAGTGCTGTCGAAAGCGGATTTAAAGTCGCCAAATAGGTGGTGAGCGTCCATCCTTTTCTCACGGGTCTTTTCCAAGACTTGGCGTATTGTGAATACATGGTCTATCGTGGATTTTCCAGGCCTAAAGCCACACTGATAAGGTCCAATCAGTTCATTGACGGTGGGCTTCAGTCTTTCACACAATACGCTCGATAAGACCTTGTAACTTATGCTTAGAAGGCTGATCCTGGTCTTGAAACCTTCCGTAAGTCGTGTAACTCTCTGGTAATATTTTCGGCATTCTTCCTGTCGGCGAGCATTTCAAGCTCTTCGCGCTCACGTATTTCGGTCTCTCTCCACTTATTGCGGCAAATACGTCTCACTTCCCTCTTCAGATCCCTATAGTTGTGGCTTTTTTGCATTTCAGCGAAATACGCCCCACCCATACTATATTAACGATGTGTTGAAAATTTGTTTTAATTTGCCTCAAAGTATCAAAGCACATTGAGCTCATGGAATGGAACAACAAATCTGGTTTGTGTTACCGACAGCGGTGAGTAATTAATTGTGACTGCCTGCAACTAGGAAAAGTCGAACTGAGCTAATAAAAAAATTTATTAAAAGCTATTCATTACAGGTGAACTTTTCCAAAATTTCAAAATGAATTATCTCTGAAATTTTCTTCCTAGAAAATAACAATTTATTTGCCATATCCACCTATTTAGAACCTCGCTATAAGCACACATTTTTCAAACCAGTCACAGAAAACTAAAATCGAAAAACGCAGATGACGTAACAGGTTTCCCAAATTCTGGAACAACTAAAAAATTGATTCTCAAAATTGGAAAATAACGGTCATGATGCTAGATTGAGAAGATGAAAGTCCGCCATATATTCGATATACACTGAGAAAAGAGTTTAGTTACGTCAACTAAATATGTTTTTATCAACACATGATTTGGTTATAGTTACATAATTTGTTTATAGTTACCAAATCATGTGTTGAGAGGAATATATTTGGCTCACTTTTTTCTGAGTGTATGCAGTCCCGATGCAATCCTCAAAAAGGAATTATTGCACCGCAATAAAAAAAGAAATATAAGTGAAAGTCCTCTCAATCGAAAAGAATTTACAATTTTTCCATGTTTCAAGTTCTTCAATTTTGTCGCCTCGAGCGAGTAGTTAATTAGTGGCGCAGGTTTGATTTACGACCCTTAAAGAAACAGGCTGTAACGCAAAAAGGCAGCAAAATAACTCTTTACTAAATACAACGTTCCAAATTTTTAATTTAAGAACTAAATAAATAAAAATAAAAAATTATTAAAAATTACTCATTTTTTATTTACCTAAATCTCCTTATGTACTCACCTAATTTTTTTTTTAAATACTTGACATCCGCATTCGCATCCGTATTCGCATCCGCGGATGTCTAAAATTCCACATTCGCTACATCCCTATTGCATACACAGCACAACGACTATACCCCATTGCACTCGTGGGACATTACCATGTTAAAAAAGAGAGTTGAAAACATTGAGGATAGATGAAGAACCTGTACCGTCCCTTTTCAGGTTAGCTCGGCGCAAGTTCTGAACCAGTTTGATTTGTTGCAGGGTAGCAACATATGAGTTTCAACCGTCCAGCTCTGCATCCCTTTTGCAGTAGTTCAGGGACAGTTCTGAAATTTGTAGGGCGGAACTAGCGCTTTGCCAGACTGTCTCTAAATTTTGCGGCAGTTTATGTACACCTGTACTTATGTATACAAACAAACAAATGTATGTAAACAAATTTAGTATTCTCCATTCGTATAATATCTATTCGCTATTATTTTGCTTTTTGTATCAAAATATCTTTGCTGTTTTATTATAGATCTCAACGACTGTGTTAAGAATTCAAATTAGTAGTAATTCGTAAACTGGTTCCAAATTTGGGTAATTTTGTATTCTAAAGCTGTGGCTCTTTTCTTTCCAATTCTAGCCTCTACTTTTTCACTTTTCGTTTTGTATACAAATATACATATGTACATATGTATATGTGTATATGAATACTTTCAAATGTAGTATGTATTTATATTTATTTATGCAAATAGATACATACATACATATGTACATATGTAATTTCCTCACCGCAACGCGCAGTTATACATATGTATTTACGGACATACATAATTCATATTCTTACATTTTGAAAAGTCCTTTTATTTTCTTTATCTTCAAATGTCACTCCATACTAACATAACTATATACATATGTATGCCTCTCAATCATCAATCGAAAAACGGCTTCTAAGAGTTTAGCTGTCGTTCAAACCTATCTTCATGTTTTCAACTATAGCTTGGTGTATTAACCAATGTTGCCGTTTAATATTTTTTTCCGGCTACACTGTGATTTTTTTTAATTTGTGTTTAGCCGTATAAATTCCCGATTAGCTTTTTCTTTAAACGGTTTAGCTATTTTTGACTTTTCATTTTTTCCATGAAAATCAGGCTCTGAGCTCTGTCACGGTGCGCTCAAAGATATATTGCATAGGAATGCCTGACATCCCTTCAGTAGGCTCTGATGTTTTCCTAATCAGGCTTATAAGGCCACAACTCTGAGCTGTAGAGAGTTTATTGATAGGGCAATGTCCGATTGGTATTCACGAGGTCAGACTAAATTTGTCAAACGCAGCTGTTTAGGGAACGATAAGTTGAAGTTTTCTCAACACATTCTCTAAAACTTCCCAGCTACGAAGCTACGCTTTAAACCACTTAAATTGCGCCCCAAATCAAGCTCTAGCATCTGTCTGGGACTAACATCTACCGCCTGAGACTGATGCCTCTGTTTAGAACAACCAACTTAAATGTATGTCTTTAACGCTGTTTAAACATTGAGGCTGTTATAAATCATATATGAATAGTCTATTTCTATCTTTATCTTTTTTTATAAATACTGACTTATTTTTTTAGTCTTTTTGTGCTTTTTTATGGCAATACTGGTATACAACAGCGTAACAGCGGTCCAGTTTTGCCTTAGTTTGCGTATAGGATCAAATATTATTCTGACTTTCCTATATACTTCACTTAAGCTTTCGTATGCACTTTGTAAGTATTTTGTATGTATTCCATTACCCAGAAATTAGCAGAACTTTTAAAAACTTAACGATCTGTTGAGCTTAGATTTTGCTTCACATTTTCTTAAGTTACATTTTTATTGCACTGGTACAAATGGTTGTGCGAATTATGCATAATCAGACCTTAAGAATGGCAGAGTAAAAAATCAGAAAAGTTATTGTCTACATGCTTGACAGATCGCCAGTCCATCGTGCGGTTGCTTAACTTACACAGGGGCTTAAGTAAGTTCTCGGTTAAGAATGCGTGACTGGCAAAGTTTGAACTTGACTTGCTGGCTCACTGCGGCCTACGTAAAGACTATAAAAGTATGTACATATATGTATATACATAAGTGCTCTTAGGTAGGTACTTATGTATGCATGCATGTGATTGTACATAGATACATATGTACATAGATTTGTAATCACATTAGTTCTGAGTACGACCTTTCAAGTGAAATCTAAGCGAGTGTTTTTATTTGAGTATGTACATACATATGTACATGTATTGTTCCATGGTGTAATAATAACAAGGTGTTGTCAGTAACTTAACCTCACTTTTTCGGCAGGTCTATTCCGGTCACGCATTTTAAAGTACTAGAAAAGGTACTAATTATTTACTACCTTTAATCCGTTGGTGCATACTATTTCAAATTAAATGTAGAAAAATGTATAATTACAGGCTTATAAGCCTGAATATATGTTTGTATCGGCAGCTCCACACAGCTTGGACATATATTGTAACTTAAAAAAAATAAAAGCCGTAAAATAAGGCAATTTCCTATAAGACTGTAAATGATTTTCTAAATAGATTAAAACACATAAATATCGATAATATAAGCGAATTCCTAATTTAACCATGCAGCCACTCTATTCTAGTGTATCAGTAGTTCATTTGGCTCAATATTATGACAATGCAGCAAAAGTTATTTAATATCAAAGAGCGCCTTTCCATACGATTTTTGTGTACGTTTTTTTTCCATTGATAACCACGATATCTTTTATTTTTCTACTTTTTGAGGACAAAAATTATACAAATCCAGCAATTTTAAATATTAATATTGTTCTGAAAACACCAAGTTCTTTAAAAATCGCGATAAAACGAATTACTAAAATGGAGTATTTTAGATACTATTTCCCAACGAATAGTAGTATAAAAAATTAAGATCGGCAGCACTGAAAATAAGCATGCCGATCTTGTCAAAATCACAACAAACACGTTGCTACTGACAACACCTTGTTATTATTCCACCATGTATTGTTCAAAGTTTTGCTTTCAATGCTTAATGTTCTTGTTGCTTTTGCAATTTTCATATTCCTCGAAATGATTCTGAATTTGTTAAAGCTCAGCTAGTCTAGACTTAACTTAAATTAACTTACCGTAGGAAATCATCAATGATTACTCAACACATCAACTTAAGCCAAGAGCGGAAATATTTTGTTTTTGTATTTTCTCTTTTAGCTGTATAACAGATCGCCGCCTAAAATGCCACAGCAAAAAAAAAATCATGCAAATAAAAATGTTTGCTTTCATTTTTTTTTTTTTTTTGAGAAATACTAAAACGAGTGTCTAGCAAGCCTGATTCTCGCACCGCTCTCAATTTCCCTAAGACCGTAACTTGAGAACCTAAAATCTACACGTTCTTAAGTTTCTTACGATAAGTTAAGTTTTAACTAACCGCCAACACAGTTTCTCATATAACAGGTTGGCTAAAATATTAAGTTAAGTTAAGTTACGGAAATTAATTCTAGACTAACTTAGCTTTTACTCTCTATGAGAGTTGATAACAACTTATTTCCTTTTTTTTTGATTTCTTAGGCTTAAGCAACGTAGGTCAGCCACCACAAGACGAGGTTAAAAGCGATTTGCGACGAAGTTAAAATAACTTTCGCCCTTATGCTAAAAAAATTCGTGGAAAAATAATTGACATCAGTTGCGCATTTGAGGGCTTGTCATGGCGTATGAGTAACTGAAAATTTCGATAGAGAACAAATCGTCAATTCGGTCAGATGAACAGATTTTTTATTGACAAATTTGTTAGCCCCTACCTAAAATTAGGGCAACCACAACTGTTCCTCTTTGCTACCAACAGTGATTTTTATTCCAAAGTATACTTCATACGAGAAGGTACATACTTAAATATGTATGTATTTCGTAATTAGCGACGTGCGTTCCGCAACATTCTAGTAGCAATGGAAATAAATAGCCGTCTAATTGTAAATGAACCGCTGCGGCGGAGTGGTTAAAGATGAATACTACCATTCCGTAGGACATGGGTTCGATCCCCTGTCCCAGCAACATCTAAATTAGAAAAAGCTTTTTACAGGGAAAGCAATGGCAAACCTTCGAGGCTTTTCTGGCATGAAAAAGCTTCTCATAAAATCCATTTGCCGTTCAAAGGCGGGTCAAAACTGTAGGTCCCTGCTTTGTGTAACAATATCCAGACCAGTTTTTACTTTAGTGTGGTAGAATCGGCAAAAAAGTGTGGTAGATTTCAATAAGATGTGGTAGATTTTCCAATTCATATGTTAATTGGTTATAGTACCGTTATACATATGTACATATGTCCTATAAACACATACTATGTAATTAAGAACTAAGTATTTGTGCATGTTTTTCCGGACTGAAAATGTCTACAATTCTGACTAGCAACCCATTTTATTAGGTTGATAAGATATACATCCCTGAAGATATATATCCTTGAATAAACTAGCACTTTTGCGTATGTATAACACAGGCCTACAAAAATGGAGACAATTTTGGTGCGGTAATTTTTAAAGCTGTTTTCGATAGACTTTTTACGCTGATTTCGAATCCGTAAGTATAATAGTTTCCATCAGTTCCAGATTTTCAGAAAAACGGGATCAAAGTGTTAAAAAATCGTTTTTTTGCAATATTTTGGAATCTCTAGCAAAGAAACAAATAATGATAGAACCATTTAGATAGACTTTAGTTAGAACTTAAACTTTCACCCACGATCCCTGCAAATAGCATCCCTACACCTTGACCCTAAGATCACTTATAGTCATTTGGTGAAAGTAAAAACTGATCTTGGCATAATTTTTTTCTTTCAATAGCACAATACAACAGTATTTTGTTATCGTTCAATAAATGACTATAAGTGATCATCAGGTCAAAGTGCAGGGATGGTATTTAAAGGGATTGTAATCGAGAGTTTTAGCTTAATTTAAGCTTAAGGTGAAGTTCTATCAGCTTTTCATTCTTTGCTAGAGTTTCTCAGATATTGCAAAAAATGTGATTTCTTAACATTTTTGATTTCTTAAAATATGGACCTGATGAGAACTTTATACTTGGGGATTTGTAATAAGCACAAGCAGTGTTGTCCTGTATAATTAATCCGTAGGATGGAACAAAGAATTCATTTTCTTTGCGTACTACCTTAGTAAATATAAATATGCGGATTTCTGAAATATGAAAAGGTTTAAGCACAGGTATATTTAAAGCTAAATTTATGATGTATGTTTTTAAAAAAAATTTCATTAATCTCGATACTTATTTGAATTGAGTTGAATTTTAGAGTTATGTGCAAATTATAAAAATATGTTCTGCCTAAAAATGTGGTAGGTTTTTAGCCTTGTGCGGATCTAGATGGTAGAAACCTAAATTTAAAAAAATATGTGGTAGATCTAACACATATGCGGTAGAGGTTTCAACACTGATCCAAATATTATTATTTCTATTATTGTTTGGTAGTTTTGTTTCTCTAAATTAACCAAACCGAAAATGCAAAGGCTGTTGCAAGGGTGAGGCAACCGAAACCATAAAATCTTAAAAAAGAGTTTATTTTTATAACAAACGGTTTTCAGATTAGTTTTTACAACTATAACAGGCCTTTCCTAGATTTCGCAACTGAGGAAGATTAACAAACAATAGTTTAGAATATATGTTTTAGTTTAGAGAATTTTTAAACTTACTTAATTTAGGTCAATCAAAAGTTACTATATATACAATAACTGATCAGCAAAAAAATGAACCACCCTAAGATGTGCTTATAAATAAGTTTAACATATGTGCATACATCCATATACATATGTACATATAAATACATGTATATATTTGCAAGTGCTTGCTAGATAAGAATCTTAATATTTCTCTACTTCTCTTATTTCCGCTTTGCTTTTATTTTACTTTTGCTTTTAATATAACCAGCTATGTACTACTATCGATGTTTTTTGCTCTGTAGCTTTTTTATCTTCTCTTTGACTGCATATACCTTCACTATTACTCGATTTTCTCGATTGCTTTGACTTTGACTTCTCTTGGTTTTCAATTGTTGCTGCGTATTTTATTTAATTGGCAGTCCTTGAACTTGACTTGAAGTGCGCGTGCACACGCATACTCGTACATATACTCG
Source organism: Rhagoletis pomonella (assembly GCF_013731165.1). Classification (NCBI taxonomy): domain Eukaryota; kingdom Metazoa; phylum Arthropoda; class Insecta; order Diptera; family Tephritidae; genus Rhagoletis; species Rhagoletis pomonella. The sequence continues at coordinate 20,328,527 of NW_023458564.1, read as the reverse complement.
CACCAATATGTACATATGTATGTATGTAGGTATGAAAAGAAAACAATCAATAATAATTGTATGCGTGTACATATGTATATTTTGGGCTTCAATTTAGCAACACTCAACGCATTCACGCATTTACACGAATGTTCAATAGAATATTTATTAAGTCAGTCAGTCAGTAAGTCGCCCAATCACTTAAATAAAAGCATAGCTTCGTTACCGTGTTCTTTACTATGTACTAGAGATGCCGTTTTTAAATCGATTAAATCGAATATCAATTTATTAGTTCCAATTCGTTCCGTGAATCGATCCAAAAAATTCGAGCATTTCGAGACATTCGATCTTTCATCAAGGGATGCGCTTATTGATCTACGTTTTGCCCTAGAAAATCGTTAAAATTATTAAGAGAGTTGAATTTGAGGCTAGTACAAAAAATTCCGGCTTGGCCACTCCCACCTTTTCAACTTGAGAAAGCAAAGCCCAAAGAATTCAATGACCTGCTTTTCTTTCTCCTCCGACTGCAGGACTCATTAGGGAAACTCTATATAAAATTATGAGTAATAATACATACCACAATAAAAACTGCAAAAATTGGAGTTTCAAACTATGTGGATATTTTCGTTAAAATTTTGCACAACCTAATTATATTCTTTACAAATATTTAAGTATGCCGTTCTATAGCCAATTGAATTTTATGTGCATGCTTAAATATATCAGGAATTAGCGTTGATTTTTGGCGATTTTTTTCTTAACGCTCATGCACATTTCTTCCATATAAAAAAAACATCGAGCTATGGAGGAAATTAGCAACATCTTCATTGGAAAAAATTGCCAGAAATCAAAATTGCACTCTATTAAGGTAAAATTCTATAGCCTACAAAACTGCATTCTTAAATGTTTTTCTAAAAAGGGTAATTAATAAGTAAGATTTTGAGGTAACAAAAACAAAAAAATCAAAACTTGTCTGTATTGCACAAAAATCTGGCTTTATTGGGCCAGTGTATGTATAATATACTTTTTTAAAATACCCCTTAGTTTTCAAGCAAAAGATTATTTTTGACGTAGAATACGTATTACCTTAAGGTATGGGGGCTATGTTCAAATGTTGTAGTTGTAATTTTTAGAGCTTCACAAAAACGCTTATTGCACGCGAACTAATAAAGCGATTTCAAAGAAAAGTTTGGCGTTTCAAAGATAAAATTCCAAACCTGTCGACAGATTCATTTTTGTAAATAACCAATTCGGTTTCTGTCGTAAAATCAACGGTAAACATTGCCTTATTTTGGGGTCAATTTTGAGCCTTTAAAGTGCTCTAGCAACTTATTGTTGGCATATATAACTTTCATTTTCGGGATATAGGTTCTTTGGAGCAGTAGAAATATTATCGGGTACAAATTTTATATAAATTTAACAAATATTGAGCATTTTAAGGCAAAAAATTGTTGAAAAAATTTGCAAATTTTTTTCATTACCAAAATGCTCGAAAACCGCTCGAATGATTTTGTTTTTGTTTTCTTTAATCAAAAATTCAAGAGTTTTCCTTTCGTTTGGTATATGGGAAGTATTGGTTGATATCTTCTATATATGTTTATTTTATTCAAATATATGGGCATAAATGATTTTCCATACAAAATCACCTCGTCATCATTTTGCAAACACGTGCACGCATTGGAAGCGTGGGAAGGAGACAAAAAGTATGTATGTGTCCGTAAGTACATATTTCGGGGTTTATCGGTATAATAATCGATACTTTGTCGGTTTTATTACCGATATTTTTATCGATTTTGCTATCGAAATTTTTATCGATAATGTTATTGATTTTGCTATCGATATTTTCGGAACTTATCGATATAATGATCGGTATTTTTTCGATTTTGTTATCGATATTTTTTCTCGATTTTGTTATAGATATTTTGTTGACTTTGTTGTCGATTTTGTTATCGACACTGTAATCGATTTTATGATAGATTATTTATCGATTTTGTTATCGATATTTTTATCGATTTTGTTATCGATTTTATTACCGATATTTTTATAGATTTTGTTGTCGGTATTTTAATCGATTTTGTAATCGATATTTTTACCGGTTTTGTCATCGATATTTTTATTGATTTTGTTTACGATTTAGCTATCGATATTATTATTGCTTTCGTTATCGATATTTTCATCGAATTTGTTATCGATATTGTTATTGGTTTTGCTATCGATATTTTCGGAACTTACCGATATAATGATCGATACTTTTATCGATTTTGTTATCGATATTTTTTATCGATTTTGTTATCGATTGTGTAATCGATTTTGCTATCGATTTTGTCATCGATACTTTTATCGGTTTTGTTACCGATATTTTTATCGATTTTGCTATCGATATTGTTATAGATTTTTTATAGGTTTTATATTCGATATTTTTATTGATGTTGCTATCGATATTTTTATGGATTTTGTTATGGATTTTGTTATCGACTTTATAATCGATTTTGTTATCGACTTTGTTATCGATTTTGTAATCGATATTTTGATAGATTTTGTAATCGATTTTGTAATCAGTATTGTTATCGATTTTGCTATCGATTTTGCTTTCGATATTTTTTCGATTTTGATATCAATATTTTCATCGATTTCTTTATCGATGTTTTTATCGATTTTGCTACCGATATTATTATCGCTTTTGTTATCGATATTTCTTGCTTAGTGTGTGCTTTTGTTTTTTTACTTGGATATGCTCTTAACCATACCACGTATTCTACGTTTAAATTTAGCGGCTGTATCTCCGATACAGCCTGCAGGCCAAGACGAAGGCGCTGGACTGTTCCTTTTTTTCTCTTGCGTTAAAAATCAAAAACAAAATTTCGAAAAAACTTTACCGTTTCCTTAAGTAGGGCTAAGAATTTTTGAAATTTCTAACTCAATATAGAAAAACCTTATCTTACAGTTTTTTTATTAGCTGATAGCTTTTGGATAAATGTAGATATTGAAACCGTTATGAACAATGTAAGTTTTAACAATTAATTGCAATAAATATTTGTAATTCCCATGCTGACCAGACCGCTGTGTTTTGTTCCTTTATATATAAAGTAAAATATATGAATCGATCTTGGGGAATCGATTTATTTTCTGACGATTTCTTCCTGCATCGATTATTTTTATTTCGATTCGAATCGATTCAAAAATCGATTTTTTTTATTTCTATCTGGCATATCTACTTTGTGCTTGCAGAATATATTTAAGCAAACAGGAAGATTAATAAAATTCGATTCTTAAATTTTACCTCATACATACCTACTTATGTACATATGTATGTAAGTACAAGAACGGATTGTTTTATGTAAATGAAATACATAAACTCTTTTCAAAATTATTTAAGAATCAAGTGATTTTTTTTGCTTTTTCCGGAAACATATTTTTTTTGTCTTTTTGTACACACATATATTGCGTTTCTTATTTACCAACTTTTTAAACATAGAATATAGACATCCTAGAATTGGCTAATTCTCCCAGCTCATCAATAAAAATGGAGTTGATATTCTTCTATTCTAAATAAAATTTGGTTGTGCGCTACATTTCTCAATAATTTTGCAGCCACTTTGTATGACATACGACAAAACGATAAATTTTACTCAATACCTCGTCAAAATGGCGCTTGTGACATTATTTTATCTAGACGACGATATGTACATACAGATATGTGCTATATATGCCTTGAATTACACATATATATATATTTCTAAATCAGGACTAGTTTTTGTACCCGAGCACACTTGTGCAAAAGGGTATTATAACTTTGTTCACATAACGGTTGTTTGTAACAGGCAAAACGAATCGAGAGAGATATAAACAAATGTATACATAAATGATCAGATCCGTCCGTCCGTCCGTCCGTCTGTGCACACGATAACTCGAGTAAAAATTGTACGTGCACTTCTTTCGTGAAAATGGCGTGAAAATGGGCAAAATCGGACAATAACCACGCCTTCCTCCCATATAACGGTAATTTTCAGAAATACGAAAACTACGATATTTTAGTAACTACAGGAGATTATTCACTCAAAATTGATATTTCAATAATTTTTAGACAAAAAATAAGAATATTATACATTTTTGAAAAATGGGCGTAGGCACGCCCACTTATGGTTCCATCTTGATAACCCCTGCACCAATTTCTTCCAAACTTGGCACAGTAGTTGGCCTTAGTACAGCATAAAAAATAGCCGAAACTTTTTAAAATCGGACAATAACCACGCTCACATCCCATATAACGGTAATTTAGAGAAATACAAAATCTTCTATAAATCAGTAAATATTTAAAGCTAATATATTCAAAATTGATGCTTGCAACAATTCTTTGCCAAGATACACGTTTATGGTAAAATTTTGGAAAATGGGGGTGGCACCGCCCACTTATGGTCACATAAGTATCATAATCTCGGTAACCGTTCTACCAATTTGTAGCAAGCTTGGTATGGTTATTGTGCTTGTCACATATGTACAAGCAAAACGTTGAAAATTATTGAAATCGGACTAAAATTGAGGCCGCTTTTCATATAACGAAATAAATATATTTCGAAATTTAAGGACGCTAATTTACTCAAAATTTATACACCCCAGCTTACCATGTAGCGGTAGCTTTCGGAAAGGTGAAAATCATATATTTAAAACTTACGCCGGATATTCAAAGTTATATTTTGTTCTGAAAGAAAAGCAATTTGACAAGGGATGATAGAATTTCGTTCCAAAATACATCATATTCTCGCCCTGTCGAAAAAATTAGCCAACACTAAAGGCAGTGTCACACGATTGGTACATTTGTGCAAATGCAAGAAAAATATTTGTGCATTCACACGATTGGGATACGAGTTGCACCAAATTTTGGGCAAATGCCCAATCGAGTGACACTGCCTTAATACATATATATTTATGTTTACTTGTTTCAATAAAAATAGTTATAATTTTTTCACTTAATGTGATTGAGGTTTTACATGAATCAACGTTAAGTTGTTATTTGATTGCAAATTAGAAAGTACCCGTGGCCCGACTTGAATTGAAACTTCAATTGCTTGCGCGTGAAAGATGTCTATACTCATTAGGGTGGAACAAAAATTCATGCTTCGGGGAAAAGGCTAAAACGTTAAGCTCTTACCTCTAGGATTTTTTTGAAAATAATAATTTTGAGAACTGTATTTTATTAGAAAAACACTTTTTCGTAGAAATGGTATAGAATTCTTGAGAATCCATACTTTTCGATCGGAAACTTCTTTTCCTCTTAAGGAGACTTCCAGTAGCAATACACATTTGTTTAATTAATCATTTTTTAATAGTAACTATTTTTATAGGTCGTCTCAAAACCCCAAAAATGCAATGAAAAATCGTTTATAATAAATAATGGTCAAATAAATAATGGGGTATTATTATTCGGAAGTCTTCTGAAGAGAAACAGGGGATTCCGATCGAAAGCATCGATTTTCAAGAATTCTATACCATTTCTACGATAAAGGGTTTTTTTCTATTTAGGAAAATTCTAGGCAGTGAGAGCATAAGGTTTTAAACTTTTTTTTTTTGACCACCCTAATGTACATAGTACATACATATGTGGATATGTATTCGGCTTTTAATTTTTCATTTATATATATGTATGTTTCATTTCGTTGATTGTTATGCGTGTGGCGCTTTGAGCTAGTCGATATTCAAGCTTCGACTTTGCATGCAAACAAGTTCAAGTGATCCACACTAGAGATGGGCGCGGGATAGCGGAGCCCGCGGGACCCACGGCACGGATTTAAAATTGGCCGGAATGGGCGGTATCGGGGAGATCTGTAAAAAATATAGCGGGCGGAGCGGGACCAAAACCCTTTCCCGACACTCCCGATAAAACCGCAACCCCCGCAAATTCACAGAATTTTCCTTAAAAACGATGTTTGAAAAATGAACTTTTAATGTTTTATTGAGACGAAAACGAACAACAAAGCAAAACAAAATAATCAGAAGATGACAGATATTTCATTATTATTTAAAATTAATTTGAAAGCATAAACATTTTTGTCAACCTTCGATCGGTTTGCAAACCACGCCACACTTGTTGAAATCTCAACCGATCGTTTCAATTTGTTGTCCGTTTGTAGTCTGCTTTAGAGATAGATTTCGGGACCCGCGGTACAATTCTGAAAAACGTTGGGATAGGCGGGTTCGGGACTTAAATATCGAATTTTGGGATGGGCGGGATCGATATTAAATATTTAGTCCCCTGCCCATCTCTAATCTACACCTCTATTGCTTATGCCCTGTAACGCACTTCAGCTACCAACCAACCAAACAATGGCTTACTTTTGTTATTCGACACTTTCTATTGCTGAAGCATGCGTTGATGATTTCGTATGTACGTAAAGGCAAACCTTCCATGATTGTCATAAAAAAGATACATTTCGTATGTACGTATTTTCGATAATCATGCCAAAAAGTGAAAAGATATGTGTGTTTGTAGGTGTTTCGCACGTATAATGCATCTAAAAATATGATTGCGTTGATAATAATGTAATGAAGTATATATACGTACATACATGTACTCTTAATGAAATTCAACTAGAAAAAGCCTCGAGGTTATTTTCACTTTCGATCATTTTAACCGGCTGCAATATTTTTTTTTTTAATATGATACCGGACAACTTTGGACCATGTTAAACGGTTACGGTAATTCTTTTTTATCGCAAAGGTGGTCACAACCTAATTTCGTTTAATGCCGATCATTGAATAAAATTTGAATATGTATGAGCTTTGAAGTCGGCTGTTTTTTTTTCTTTAAAAATTACTTGTTATAACACGTCATGTATAATTAAATTAATGGGGTAAAATAGTCCACATATGTACTAAAAATGCCGCTAACTCTCACTATTACTGAAGTCAGTTTATGCTTGTTTAGTCGAATTTGTGACCAGCGTTGCCAGGTTAACGGTTTTAACTTAATTTTGACATATTTTTCTTGTTGCCTGTTGAACTTAGGTCACTGGTTGAGTCAAATATAAGGTTTTTGTCAGATCCAGGAAATTAACAATGGAAAGTTTTCGGAAAACAATTTATGTATTAAGCGAGCATTTCTGGTTCGTTCAAGATTCATTTTGCAACTAACATTTTACCAAATTTTTCAAATATGAATTTAATTCAAAATGTGATCCGTCAAAAAGACGTAAATTTTTTATGCAACTCAACACCAAAATTATAATATTAGTTTCGTGACGAAAATTATACGCATTTTTTAACTTGCAACAGCTCTGTTTTTTGTTTTGTGTTTTTAGCAGTAAACGGAAATTCGCAACGTTCCGAATAAATAAAAAAAGATTTTCCATACGTTTCAAAGGCAGTTAAAAATACGTTTAATTTTCGTCACGAAATTGATATAATAAATTTTGTGTTTCTAGTTCAGCTTTCGGCACTCGAAATTTTACCTCAGAGAGGTGTTTTATTTCATATCAATTATTTTGGGGTAGCAAATTTAAAATCGACGAAAATACAAACAATAATCTAAATGTTTTATTTTTATCAAATAAATTGCTAAAAATATTAGCTAAACCTAAATTATGTATTCAAATCGATGTGTTCATTAAAACATATAATTTTTCGAATACGGAATAAAGCGAAAAAGAATGAGCATATCCTTTTTATTCGAAAAAATTAAAAATAAAAAAAATAAATTATGAGAAATGATAAAAACTTATCAACTTGGTACCAGCTTTGGATACAATAAACAACTGTATTCGTCTGATTGTCTCGTAGTTTATTTTTGATAAGATTTCTACCGTTTGTGGGTTTTTTAAGATGTTTTACTTCTATCACGTGTACGATGTTGCACTCGTGCTATTAAACTAATGCAGTTTTCTCAAGTAGTTTTGCTCAGTGGCAATTTATACATATGTATGTAAGTAGTAGCGGCACATTGGGTGAACTAAATGCATTCATACATACATATTTATGTACAACTGTAGGTAATATTGTATGCGTCTTCCCAGGTAGGTTAAGTGCGGGTGATAAACCCATATAGCATAGTTAAATTTGTGTACATACCTGCAATTAAAATGGGGAAAATGTTGCAATTTCGGCATGTGACTGAAAAAAACTCTAAAATATACACAAATTGTAGTTTTCTTCAACTTGTCAACTCGCGGGAAATTCCACGGTTTGCAGGGAATTTCGGTTTAAGTGGCAATCGGGAAATGGGCAATTTTTTCCGGAGAACTTGGTATGTTATTTTTATATCTTAAAGTAACCAAATCAGACGGACATGTTAATTTTTAACCATTTGACCCTTTTTGGAGCGACATTTTTTCAATTTGAATCGCAATAGCTATATACCAGATAAAAGCTAAGGTTTTGGGCTAGGTTTGCGGAAACATAGTATAAAATCGATGACCAGTTTTGAAGAAAATGGCCGAAATGTAGTTTTTCAGCAGCCCGATTTTTAGTTTTCAGGCGATAACGTTATGACATATTTATATTTGATAAACACGAAAGATAGTGTCCGATAGCTTGTTTGAAGACCCTTCTACTGATATCCACATCAATGACATGGACTGAGTAGTGCGGCCTCAGTGGTTATTTAAAAAGTCGCCTTTTTTCGAATTTCAGGCAGCAGCCACGCCCAGAAAGGCATAAGAATCAAACCATCCTGGAACAAAACCTTCTTAGTTTTTTTTTGGACTTTAATTCCTGAAAGTTTGAAAAAAATGAAATGAAGGTACGTACAGACGCCACTACATACCAAAGCATCTCGTAGTGGAGACGCGAACCAAAACACATTTAGCTCTATATCTTTCCAATTAGTAGCCGGAACTTAATATATAAGGTATAGTTTGAAAGGTATTGGCCTATAGAATAACACTAAATATGTTGGGTGTACCCACATGCCCCCTTTGTTTCGCAGCACTTTAGCCTAATTTTTAAGAATCCGTTTAATCGTTTGTGAAGCTTGAATACATTTTCTGGACACACTCTGCAATACCTTTCCAACGATATCTCAAACATGTCGATTGGACGTCTGGATAAAAACTTCCAAATCTAGTGTATATGTACATATACATATATAGCGAGTAATTTCAGCGTGCTACTGTGACTGCTTTCGTCACCCGCGCGCACCGCCGTGCGCTGTGTTAACTGTTACGGCCCTCGTTTGAACAGAGTAGTTTTAATGAAAAAAATAAAACTTTCGTAAACAATTTTTTTATTGAATGAATGTTTTTAGAATATGTACGTACTTATTTTATTGCTTCCTTTATTATTATTATTATCAATTTTATCTCCTATTGCAGATCTCATAAAAACTTTAAAATCTTACTTGTATGTCTCAAGCTGTGTACAACGGTAAGTTACAAAATAATTTTATTTTTGTAGTAAGAAATTTTATTATTATTGAATATGTGTATGAGCATTTTTGTTACTATATTTTTCTACTTTGGCCTACAAACCAAGACTCCCACTAGAAAAGTTCATATGATCATAAGAAAAAGCTCTGCCAAAATTTCCGAATTGGAAATCATTTTACAAAGTGTAAAATATTTTCTACCCAAATAATCCAAAAAATTTGAAACAGAGAGCGAATTCGAGAGTGTAACAACCCGAGAGAGTTGCAAATTCTTGCATGCAAAAATTTTACTAGCATTACTTTACTTAGTATGTTTTGTTTACATTTTCTGTTGTAATTTGTGTGAGGGTGACTACCGGTGGGTCACGTGGCACCTAACACATACATGTATATAAGTAGTGCCGTGTTACCCACCAGAGGTCACATCAGTACTTTCAACCGGTGTGACACACCGGTGGTGTACATGGCAGTGAACGTGTTGAGCACCAGTTTTTCAGTGCACGACTGTAGTTTAAACTTAGTTTAAACGGTCGAGCTGGCTGGTTTAAACTTAGATTAGCCAATCAAATGTCAGCCAGCTGTTGAGGATAAACGCAGTTTTCGTTATCTAAGTTTATGCTTGCCCTGAAAACCAGGCCCTAAGTGGATGATTTAATGAAACAAATTTAGTGAAATGAAAATATGGATGAACAGCTTAAACCTAATGTATATTTTTTGATTTGTATCACGATGGGAGATACTATTCCCAATCAAAAAGAAAATTGCACGCCAAAATTCAATCATCAGAAAGTGTAAAAAATGGCGTTAACTGCAAGTTTTTCCTAGTTTTGCGTTCAGTAACTTTTTCGGACAATTTTCTATTCCTCTCTATTTTGCTATATATTTTCACTGTACGCTCTCGCTGTAAATACTTACTGGAAAAGTTATTGAATGGACCTGACATGTTTTAGTGGCACTTAATGTGCTACTACCTGCAATTTTGAAATCTGCCTGAATAAAACTTTTCAAAATTTAAAATTTACCGCAAAGAATTACATACGTACACATGTATGTATGTATATACTTAGCTTCAAAACTATAGGATATATGAAAATGTTGTAGACATATTGGAGATCGGCACGCAATAATTCATTAATTAATTTTGCACAATTTATTATAATCATGCACAATTTTAGGATTTAGCGTAACTTTCGGGCGTCTCTGGTATGTCTTCCGTTATCCAATTTTGAAAATTCTTTGCAGGATAATCATTCTGACCAAATGATTTTTTTTTATAATTTTCACATAACTTTAAAATTCAACTCAATTCAAATAAGTATAAAAATTAATCAACATTATTTTTGCAACATACATCATGAATTTAGCTTTAAATATACCAGTGCTTAAACTTTTTCATATTTCAGAAATCCGCATATTTATATTTACTAAGGTAGTATGCAATAAAAAGGAATTCTTTGTTCCATCCTACGATTTAATTAAACAGGACAACACTGCTTGTGCTTATTACAAATCCCCAAGTATAAAGTTCTCATCAGGTCCATATTTTAAGAAATCAAAAATGTTAAGAAATCACATTTTTTGCGATATCTGAGAAACTCTAGCAAAGAATGAAAAGCTGATAGAACTTCACCTTAAGCTTAAATTAAGCTAAAACTCTCGATTACAGTCCCTTTAAATACCATCCCTGCACTTTGACCTGATGATCACTTATAGTCATTTATTGAACGATAACAAAATACTGGTGTATTGTGCTATTGAAAAAAAAAAATTGGGCCAAGATCAGTTTTTACTGTTCACCAAATGACTATAAGTGACCTTAGGGTCAAGGTGTAGGGATGCTATTTGCAGGGATCGTAGGTGAAAGTTTAAGTTCTAACTAAAGTCTATCTAAATGGTTCTATCATTATTTGTTTATTTGCCAGAGATTCTAAAATATTGCAAAAAAGCGATTTTTTAACACTTCGACCTCGTTTTCCTCAAAATCTGGAACTGATGGAAACTTTATACTTACGGATTCGAAATGAGCATAAAAAGTCTATCAAAAACAGCTTTAAAAATTACCGCACCAAAATTGTTTCCATTTTTGTAGGCCTGTAATATACATACGTGTATATTTTATGAACATACAACATAATAAAATGGGTTGCTAGTCAGAATTGTAGACATTTTAAGTCCGGCAAAACATGCACGAATACTTAGTTCTTAATTACATAGTATATGTTTATACGACATATGCACATATGTATAACGGCACCATAACTAATAAGCATATGAATTGAAAAATCTACGACACCTTATTTAGATCTACCACACTTTTTTGTCGATTCTACCACACTAAAATAAAAAGGGGTTTGCACACTGATTCTAGTGCCACTTTGATGAAATGGTTGAAATGGTTCCCAATTTCACATTTATCTTGGTAATCTTCTGTTTTTGAAAGTAATTTACCAATTTCATATCGAAAAAAATAATACCTTTTGAGGAGGTCTTTTTACTCTTTGGGGAGGATGGAAGATATTTCGTATGTTTTTTCGGCGTCATTTTGCAGAACTTTCTTTCTCCTTCTCAGGAACTTTAGAACTATTGAAAGGCTACTCAGAACAGAATAAATTTTTTATTTTTTATTTTTATTTAATTTCTTTCTCCTTCTCAGGAACTCTAGAACTATTGAATAGCTACTCAGAACAGAATAAAATTTTTATTTTTTTTTTTATTTAACGTTTTCGACTTTTTCGAAAAAAGTGTTTTTTCGGCGTGATTTTGCAGAACTTTTTTTTTCCTTTTCAAGAATTCTAGAACTATTGAAAAGCTGCTCAGAACAACTTCTTATTTGCCTTTTTGCCACACATCGTATGCTGCGTGAATCTGGCATACCCAATTTTCAAATCAATTTTGTTTGTGAAAATATCCAGAACTTTTTTCCCCCTTTTCAAGAATTCTAGAACTATTAGAAAGCTACTCAGAACAATTTTTTTTTTCGTTTTGCATCATACCGTATGTTAACTTCCCAGACATTGTACGTATGTAGTTTGTCTGTCGAGTGTCAGACTAGTGGCTTTCGTGGCAGACTCATACGCTATTTCATTACCCTCTATTACGTTGTGCGGCGGCTAGCCTGTCAATGGCTTCCCTCCTAAGAAGGACATTTTTGGACGAAATACAATATGGGGTAACTGCCTTCATTGCCGCCCAACTGTCTATTTATAGGCTTACTTTGGAATTAATTGTCCTTTCGGTGTACGCTAGCTCTGCTGCTATCCTCAATGCGAAACCGTCTGCTTGATATATGCTCCAATGGTCAGTTCCCAGAAATCAATCCCGTATTATACGTACGCACGCATTTCTTTTGCCTTATTTCTCTATATTAAAATAATACCCTTTTGTACTAATATGCGTGATTGTTTCATGCGTCGTAGTTGTTTCGACTGTCGCTGAGTGACGTTTTTGTCCTATTTTTATCTGATTGGCTTCCCCGCGCACTTGTTATCTGTGACGTCATACGCTGGAATTTGAAATGTATGTACATATGTATGTATGTATGTAGCGTTGCGCTTTTGCACCTCTTTGGTGAATATACCACTCTAGTACGTTATCAATTTGAAAATAATTTCGACTGCGTATCTTAAATCATAAATAAATACTCAAAACTACTTAGAACAATGCGAAAATTGAGTTAAAACACATAGAGGGAGGGAAATACAAAGCATAAAAGAAACGTAGAAACTAAAACACTTTTAGTTAGTAAACATGATTCAGATTTGGTTTTAATAGGTCAACGAACTTATTTGAACTACTTTTTCGAGTACCCATATTTATGTACATATGTATGTATGCACATTAGGGGTGTCCTTAAAAAATCAAATGAACGATTTTCCTCAATTTCACCCCCTCAAACGGTTATACCACGGTCGCAGATATCGCACATAAATCTTGGTCCCAATTGGAGACCGTTAAGGCGTGTCTCATAGGGTGCAAATTTGGGATTCCTTTATAGAAACTCGAAAAATTAAAACTAATTTTTTGTCATCTAATTCTCAAAATCGATACAACTATAGTCGAAGATATCTCATACACATTTTGGCCCCGATTGCAGTCTGTCAGTCTGTTAAGGCGTGTCGCACATGGGTCAAAGTTCAGGTTACCCTATGATGACGTATTAACCAACTCTAATCGGGACCAAAATTTATATGACTATAGCAGTATCGATTTCCAGTATTACATGAAAAAAAATATATATTAATTTTTTGAGTCTCCATAGAGGCATCTGACATTTGGCCCCTTTGCGACACGCTTTAACCGGCCTCAAGCGGGACCAAAATTTATATGTGATATCTTCGACTATGGTAGTATCAGTTTAAGGTATGAGATGAAAAAAAAATTAGTTTTGAGTTTCTATAGAGGAATGAGAACTTTGAACCCTATGCGACACGCCTTAACGATCTTCAATTAGGACCAAAATTTATATGTGATATCTATGACCATGTTATTACCGATTGAGGGGGTGATGCTGAAAAAAATCGTTCATTTGATTTTTTAAGGACCACCCTAATGAACATGCGCACGTTTTATTAGTTTCTTTATTTTTGTTTCATTGTTTCCTATGCCAACTGATTCAATATTTTTTTTTATTTATTTTTTATTACATATGTACATATGTATAAATACATATACATATGTATGTATATGTAAGCAGATAGTGCGTAGGTTTTTAGGTGCTAAAACAGCAAGACGACTGGAATGCTGTAGCTTTATTCCTATCGCAAATTAAGATCACATGCGAGTATGTACCTGAATAAATTCGTGTAAGTACATATCGCTCATTTACTTCAATAGTGTCATAACTCAAAAACGCAAAACTCAAGAAAAACGGCTTTAAAGTTTTAAATTTACATATATATGTATGTATATGTAAAATACATATTTTGTTCAAGTGAGATACTGGTAATCTATGCATCGGTAATTTCTACATTCTTAATTTAATATTTGCATTGTTTTGGAATAAGACACTATTGAAGTAAATGAACGATATGTACATATAACATTTTGCATTATACATTTATACGTAAAGACTAGTTTTCCATGCATATATGTATACTAGGGTGCCTAGTTCAACAAAGCACGCCAGTCGTTTCTTTCTGTGCGAACTGACGCCAACTGGAAGCCAAGTCCTTCTTTACCTGGTCTCCACCAGCGGGTTCCGAGTTGAATACTTCAGAGCTGGAGCGTCGGTGTCCATTCGAACGACGTGGCTAAGCCAGCCGAGCCGCTGTATTTTAATTCGCTGCATTATGTCCATATCATTGTAAAGCTCATACAGCTCATAGTTCCATCGTCTACGGTACTCGCCGTCGCCAACGCGTAAAGGCCCGTAAATCTTCTGCAAAATCTTTCTCTCAAATACTCCAACAACCGCCTCATCGGACGTTGTCATTGTCTATGCTTCTGCGCCATATGCAAGCACGGGTATGATGAGTGACTTTATAGTGTGGTTTTCGTACGTCGGTCAAAAGTAGCACTTGTTGGCAGGAGTGATTCTGCGTTGGATTTCTATGCTGGCATTATTATCGGTGTCAATGCTAGTTCCCAAGTAAACTAAATTCTCTACTTCTCGAAATTATAACTGTCAACAGTGACGTGGGTGCCAAGGCGTGAATGTGCTGATTGTTTGTTTGATAACCAGACTCATTCGTTTTGCTTCCTTATCTAACTTGGAAAAGGCATATCGATGTCATCGGCATAGGCCAGCAATTGCACGCCGAGTTTAAAAATTTTCAATATGACGCGCTTCAATATGGTGCTTGGGTGCAATTGTTTACGTTTGTTGAATTTTTATAATTTTTGTAAGAAGCTTGAAATGTGGATTTATGTATGTACGTGTTGCTGTCTATGTAATGTGCTAGACTTTTATAAGAAAATAATAATACTAATAGATTGGCGCTTACACATATGTATGTTAGTGTTTGGCAGAAAATTATAAACACTAAATAAACAAAAGAAAAATAACCAAAACTGGTCAAAATGTCACTTAACTCAATCAGTTGACCACAAGCATTTGACTTTCAAACAGTTGGCAACCCGCTTCAGAACATTTTCAATATAAAGCTTTTCATTTGCCGTCCATGTTGTAATATGTACTTCATTCAACTTATTAATAAAATTGAATGCGCCTTTTTATATAGAAGGTAATCCTCCTAAGAATATTTTCTTAATTGAGCCTTTTAAATTTCATTCGTTTGGCATCAGAAAACGTCCCCCTTGGTCTAAAAAAACATCATTTTCTACCCAGAAACGTCTTTTTCAAATGCGTGCTCAAAGAATTGTTCTTATTAAACTTTTATTGTATACAAAGGTACATAAGTATGTTTGTAAAGTATAGTAAAATGTCATTTCGAAAGAGCACATTTACAATTCATTGTAAACTGGTTTGAGATCGTTAATATAACAATCATTTTATACATACACTTCTGATCAGCTGTTTATCGATTGTGGCTGTTTTTCTTTTGTTTAATTAATGTTTATTATTTTTCCATAAAAGCCTAACTCATTATATAACAAACTAAATATAAATTCACATTTCAAACTTTGTGAAAAAATTAAAAAAAAGAATCTGCAAAGTTTCAGCTAGATTTTCAACTTTTTATACAGATTTTTTAAGAATATTTTTGAGTATTCAGCTTGATAGCCCATTAAATTTCAGGTTTTTTAATTTTTAACATTTTTTTTTTTTGTAATGAACATAGCAATATTTCAGCCTTTTTTTCGTTCATTACATTTTCAATGAAGCCTTAAAAAAGTCGCCTACTTTTTTCTGCCTTCTTATGCTGCTACAGTTTTTTGGTGCTTTTGCGAGCGTGCGTGTTGCAATAGATCAGCTCTTCCTGATTTCGCTTTTAATGTGCAATTGCAAACATTGCAATAAGCCTCTTAACCTCAAATATTTACAAAACCAGCCAAGAAGCCAAACAAAATTCGCATGCACTTGCTTTGCATCATATTTAAGTCATATTTAAGGATTTTGAATTATCTTGATACGCTATTTTGCATTTTAAATGACAACATGTATGCACATACACTGTATATGTTAGGATGAAATTTAAAGTACCGCAATCGCAGCAAAGAGCGGGTATTCCCTAGCTCCATATCACGACATAACAAGGCGGGTGCTTCCCCTTAAAAAAAAAAAGAATATTTATTTCCATTTGCGGTCTATAAAAGTCCACCAACAAGCATTTAAACTACAGTTCACATTTCAAAGTCGCATAAACTACCAGCAAACTTAATCGAAATATGACTTTTAAAACGGTTCTGCTTTTAGTCGCTCTTTTTCTGGCTTTCGCTTTGGCTTCGAAACCCACGCCTGACCCTAACTTGCGAAATCATCGTCCAGTTGTTGTACCCGGTAGTTGGTATAAGTCCCGCAAAACACGTTCTCCTGTAGACAACACAGCTGACAACGGATATATGGCTTTGGCTTCGAAACCCACTCCTGATCCTAGCCTGCTAAAACATCGTCCAGTTGTTGTACCCGCTAGTTGGTATAAGCCTCGGAAGACAATTTCACCTGCAGACGGCCTACAACTGAATGGATACTAATTAGGATAATCTACATTCTTGTATACATAAACACATAGTTTAAGACATACAAGCAAACATTAGTAAAATTTTTTTGTGACTAACTCAGTGTTTAATAAATAACAAATTTTCACACGCAAGCTTAGTCGTGGTTCTGCTTTGAATGAAAATCCACTCTGCAATTCCTTCTAGACCACTGGTGTAACCTACATAGCCCTATGGAATATCGATTTCTTGAAAGCGAGAGCGATAGCACCATTTCATTTTCATTCATTAGGTACGTTTGTAAATGTTATAGCTATACACATCTGCCGTTTGTTTCTAACCTGTAGCTCGTTTCTTTAACAATTCTCTACCAACGTAAATTCATATATGAATTCGCCGCCTTGTTCTCTACTGCTAATGAGTTGTAGAGAATTACATACATATATTCTTTACCAGTACAGAAATTATTGGTAGAAAAGAGATACAGAAAAGAGCTACGGGACAGTCGTGTGGTAATTTTACAACATGCACGTATTGGTATGTATGTTTGTATGTATATTGGTACAGAAAAGTGGTTAGTAGGTAATAAGGGAAGGTTATTGAACTTTCACTTGAGTACTACACATCGAGTTCCACCTAGGGCGAAACTGTGTTAAAAAAAAATGAATCGTGTGCTTAACTGACGTGGTCCCGTTCTTCAAAAATGTAATAACTAAAAATTTCTCGTTTGCCAAAAACGCAACCAACTACTTTTGAGCTCATGTTGGTCATATGGGGACGAAGCAATTATTTACTTCCGCAACGAATTAGAAAACAAAATTTACTTCTACTTGCGTTGAAAGTTAAATATAGCCGTCATCGCGTCGCCACTTCTCGCTATGTTTGAGTTCCGGTCGCTTAAAGAAGAATTTTGCATGTGAAAGCAACAACAAAGTTAGCTAGCACTGATAGACGATAGCGAGTTTGGGTGTACCTCATTGAGCTCGTTCGTTTCGCCACTCGCTAACTGTTGGCGAATCGATGACGGCTTACATTAGCGTTTTCGTTTCTACCGAAAATGATACCTACCCTTTGCCCTCTGCGCACAAATATTATCTAAGAAGAATGCCTTGAAAAGGCGAAATTTTTTGTAGAAATGAAAAACAAATTTTTCCCTAATCTGAAAATTGTCAAAATGCAAGAGCGTAAGAAAAATGCGCTCACTTAAAGAAAATAACCAGAAAAAGTAAAGGTGCGCAGAAAACCAAATTTTTAGTCCAAATAATGGCAATAACAAAACTAATTACAAATAACCCCTCTATTCTAACAGAGTCACAAAACTTAGCTCATCACTCTTGTGATTTCTAGTGCGCCGAGAAATGTGTCACAAAAAAATCGATTTTGAGTGCTAGAAAAATACATAAAATTTTAAAAATTTGTATTGTAGCGGCATTTTTTTTGCAGCAACAAGCTTTGAGGCGCAGTAGAAATCACAGCAGTGATGAGCTAAAGTTTGTGACTTTATTAGAATACGGCTGAAAAATCCAATTTTGATTTGAACACGGGACATCGTTGATATATTTGGCAATAAAAATAAATATTTCGCTGCTTAATGTTCAATGTTCCCCATGAATAATTGTATATTACACAAAACGTATGCTATCATATTTGCTACGACACATCCACTTGAAGTTCTACCAGAGGAATGCCTTATAGCCCCACCAGAAGCATCACAAAATATTTCATCACTAATCTGCAAAGAGTATTCACAAACTTATGTATAAAATACTTTCACACAAGCACAACTACAATAAATACTTATGATTTCAATTATTTTTTGCCTCCTTCCATTCTCAACTAGCCTTTTTTAGTTTTTCAATTATTTTCACTTTTTGTTTATTCTGTAATTCGTTCTTGTACATTCGGATCATGGTGGAATAATACAAGGTGTTGGATATTGACAGCGTTCTCGCTCTAATCCGCCATCTTGACTCCCTTAGCAAAATCGATGTTTCCCTCTTGAAAAAACTACATTTTACCGCCTTAAAAAAAGTACTAAACTAAAACTAAAAGTAGGGAATGAGCCTATTCTAAAACTGTTTTGCAATCACTGAACAATTATTTGACATTTAATTTATTCTTATTCGTTGACAACGGAAAATTAAATAACAAATTTTAAACTTTAATTCTACAAAAAACGTGGGCTTTGTGTATTCTCCAAAGGATTTACAGCGAGATGGGCGCTGTTTTCAGGCGCTCACTGAGGGAAGCTTGAATTACTGCTGCGTGAGGCAAAATACGCCTATAATTATTTACAATACCGAGGAAGCGGCGCGAGTCAACAACTGTTTGAGGCTTTGGATAACTTTTTCCTCAGGAGGCTGGTAACAATGCTGGCTCACAGAATAGCCTAAGAAGACTACTTCACTTCCACCGATATGGAATTTTTTTATGTTGATTTTTAAGCGAAAGTCTCCTGCAGTGCGCCAGCCACCGGACTCTTTGGGCATCATGTGGATGGGACTTGTCCATTGATTGCGTGTTATGACACCATGATGCAGCAACAGATTAAAATCTTCTTTTGCGGCGTTTAACTTCTCACCAGTGAGTTTTCGTGGGCGCTCGTGGACTGGCGGACCATTGGTGACAATGTGGTGTACGGTTGTTTCACTATCGACATTTGGTGCAGCATCACGTAGTGTGATCTCTATGTAATCCTTCAACAGGTTAGCTTAGAATGCGTCTGACTTGCTTTTGGACAAATTCGACGTAGGGTGCACAATT
The DNA here is from genome assembly GCF_013731165.1 of Rhagoletis pomonella. NCBI lineage: Eukaryota > Metazoa > Arthropoda > Insecta > Diptera > Tephritidae > Rhagoletis > Rhagoletis pomonella. Next base: position 20,308,876 of record NW_023458564.1, on the reverse strand, counting down.
GTCGCGATGCTGTCAATTTGTATAAATTTATACCAAACTCGGTGCACTTAATTATCTTGGCATAGAAAAGCAATACGTTTAAAATACGAAAACTCCGACGTTTCAGTAATTGTGGACCCTAATTTACTCCAAGTTAATACTTACAACATGCATTTAACAATAAATAAGACTGTTATATTACTGTAATTATTACAAAAATGTAGTTTTATTACATTTTCTTACTTTTACTGTGATACATATTTGAATTATCTAATTCCCTAAATTAAAGTGGAATCTGATTTTTTTAACCGGTGACCACCCTGGGAGGTTGCTAAAAATAAAGCGTTTTCAAAACCATTTCCGATGCCCATATTGCAGCAATGCATTTAATCTTCCAACCTAGATACGAACACGTAAGTATGCGTCCTCCTACAATCGGACCACGGCAACATGGAGTCTATCGATGTCAAACGTTAAGTTTCTTGTTTCTTGTTTGTTTGTAACTATTTATATGCAAAATTTGATATGAAAAATAGTACCAAATTTCGTACTACTTCGCAAAGCGGGCTTTTTTTTCTTCCCGTTTCTCTCGTGCTTCCATATTACAACCTTTTGTAAGGGAGCCGTCGACATGAGCTGTCACTACGTACAACACCTTGTATAATTCCACCATGCATTCGGATCTCAATTTAGTTTGACACTTTTAAAAATTTTACCCGCAAAAATTCTTCTGACTAAATCTTGTACCTCCTGACAGAAGAGAGTCACAGTTGCTCCCAAGGAGTATTAAACAAGGTGTGGTTGACAACTCAGTGAGGTGCTCTTTTAAGGTACTTATCACGTCAAAAATATACACAAACGACTCAAAATTCACAATATTTTTTTTTCAATTTGACTTTATAGAATGGTTCTTATGAGAGCAACGTCAAATTCAATCGCAATTTGTCAAATACATTTTTGTGTCTCCCTTATTTCTGATCTCATTTTCAAGTTAAGGAACGCCCTTTTGGACTAAATTTGACTACTTCTGACTGTTTCTGACTAATTCTGGTGGATAAGGAATGGAACTAATATACTTTGATAGGATATGAAGGTAACTTTGATTAAAAGCCAACATTTTAATTGCAAAGTATAACTTGCAGTATTCGAACATTTCATTAAGGGACGTTTTCTCAAGTAGCCTTTCAAATTTACCTATGTATACATTTTTTTTGCAAACGTCAATTGGTAAAGCTTGCTAAACTTACTTTATTTTTATAAATAAAGCTTAGTATCCAGCTCTCACGAAAATCCAAAGCTACATATGAACAAGTAATTTTTAGCAAAAAAAAAAACCATTTAAAAAAATATCTATTTATCTATATATATTTCATGATCGAATGGCCGAATTAGTATGGAACCACCTCTGAGACACTACCTTTCCGATGCAAAAAGAATTATCGATATCGGTTGACGTGGTCCAAAGTTATGCGGTAACATACATAAAAAAAAATATACATATTCCAACGAACTGATAACCTCCTCCTTTTTTGGATGTCGGCTAAAAATGCCTAAGAAATGGCGAAGAATTTTCTTTTGTCAAATTTTCTTAAGACAGTACGGAGTTCTTAAGAAATTTGCTACGCTTTCTACTACGGTTTTCTAAAGTTTTGTTGTGAAATAAGAGCACAAGACAACCCATGTTTGCAACAGAAATATATGCCCGTGCCATTATTCTTCAAAATTCATTTGACACTACTTTCCACACAAACGTAATAATGGAAATTTTTTCCTCGACCGTTTTTTATGAGCTGGCCACTAATGGTGATTTGGTTTCTTCCAAAAAATGTTGCCCTTTGCCGGTGCAAAAGGTGTTTAATATTACATTTAACCCTGTAAAAAGGCATGTTTTGCCTTCTTGTCCTTGTCTAACTCACGTATTTCATAATACTATTGTCGTTTAAAATAACTGTCTGATTTTCAGGGCAACCATCTCCCCTGGCAAAGCTTCACAGGGAAGAGAATGTGCCTTTTTTGCCTTACAAGAGTGTGAAATTTTAAGAAACGAACACAAAATTTGCTCACCCCTCGCCTTTGATCTGGAATCGAACACAAAAAGAGAAAGGGGCAATCAACAGGCAACATTTGTAGAAATGAAACCACCATAAGCTTATGGTCATTAACTTTTTCTTTGGATGAACAAATGTTACTCATACGTGATGGCAAACTAGGCAAACAGTTTTGGAGCTACATACTTACATATATTACACAATAGGGGTATTCTCCAAATCTTGCAAAGCCATTGCACGTAGCACGGATTGCACGGATTGCATAAATTGCAAACACACAACAAGAAAATTCATGGGAAACAACATTTCCTATCGCTACAAAATATGCAACGTCGAAACCCATGTATATATTTTGCAAAATAGCATAGCAAGATAATAGCGACCCTGTGCTAGTTGTTTTGTTGTTGGAATTGCTACATATTTCTCTCATTCCTCTCATCTCGCTCACTTAATTTTTTTTTGCTGTCTCTTGTTATTGTATTTGATACATAATTTCGCTGCTTGCTCCCCATGCATGCTACCACTTTGCAATGGGGTGTTCTCGTACTCTTCGAAATTTGGAATAGTATTTTTGCATTTCGTGCAATCCGTGCATCGTGCAAGACTTCGAGAATACCCCTAATATGTTAGTGTTTGGCAGAGCTGCTCCTCCTTTGTGGCATGCGCCGTGATGTTTTCACACAAAGGGGAGGTACCTGCAGTTTGACGCCGACTCCGAATGGCGATTGTATTTTTATGAGAAGCTGTTTTTCATGGCAGAAATACGCCACTATTAGAAAAAATAATTTTTCTTTTGTTTTTGATTGATTGTTTTTGTTTTGATTGATTTTGATAGTCGGAAACTGGACTCCATCCCAGGCCCTGCGGAATGGTGTTCTAACCGCTATACCACAACGTTTTGGATATTTCATCCTGCAATTAATAATCTTGATAGGGAGAATGTGTTCAGGTTAACAGATGACTTAGCTTCCCCAAAATGGGGAAGATATGTGTCTGTGCATCTGTCTTTTTGTAAACCAACTGTATGAATTGATCTTAATTTGATTGCGTTTTCCCAATTTTTTTTTTTTTATTTCCATACCCAGTTCCTTAATAGAGGAATATACTTACCACAATACTTCCAAAGATATGCAATATAAATATTCCCGTTATTATGGGAGCTGCCACCTTCGCTACCCTTGACTAATCTAGACAAAAGCTGTCCTATATTTTAAGTTGGGCTGAATGACTGCAATGATGATTGGTGGAGTAGTTAAAGCGTTAAAATCACACAAACAAACTCACTTTCGCAATTATAATATTAGTAAGGATTGATGTTATTATTTTAACAAATAATTATGAAATTTGTGGAAAATGCCCATTATTAGTCGCTTTACTAATCCCCATCAAACTAAGCCTATTTCTGAAAAGTCGGTGTCAGGGGGCATCGATCTCCAAAAAGTGTCAATCTGACGCTTAAGTCGCTCAACGGAGTGAGACTCTAAACAATGGTCGTACCGATTTTGAGACTTTTCTTAAAAATCAAGCGACTTTTGCCCCTTTTCTTAACGCGGCGCATGATTCAATACTACAAGGTTCGATAAACTGACAGTTGTCTCTCTCGCACCGCTCCCTTAGCAGCGGCACCGTGTTGCTTCTTTGCAAACTTACTTGGAAAAAGTGTAGCTTTGGTGTGAAATAGAGGCATAAGCTTTAGCGCAATATGTGCATATGAAGCACATTTAACTGGTGAAAACATAAATTGTTTTTAAATTGCATAATTACATAAATCTCATAGTAGTTTTATTTTAATTCTGAGTCCTTTTGCAGTTTTTATACAGCTAAATACGTAATTAACGTAGATATATTAATATTTCGTTCAATATTTCGTTTAAGATACCAAGTTTCTACAAATACGTTAGAATTTACAAAATTAATTTCACTACTAATTACCTACTTTGCGTACTTTTCTACTACCATTTTCGTACCAAGGGATTTCATTCTTCCACTTTCTCCGTCCTTCGTAAATGCAACCTTTTGTAAGGGAGTGTCAAACCGCGGCTGTAAATAATTAACTAACCTTGTATTATTGAATCATGAACGCGGCGTTTTTTTTTGACATTTTCACATTTACCCTAGTTGATATTCTCATTTTCCCTTTCATTTTTTTTGTACTCTCTATTTCTTTCCGTCTTCTGCATCCAACTTCAACGCGTAACGCCCCGTCAAAAATTAAAACATATATGCTCTGCGCTTTTTTGTGGGATGCTTCATACAGATTGTATGGGCATGAGGATTTTTGACAGTTGCTTGGCACTTGGGATGGCAGTTAGAAAATAAATCAGATCATCACAGAGTTATGGGGAAATGGGCGCGGTACTTCCTATATAACAGTAAATTTCAAAAGCAATGGAAACTCCGATATTTCAATAACTCGTAATACTAATTTACTCCAAGCTAATACTTACAACAATTTCTTGATAATAAATAATATTAGTACATATAGATTTTTGGGATTTGGACTCACTTATGACTACATACATACATAAGAGTATGTAAATCGGGTAGTGGTTTATAGATTTCTAGAAAACTTGGTCCACTTACGTTTTAAGTTTTTAGTATACATATTTATGGCCTTATTCATAAAAAATAAAGTAGATTTAAAGAGCTTTATAAATTGACGTTTTCATACATTCTTCAATTTATAAACCTTTTATAAAGCTACTTTATTTTTTATGAATAAGGCCATTAGTGTTTAAAGAAGCTGAAAAGCGATATTTAATAAGTGTGCCGGGTATGTAAAGTTGTTTTCTGGCCAAACATATATTTTTTATTTGATTTAATTTTGATTGATTTTAATATTGTCTTGTTGCATATATCTTCTTACTTTTGCTCCATGTTATAAAGTAAATAATTTTGTCTTTTGTAAAAATTAACAGCTATTCCCATTCCATTCTCCCCTCCAAACCTACAAACATGTTTACATATTAACATATCTGTATAACTAAATAAATTCACTTTCAATGACAGAAAATATTCCGCCAACTATGCGCGAAAAAAGGCAAAACAATCGTGTTGTGTGCATTGAAAAATCTCCTCAACAACAAGCGTAAAAAATTGCATCAACATCGAAACCATTCAGACATTCGCTACTGTTAACTTGCTGAATTTGTTGCACAAAAGTGTATATGTGTGTACATCGTCTAACGCCTCTAAGCATATAATATTGCACAACAACAACGTCTCATGCCAAACAACATTCATCCGTTCGCAAAATGCAAGAGCATTGCAACCGCTCATTACACATTTTTGAAGCAACGTCATCTTCGATGGCCTACTACATTTGATGGATACATAGTAAGTATGCTGTTGAAGGTGTCGCTGCTTTAGCATGCCACTGCACGTCACACTCACTACTGCCTTTAGTAGTCGGTACAGAAAATATAGAAAACAACAATGCTAAATCAAATGTGCGGCGCGTGGCATTTCCACTTGCATTCCCTTCTCATGTAACCGTTTTCTGTGGCTTGCGTATTGTTTGCAACCGAAAACGCGCTTTAAAAACATTACCGTTCAGGTCTAACAGCATGTGAGTAGGTATTTTTAAGCACATACGGGTGCATGTACACATGTGAATATACATACCTACAGTCCCACTCAGTATCAAAGCCAGATCAAATCATAAACAAACGACACCAAAAACAACCACACTGGCACTATCACTAGTTACTTTTAGAATTTAGTGTTTTTGTTTCATAAATAATACGAAAAACGTGAAATGTAATCGTTCGACAAATAGGTTCAGTGCAAAAATGTTGATATTAACAAGGTATTTGACAAGATTCGAAATCAAGAGTTATATTTCTCAACTTATTGACTGTTATAAACCTAATTATTGTCAAGTTTTACCAAAGAAAATGTTTAAGTTCAGAATTTAAAGGCAAACATTTAAATTTTGTAAAAAGAATGCTAAACTTTAAAAGCGAAGCTAAGCAAATGTGCCAAAATCTAAATTTTACAAGCAATTTTGATGCAGATAAAAGACAAGGTTAAAATCTTCCACAAGAGGTCAATCTGGCATTCAGTTGCAACTTTTCCAGCGCATAAACAAGACATAAAATAAGACTATAAACCCACTTGAGTCAATGTGTTTTTTTCCGACACGCCTTTAAATTTTATTACCACTTGAGAAAGCAAGAGTTTTTGAAAATGACCCTAAAGTCCTTGTTCTTAGTGAATGCAGTTTTGTGAAAAAAATAAACAGGAAAATAATGGTAGAATGCATTTTATTTTGATGAGAGAATTGTAATTTATTGCTTTCAGAACATCCTACTTTTCAAGGAGTTCGTTCCACGTTCTATTTTCGAACAATAGAATCGCAGTATAAGTCAATTATGATGACAATGTTGAGTCACAAAAGAATATTGGAGAGCAGATTTCCGCAATTCCTAAAGCTCACCAAATCAAATAAAAGATGTATAATACAGTGAAATGCTAGCCTAAAGGACCAGATACAATGTTCATCTGGTTTTTGCACAATGAAAAATATTCGGCATACAAATAGTTAAATTTCTGACCTCCATTTCGGGAAGAATTTTAATTGATAAAGCCAATAGAGTAGGATATGTACTCTGTTAATTACTAATAAGAAAAAATTCACTGAAAATAATTTATTATCATTTCTAGTTACCCCTTAATCAGGAATAAATTGCACGGAACCTATTCTGGGGAACGGTTAAATTATGCGTTTTTTCTCTTTAACTTTGAAAATATATTAAATAACATCTGTGAAAATAAAATGTGTTGTTTGTTAGCAAATTGAACAGTCTTTTTTATTGCATTTACAAAAAAACACTTCGCACAATTTAGGGTGCGTTCAGAAATGCATCAAGCCAAAGCATCAGTATCTTTTATTTCTAAACTAGAATTGATGGAAATGTCTTATTTACGCAACTAAGTTCCAATTCGGCTTATAACCGTGGTTGTGCATATTTGACATTTCTATCAATTAAAGTTTAGAAATAAAAGAGACTGATGCTTTGGCTTGATGCATTTCTGAACGCACCCTTAGTTGATGCTCTAATCAGTTAAAGTTGGCAATCATATTAAACTTATTCTGCTGGGTGGGACTGTACATACTTATGTATTTATGTATGTAGAGACATTGATTTTTCAACTGCATATTCAACGCTGACCGTGACTACATATTTGTACTATGTGTGGTAGATGCTTAACTGCCTAACCGCTCAGTGTAAGTGATTAACGCTGTCCATGCTGGGGAATACCAAATTTCGCTCCATGTGCCAAACTGCGCTGTGCTTTTCACTTTCATTATGATGCAGTTTTCATTTTGTTGCTGTCGCTGAAGCTATTGCATCGCCACGCAATGCGCTTGAATGTGGCACCAATGAGTATGTTTTTTGCCAATTACTTTTTACTCTTCTTAATAGGGCCACCACAAAGTTTTGGAAATTCTTTATGAATTTTGTTATTGGCTTGTTTGATCGCTCACAGAGTGGAGTTGTCTAGAAATTTTCATCAAGAATCAATTCAAATAACGCCGCTCTGTAACTTATGAAAAGTTTGTTTGACCGATCACAGAATGGTATTGTCTAGAAATTTTTATAGAAAACTAGTTTATACCCGCGGGTTTCACCACACGTTTTTATACAAATATGAAAAGTGTTTTAAAGATGTTATATCTTATTTCTGTACCCATTTTCTTATACCTGTATATATTTTTAAGCAAGTTAAGGTATATAGGCCGTCTGAAACTATGAAAGATATCAGTCCCTCTAAGTTCACCTAAATGGAAAAGACAGAGTCGGCATCTGCCATATACTCTAAGAATCGCATGTTGCATACCGCTGGAGGCATTTAGCTATACTACTGAGGAGTGGTATGCAAAGTCATTCGTAACAACCAAGAATATCATTGTTTTATTTAGAGTATTCAGCATATTGTGTTTAATTGTGGATATAATTCAGCGCAACTCAAAGAAAAGTCACATTGAATTCACCGAGGTATAGATAAAAATTCTTTTAATACTGAGTCAACATTTACATCCAGATTGCGATGTAAAAAAAAAGAAGCTAAACCATTGTGTGCTCGTTCGCTGCCCATGCCTGCACATTAGCCTTCGCCTTAGTTGTATGGAGAAAATTTTTTGTTAAGCCACAAAGTAAGACTCCCCTTAGAAATGTTCCTTTGGTCATGCATGCAAATTGCATGCAAATCTCTTCAGTTTCGATTTTAGATTTTTCTTAATTACGAAAAAACATCTCTGAAGTGCAGATCGAAATCGTGTTTAAACGAAAAAAGCCCCTAAAACAAATCTGTATACACATAAACATAAATATATATGAAACTTAATTATGCATGGATTTGGTCATTTTAACACACAAAACTCATGCTCACTCTGCTTCTTTTTTTTAACGTTCTTTGATGATTTTTTCATATTTGATAATAAGTCCTGGCTACCACTCTAGGAGGTGCTATGCCTCTTTTCCAAAAACGTTAATTTTTCTCTGTCAATATGAATGTGATTTCACATACATATCTCCATACCAAGTTCCAGTTTTCTCCCATAAATATTTACTTCCAGAGATATGTATGTATTATGAAAATTCCAATTTGTATGTTAGGGGTTATCGGAATAACTTTCAGTCTAAGACCATATTTGTGAAATCCGTAGTATTGTGCCAAATTTCGTTCCGATCGGGAAGCCGGTTAAGGAAGTAGCCTATTTTTCAATCCAGGTCATAAACCATCTGTGTGCAAAATTTCATTTTCACTCTTAATAAAGTGACCTATTTTCCAATCTAGGTCATAAACTATCTGCGTGCAAAATTTAATGCAAATTATTTCAGTCGTTTCCGCGTACCTATTAATATAATTAAACTTTTTAAGCAGGTGGCAACTCTTAAAAAAGTAGCTTATTTTCAAATCTAGGTCATAAATTGTCAGTGTGCGAAATTTCATGCGAATCCGTTCAGTGGCAACTCTTAAGAAAATTAGTATTTTTTCCGATCTAGATCAGAAGCTTTCTGTGCCAAAATTTTCATGCAAACCAGTTCAGTCGTTTCCGCATATTTCTTTAATTAAACATTTTATTAGGTGGCAACTCTTGAGAAAAGTGGCCTTTTTTCCAGCCTAGGTCATAAGCTATCTGTGTGCAAAATTTCATACAAATCCGTTAAGTCATTTCCGCGTATTAAATTAATTAAACTTTTTCAACAGTTGGCAACTCTTGAAAGAGCAGCCTATTGTCCAACTTGGGCCATAAGCTATCTGTGTACAAAATCCGTTCAGTCGTTTTCGCGTGATGGTTTCCCAAACATCCAAACATACAAACTTTCACATTTATAATATTAGTCGGAGTAGGATGTACATACATAAAGGCCTCGCCAGAGATGCTTCCTAGAATGTGTTCATGGTCATTTTCGACTGGGTGGGTATGGGTACAAACTTATCTACCCAAGGCTCCACGTTTATCGCTTTCAATCTCATAAATTGTTTATAATGACTTTTGCTAAAATTTCAAAATCCAAATTTATTAACACAAATTCTATGGGACTGAGATATATTAGTTCTTAATTTTTAGTCCATTAAACAGTTTTATTTTATTTAATTTTTTTATTTTTTGAATATGTTTTCGGCCTGCTTTGTTGACATTGAATTGAACTTGACTTTGAGCGAGTTTTTATTATTGCGATCTGCTAAACGCTTTTTAAGCAATTATTTTGCCAACACTCTGCTTATTTGCAAACTGGCATGCTTACTTGAATACATACACACTATGTTACTTAAATATTTGTGTTAAAATCGCGTTTAGTCGTTTTGTGGAAAGTTTCATGACGAGTAGGAAATGTGGTTTACTTACAAATTGTGCAGAGGCTTAAAAAACAAGCCAACTGAATGGTAGAAAATGTAAATGTAAGTAACTGCATACAAATGCACACTATGTATGTACAATTGGGGTGGCCCAAAAATATATAGGGAAGTCAAGTTTTTTGATTTTTCTTGCTGAATTTCAAAAAATCGGTTAATATTTAAGCGTGGCGCCGGGGCTTTGAAGTTTCCCATGTACTTTACATGGAAAAATACATTTTTTTCGTAGAATTGCTATAAAATCGTTAATAAGACTATTAATTTTAATAAGTGTGTTTTTACAATCGATAATCCTATCTGTTATATACAAAAATTAGTTTTTTTAATGTTTTCATAACCACATCACGCACGAACAGCTCATTGGATGTGTTTATATTTTTTTACAACGCTTTTATCAACTTGCAATGTTGTGTGTCCGGAAACTTTCAATGTTGTGGATCCAGAAACTTTCAATGTTGTGTGTCCGACACTATAAAAGCTTTGCTTTGAAAAGTTCCACTAAAAAAGCATAGTGCATAGGGCGACATATGTAGTGAATAGGGCGAGGTAGATGACATCTAGATGTCGCCCTATGTACTACGTTTGCTACAGCGGAAATAGACGACACGCCATTTCTTTAAATAAAATTAATTGGTGTTCGTTTGCATGTACATACATATGTAAATGCATGTGTGCGCACCTTTCTATTAATATCGTTGAATTATTTTAATATCTATTGCAAAATTTTATTCAGACAGGACTAAAAAGTAGAAAATAAATAATATAAAAAAAAAACTTTTTAATATACAACGCTTTTATAAATGGACTAAAAAGTAGAAAATAATATTTCTCAGTCCCATAGAATTTGTTTTGATAACTTTTGATTTTGAAATTTTAGCAAAAGTCATTATAAACAATCTATGAAATTGAAAATGAAAAGCGTGGGGTGCATGTAATACACTTGAATTGATATGAAAAGTAATAAATGAATGTATGTATGTGGGTATATGAATAACGACCGCTTAAAATCGATTTCAAAGTTTTACTTTCGCTGTAGAAATTTTAGGTCTACGTTATGTAGTTTGACTATTGTCAATTAAATCGAATGCTTTGTATTGCATGCGCTCCACGTTTTTCATTTTCAATTTCATAGATTGTTTATAATGACTTTTGCTAAAATTTCAAAATCAAAAGTTATCAAAACAAATTCTATGGGACTGAGAAATATTATTTTCTACTTTTTAGTCCATTTATAAAAGCGTTGTATATTAAAAAGTTTTTTTAATATTATTTATTTTTTGCATTCTACTCGATTATTTATGTGGGTATGTTGATTACCGGTAAAGAAGGCTGATGAGGTGATTTCCGAAATAGCTATCACTTCTATAATTTTTTTTTCGAATTGTTCTTGCATTTCCACAAAAACAAAAACGGCCTCAAGCTCAATTAAAATTATTGAATATAAATGTTATAAAGCCATAAATAACGAAAACAAATAAATTGAGTATTAGAAAAGTTTCACAAGTTTTACTTTATCGTACCCAAAAAACTTGCAAACTGGGGGCAATTGAGAGTGCATAAATGTGATAGAGAGCTGCATATTTCTGCTGGAAAAATTTTTATTTGCGAAAACTTGCAAGTAAGGAAATCGAAATTTTATTTTTATTGCTAGTAAGCAATAATTAAGAGAGTAAAGTTAATTAAGCATAGGATTTGTTGAGTTAATTTACTATTAATCTCCAGTTTTCTTATTTTAGTGGGTGTCAACTATGGTTGCCGTATACAATTTTTCAATTATGCCATATTTTTCCATGAAATATACAAAAATAGATCAAAATGTTGAAATATCTTAGCCAAATTTGTCAGTTGATAGTTCAACAAGTAATTTTTAGCAAAAAAACGACTTCAACTCTCATATACAAATATATATATATATATATATCTCATGATCCACTGTTCGGATTTTAACCAGATTACTATGGGACCACCTCTGAGACCATACCTTTCCGATGCAAAAAAGAATTATCGAAATCGGTTGACGTGGTTCACAGTTATGCGGTAACATACATAAAAAAAAATAAAATAAATTTAAAAAAAATATAAAAAAATATTCCGACGAACTGGTAACGTCCTCCTTTTTTGGAAGTCGGTTAAAAAGGATAATTTTAAAAGCACATTTGTAGCTATATCTACCGATTTTTTTTAACACGGATGAGTGTTTGGTGGATATTCTCTTATTTTTGTCATGACCACAAATAATTTTGAGAAAAAAAAGTTTTTCTGATTTGAACATTGCAAAAGTTTTTGCCAATTTTGCGTTCTCGTACTTCTGTATATTTTGTCTCTTTGATAGCGAATGCTCAGAGTTTTTGCCGCTTGATAATTTTGTACGAAGAAGACGAAAACACTCCTAGACCCGTTCAATGTCAAAAAATTGTTACGAGTTTTTACCACTACTTGCAAGTTTTTACTCCGTTCCAAAATTTGCAGGAGGGCAATTTGTGATCGCAACAACCCGATAGAGCTGCAAATTGTTGCAAGTAAACATTTTACTAGCAAAAATTTGCAGACGCTAAAAAATCATTCATGTGTCCATTTCAAATGTAAACAAAGTGTTTAAGAGAAAGATTTGATGGAAACATGCTCAAAACAAATTTAGTGAAATTAAAGTATGGATGATTAATTAAAATCTAAGATACACAGATTTTTTGGTTTTTATGACGATAGGAAATATATCCAACCAAAGCGAAAATCACGCGGCAAAACTGAGTAAGTCAAAATCGCGTAAGTTCCGCTTTTTTATTAGTTTTGTGTTCGACAACATTTTCTTATAATTTTCTCTTCCTCTCAATTGTACTCTCTGTTTCTTTTAAGATTTTGCTGCAAGTATTTACGTACTTACTGGAAAAGTTTATGAACAGTCCTATTATGACAGCAGCTGTTTGTTGATTTTAGCAAGACTTTTATTTTTAATAAATACCACGTATATACTTGTACGAGGTAGAAAAAGGGGACAATTCTTATCCACAAAAATTCAAATTTCGAAGAGTGTGGAGTTTCGACAGAATTGTGTTGCAGTACCGTATTTTGATAAAATTGTACCAGAAATGTCGATGTAGTGCCAATGTAACAAAAAGTACAATTAATAATAATAACAGTTTGGCGCTTACACATATGTTGATCTTTGGCCGAGCTTCTCCTCCGATTTGTAGCGTGCGCTTTGATGTTGTCATACTAAGGGGAGCGACCTACAGTTTTACGTCGACTCCGAACGGCGATTGTATTTGTATGAAAAGCTGTTTTTCATGGCAGAAATACACTCGGAGGTTTGCCATTGCCTGCCGAGGGGCGACCGCTGTTAAGAAAAAACCTTTTTTCTATGTTTTTTGCGATGTTTTCTTCGGGCAGGGACTGATTACCACTGCACCACAGCGGCCGCACAAAAGTTAAATTGGTCCATCAATTTCATACTTGCTCTATATGGGAGGTGCCAGCGGCCCTTTTCGTATATCTCCATACCAAATTCCGTACCACAAATATGTACTTCCAGAGGTATGCAGTATGAAAAATTCCGTTTGTATGGAGCGTGCCATGCCTCTTTGTTCAATCGAGATAATAGCTAAGATTTATGCATAAAAACCGTTAAATCGTTATTAGAACAACAGACGTGATTGGGATATGGAAAAATATTTGGGTATTCACACAATTGGGATACGATTTACACTAAATTTCGGCAAATACCCAACACTGCATTTAAACTTGTATTTACACGGATGTTGTTAAAGAATGAACTATAAAAAAACTAACCAAATTTAAATAACAACAAAAATAATATTTTAAAATTTGTCAAAATTTGGTACGGCTATAATTTTTTCGACTACTGTACATAAGTTGACTATGATTACTCGGCCGTGCAATCATAGTAACACAATGTCAGTAGTATTTGACTTACAAAAAAATACGTGCAGGAATTTCAAAATTACATCAACTGTGTAAAATATTTTATTTTGAACAGTATTTTTCTTTTAATCAATCTATGTTGAAATAAAAGTTAAAATAAAAAATATTTTGCCAGAACCCAACCCCCCTCCCCCGCTCCCCCCAATATAAGTACTCGATATAATGTAGGGCGTTCCCTGATCCGCGGTGTAAATCACCATTGGGTGCATTTGTCTACTTACATACATATGTACGTACCAAAGTAGAGATTCAAGTGCCTTTATGTTCTTAGATACATACATATCTGTGTTCATATGGAAAAGTAGCTTATGTCGAAAGGCTGGCTTTAGTATAAATCGGTATTCGCAGCATACGATTGCGAATGACTCACTGGCGCTAAGCCGTTGAACAACTTTTGGCAAATAAACGTGGAAGAAATAGTTCCGATACTAGCAAGTCAATATACTTATCAAGTCTCATCAAAAAATTCCTTGCCGTTTAAAAAATAAAGGGATTGCCGCATTATACTAAAGCCAGCCTTTCGACATAAGCTACTTTTCCATACGAACACAGATATGTATATGTATGTATGTACACTCTTATGTACATGTTTATGAATATTTATGTGTGACTCCTCCTTGTCCACTCAAATATCAGTCTCACCATGTTAATTCAATCTGACAACAGCCCTGCCATCCAACTGTGCACGCTCCAAGTGATCCATTAGTGCAAATTGAAAGAAGATATTTCAATGTCAATGGAAGATGCTCAACAATATGCACACCAATGGGTGGCGAAAGGTTGCAGATGGAGGGCACAAGAAAAATCTGTCACTGAGTCAAGCAGTCAACGAAGTTTCTGACTGCCTCCGGCTGTTGTTGTTAGCGCTCGTTGTTGTTGATGGTATTGATGTTACTAGTGTCGTTGTTATCGCTGCTCTATAGCGTCATTGCATTAAATATCTTTGTTTATTTGTTCATGCTTTCTATATTTGCTATTCATAACTACATACCTACATACATAAGTATGTATATGCCGCGGGTGCCCTTCGTTTACTGCACCACTGCTACAATATCAACAGCAACAGCTACACCATGACCACAGTCACCATGTCTCACCATACCCGCAGTGCAAAATGTCTTACCATCACCCCACCAACAGTCCTTCTGTCCTTGTGAAATTGGTTCAATAACACGACGCCTTTGACATTGAGACAGAAGAGAAATTCATACGTGCATAGCTACTCACGTCTGCATACATACATACATACATACATATTTATATACAACTTATTTATGAATGTATAAAGTGTTTACATACTTCTCCTGTTATAAGTATATTCCACTTCTCCTTCTGACTCTTCTTGCTTAAACATCTTCCTAGGCTGCATACTATGTATGTATTTATTTTACTTCAATTATTGTTGGAAACCACCGCAGGTTTTCTGTCGAGCCCTTGTTTTTGCTTTTGCACTAAATGCAGTTCCCCTTCGCTACAGACGATAAATCGTATTTTTCCGAGCAGTGATCCCTAAAGCCCTGCTGCTATCGTTATGCCACGGTCTATTCCTTCTGCGGATTACAACAAAAATGCCAGTATATGCGTCCACAGCCGTGACTCTTCCTTTAGCTTTTGTTGCAAATGTGACTTCAAAATGTATTGGCTGATCTTATAAACAACAACAATAATTTAAAAAGTATGTAACAATATAAGTTCAGTGAAACAAATACAATACAAGGTGATAAAAAAGAAAAGATTTTTCTTTGGAAACAGTGGCGTGGCCAAATGGTAGGGGTCTGGGGAGGGATATATCCCTTCCCATTACCAAGGATCTACGATGGTGGCGGGTGGGGTGACATAACGCACATGGGTAAGGTCTGTTGTCATTATGACCACTTCAAGAGGCCATAATGTCCATTGAAATTATGTCCGTTTGAAGTGGTCACAATGACAATTGACTTTATGATCGTTTTGAATTTAACTTGACTACG
The DNA here is from genome assembly GCF_013731165.1 of Rhagoletis pomonella. Classification (NCBI taxonomy): domain Eukaryota; kingdom Metazoa; phylum Arthropoda; class Insecta; order Diptera; family Tephritidae; genus Rhagoletis; species Rhagoletis pomonella. The sequence continues at coordinate 20,293,071 of NW_023458564.1, read as the reverse complement.
GCATTGTGTTGACTTTTATTTTGAAAAAAAAGGAAAAATTACATTGTGCGACACATTTTTATCAACTTTCTTCCTCCCGCTAGTCCACAGAATATTAATCGTCACTGTTATGCAGGCGGTAAAATCGGAGTAACGAATAATCGATACGAGTTAAAACGTATAGTTGACATAGTTAAAAATGTATATGCATAACAATAAAATTTTTATTTAAAATTTTCAGATTGGGAACATAGCTTTTTATATACATTTTTATGTATGTATGAAAGAAATTGATTGCTGAGGTATTGCGCTTATTCGGTTCGAAGAAGTACATCACGATGTAATGCCAAATTTTAGTGGGTCGGTTCACCTATTTTACCAGAGCTCTAAGCCCATCCACAAAAAATGGTGCAAGGCTTTTAACAAATGGATTTGTCCTGATCACCAGCCTGCGGTGGGCGCTCAATATTAAAAAAAAGAGCGCGTGCACTCTAGTGTTAAAGTAGGAAGCAAAAAAATACCACTTTGTAACGGACACCCTAATGTACAAAACATGCTAAAAGTGCAGTTACCCACGGACGTAAAAACGGATAACGTGTCAGCTAACTCGATCTATCTTATGGGATCTGCGTGCTAACAAAAACTCACCACCGCGTGACCGTGACGTAGATGTTACTTCTCTCTCTTTCTATCAATAGCAAACTTAATATGTTTCTACGTACTTCTACGAAACGCACGCATACGTTCGTGGGTAACCGTGCTCTTACCCATTAGCTTTGTGTGAAATTTCGCAAGCATTTAAAACGATGTTTCCACGGCAAGTGACTCGCTCTCCCATTCGTAATTCGCTCTCTCATTCGTGATTGGCGCCCCAATTAAGAACCGAATCACGTAAATCGCCGTACAAAATTTTGAGAGCGAACACTTCATTCGTAGGTGATTCAGATCCAATCAACATGCGAATCAAGAACAAATCGTTGTCTTCTCTAATTTTTATCGATAACGGCTGTCAAAACACATAGACCAGACACATCCCCACCAGCACAAACATTGAAAAAATAGCTAGATTCGTTAAAACTATTGATTTAGCTAATTAGCCCCTGTAAGTTTCTTCCCCACCGTTGAAATGCACAATAAACAGCACATTAAACATTAAGCAAAAGCAAAGTTCAAGAAGCAGAGATGCAAAGTGAATCACGAATGTGTCGTGTAAACAGGTTGATTCGCCGTTCATAATTGAGAGAGCGAACCACGTGATTCGGTTGCCGTGGAAACGCCTTTTAACCGTATTATTTAAAGGTATCATTGTGAATTTTCTTGGGTCTGATGCAACAGTAGCAATACTACATAATGATACTACTTTTCTAAATATTTCTAAAATTACAACACACTTTGTATAACAACGCCAAAGTTGATGACATGCCTATTATTTGTATCGTCAATACATATGTATGTATTTATGTACACACCAAGCACTTGGGCACATGCTGACAGACCAAAAGAAAGTAATCAACTTACCATCGCAGCCAATCTAGAATTCCGTAGAAGAACTCGTAAATTGACTTAGTAATACCATTATTACAGGTTTACCAAGAATTATTCTAGAAAATTTCCAATGAACGACAATAAAAGGAGTAGGAAAAAAATCGTGCAAACATGTAAACTTGAATAGATAGAATCACAGAGGCGATAGAAAGTGAATGTTGCATGCACCTTGATCGCAGTTGGTGGTAGCTGCAAAAGTGGCTGCAAGATGTTCATAGCTGCAGCAAACAATATTTATCCACATCCACTCGACGCTCCACCACCGCACACCAGCAAGCTCATGCAACGCAAGTCGGAATGTGTTGTGCAGCCACAGACTTGGTTAATGCACTCAAAACAACATAAACAATAGCAACAACAAACGATATGCTGACTATGCAACAAGATGCGGCAGCGCAGCACAGCCATTTCAACTTGAACTTGAAAGGAAAAATTTATGTCTCTAGAAAATTGCTTATTGCAAAAGCAGAGGCAGCACCAGCACCATCGCGCAATTGCCGTACAGCGTAGTGTTGCGTTTTTTGACTTTTCATTTTATTTCTATCTTTTATTTAGTGGATGCTGTAAGAAGAATGTAAAATATTCACAAACAGGATTTTCCAGTTTACTGTGCATTGTTACCATCTCATACATATGCACATGTACATGTATATCCACATTTATACAAGCTTACTTAGTAACAAACAAACAACCCACATGAAACAGAAAACATGTTTGGCAAGTACATATGTGTAGACGTTTACGCTGACAGACTTTAAAAAGAATTGGCGGCGGCGGCGAGGCCGGCACAGTTGGCCAATAGTTGAAGATAAGAGCTAGGAATGTTAATCCCGGGATCCCGTCCTTTTTCAGGACCCAAAAATCCCGGGAGTCTTGGCAAAAAATCCCGCGATGTTCGGGATTTGTAGTTTGAACTGATGGCAATAATAGAAACTTCAATTTGTTGACCAGTATTTCTTTTATTATTTAATAATTAATATTAAAAAAAAAAAAATGTGTGGCTCATTATATATACAATATCGTGCGATAGTACATTTTGCACATAAACATCATTATATTTGCGTAACCATGGGCCAAATATAGTAAAATTGCTTTTTTAGTTTTTCACTCTGATGTCAGTAATCCAAAAATTATTTAAAAATTCAATGAAATGTGCTTAGAGAAGAAGCATGGGTATCAAATTGAAGAGAAAATTCTGTAGGATTTAATCAGATTCAATTTTTGGTACATAAGGACTAGTAGGTATTGAAAATGTCATTTTTAAATTTTATCCATGAAATTTCGCAATATTTGCTTTTGAAAAAATTATATGTTATAAGGACTTATATATACTCGAACTTCATCAGCTTAAAAAATTACCTATTCGTCCTTGTTAATCCAAAAAATTGGAATTTTTTTAATTCTACAGAAATTTCCTCATTCATTTGGTACCCATATTTTTATTCTACATTGCATTGAATTTTTGAAAAAAAATATGGAATTAAATAATCATACCTTTGAAATAACAAAGTCCTTTAAAATAAATCCTGACGTCAGAGGGAAAAAATAAAAACGGCACTTTAAATAAGGAAGTAGGTTTCAAACCCATTTATTTATTATTTATTTTATGGTAGGAGAGATAAAAATAATTTTTCCGATTTAAGTTGTTGAAAAGTAATGAATATCTAAATCTCGGAACTAATCCCGAAATGGCCACATCTCGAAAATCCCGAGATCGTAAAAAGCGGAAAAGTTAACATCCTTAATAAGAGAATAGGAAACCATTAATGCGCTGTTTTTGCTCACGCGTAAAAGCACATTTAGCGCAATTAGCCATAACCTAATGCAACTAAATTTTTGCATTATGAATCTAAATGCTAAAAGCAACCCTGTGATCTTCCAAAATTTCCACGATTCGAACATGGTTATAATGAGAAAAAGTGGCAACATTGCTTTTTCGCGTATAAAGTGGATAGCTGCGTTTCAGTGATCGCCGATCGAGATCTCATTTATTATTTTACATTATTTGGATAAAGGAAAGTTACGCAAATTCAACATCGATGCGATGCTGATCGAAATCTGGATTAATTTGTGATCAACTCTGTTTGTTCTGTTTCCTAATTAGGTGTGGAAATTTTAATTGACAGCACCGACAAATGAATATACAGTATATTTTGCTTAGCTGCACATCCTTCTTTGCACGAAAAACTTGTGCACTTAACTGAAAAAGGCACTTAAGCGAATTTTCTTTACTACTTCAATGAGGAAGGTATCCAAATTCCTATGAAACCAAATAATAGAGAAGCACTTACCACGTAGAAATTACTGCAAGCGAAATTTTTACCGAATAGTACCTAATTATCTATATAACTACATAAATTTATAGCCATTTTCGTTGTTCTGCGAGATGAACAAAATAAATAAAAAGGTAAACGTAATACTTTCTTTGATAATTGATACTAGTCGCACAATTTTTAAGGCAGGTATCGCCAATGTGCAGGTATGCTAAATGCATCTATCGGAGCAGTTTCCTTATAAATGTAAAAAATAATGCCTCTGATACGCATTTTGGTGTAGGTATCGTAAATGTGCACTTAAGCATAGAGGCAGCAAAGCAAAATATACTGTATACACAAACAAATGTTCGGTTATGGTTAAAACAATTCAAGTTTTTGTATTGAATTTTTGGTTTAGAATTTATTTTTTCCTTTTCAGTAGGGTTTTTTGGACATTATCTTCTGCGTGAGAATTGATCGTAATAGATACGGACGATTTCGAACTCGCGTAAATGTTCATTTGTTAAATGCGATAGCATGAACGCTCTTCGAAAACAAATGTTCGAAATTGCTAAATGTTGCATTTTAAATGCAGCAAAAACACTGCATAAGCTACAAATCTTATCATGTCATAATAATGTCATGTAATTCATATTATAATTATACTTAATTCTTTCTTGAGATAGTTCTAAATTCAAATATTTTTAACTCCTACTCGAATTAAAATGGTGATGGCCTACCGCTCATGAATTGGCAAAGGTGTTTAAGTTGTGTAATAAACTTATTTACCGTTAAAAGTTGTAATGCTGTCACAGCCTTAAACAATATCGCCACAAAATTATTGATTTGTTGAAACTAGATATTAGATTAATGAACTGTGCCTGTAATGTTTTTTAACTAGTTTTGTATGGCTGAACATGAATATATGTAGTGCTCCTAGTTTTTTTCCAAAGAAATTGCACGTACCAAGCCATACATATTAAACAGGTAGTGGCAGTAGAGCAAAAACCACATTTACGTCTATTTTGTTGTTGCTTATATTCTGCTTTTTTAAATATAAACGTGGGCCATGTAAAATATGAAAAAAAAAATTTACCAAAATTTAAATTCAAAAACAAAAATGTGTGCGAATTTTTTTGGTAAATTTGTTTGCTTCTAGAAGCTCTCATCCTTTCTTAGCAAGGCCCAATAATCAGTGTTTGTGCTTCTGATTTAAGAGAACGTTCCAAAAGATGGTCTTCAGTCGCTTCTTTTTATGAAAGAAGTTTCACATGAAAATATCTTTTGGCAATTTAGAATTTTTGTGAAAAATAAAAAAATTTGTTTGATACTTTAGAGACCAAATAATTAAAAAAATCAAATCAGTTGATCTACTGATACTACCTGTTCAATATGCTTTGGCGCGTAGTTACATTACGAAATTCTGAAATGTTTTTGCATGGCCGTCTATTCTTATTTTAACACTGTGAACTTTATTAACCCGTTGTGGATTTGCCGCCATCTTGAAAATAAGTGTTGTCAATTGTTTTCCAGCAGGTTACCCCACCAGAACTGGTCTTTTCGAACCACTGTTGCTAAAATCGCTTATAGAGATTGAAATTATCACTCAAATTTTAGCAGCAAATTTCTCTAATGCTGGATTTCCACTAGGCATTAAACGGAAAAAATGACAAATGACAAAGTCAGGCATTAAAAGAAAATTGTGTCATTGCATTAAAAAAAACTATCATTAAATTCATTTCCACATGGCATTTTTTTAAATGGCATACATTTTTTGTCATTTCAATGCCTAATGGAAATTCGGCAAAAGAGTCAACGAAAACGTAAATCGTCTGCGAATTAAGACTCAAGTGTAAATATCTAACACAGTCGTGCCCAAAGCTGGCAGATCTCCATAAGCAAGTACAAAATTTGGCACTTGCTGACGGAGTTCTGCCTGTTCTGCGCATGCCTGATCTAAAGTGCAAAAAGCAATAATAAATTTTTTTACCAAAACGAGGAAACTTTAATCCTGGGTAGAAAAAAATCTGAAAAGATATAATAAAATATTTCTAGTGGTTGACTACCTCATATAAATAAAAACTTTTTTTGTTATTTTTCTATACAAATACCATCCAAGTTTTAACCAAAATCATATAAATCACAGTTTCAAACTTTATAAAAAATTTAGGAAAATTCAACAAATTTTTAACTTTTTAATCTGAATCTTTAGATCATTTGCGGGTGTGCAGCTTTATAGCCCATACAATTTTAGTTTAATGAAGTGCAAATTTCAACCGGCTAAAAAAACCCGTTGATTTTTGATATATATATATTTTTTTTTGAGACCGCTTTTTCGTTTTTTTTGTATAACGTGCAATTTACGAAAACTGCCGTTGATTTTTTGAAATGTTGTTGCTAACCGTCTTCTACACTTTATGTAATAAGAAAATCTTGATTATATTAAAAAAGTGCAAAAATCCGTTACCAATAAAAGTTCTCAAAAATCAACGGGATTTTTAGGCGGTTTGAATCTTACACTTTACTTAGAGTAAAATGGTATGGGCTACCCAAAAATGTTCTAAAGATACGGATTAAAGAGTTGAAATTTTGATGAAAGTTTGGCGCAACAAAGTAAAGAAAGTGCAAGAGATTAAATTTCAACTTTTAAATTTTTTATATGTATAATTTCTAAGAATATACTTAACCGATTAGAAAAGTATTGAATTCCTATTTGAAAAATAATTTAAATACTTTCTACGTAACGTATACCAAGAGTGGGCAAACGCGACTATTTGGGCGAAATGCGGCCCTTTGCTAAGAACATTTTGGCTCTTTCCATTCTTTTCCATTGTTTTTTTTTATTATATTCTTTTTACATGTTCATTCTGGACATTGTAATATAATTACGTCTACAAATACCTATCACCCTTTGCTCGACAAACGACCACCCCACTTTTTTCTTTCATAAAATTTTTACTTTAACTTGTCCTTACTTTAAATTTGTGGCCTATGTTATTCATCCATTATGGAATGGGGATTAAGTAGCTCAAAAGTGTACCACAAAAAATGATGTTTTCGTATTAATAAAGGATTTGAGAAAATATTGTTTGAAGTTGTATTTGAAATAACTCGACTTTGTCTCTACCTCCATTTTTGCAGAAGGATTTCTCCTATGGTACTAATATGATTTTTTAGGATAGCTCGATCACTGGGCCATCCATTGAAAAAACAAACTTATTCTGCGCTGTTCCTTCAAAACACCTTTCGAACAATGATTTCATTCGATGAAGAAACCTAAGTATGTAGAAGGAAAATGGTAAATTATATTCGTCTATTTATGCGTATGCATTTCCTTTCACTTAAAAAAAATGTGTTACTGATAGAAATCCATTGCCGGTTCTTTTCTATCCTGAGAGAAAAATTCATTTAATTTTATTTTTAACTTATGGTTTTGTAAGCTAAAGAAAATTTCTAAAATTTATTAAAATTATTTTTATTTTTCAAAATTATAGTTTTATAACATGCTTGCCATGATCGCTATAAGTGGGCTAGGGATGCGCGATGTTAACCGATGCGTTGCAAAATCGATGTTTCCAATTTGATGCAGCGAATAAGCTCCGATGTATCGATTAATGCGATATTATTCGATGCATCGATGTATTTTATTCGATGTATCACCAGAACTTGCAAGATATATAATGTGACCAACCGTACTTCTTTCGGTACTTCTTTGTTCGCTCTTCGTGCTTCGAAGTACAGTCAAATGTACTTCTTTGCGATATTTTGTACTTCAGGACGGCGGTTCTGGTACCAGTTAGCGACAATTTCCGGATCGCTATCGCATATTTTGACCCATGATATACATGTTTTTGCGTCAAAAAGTGCGATAGCGATTCGAAAATTTTCGCTAGCTGATTACATAATCTCTGCCAGGTCCTGTACTTCTCCTGGACGATCATCACATGGCCTAGGCGATAAATTCGGTCAAAGCATTAAAGTCGCCGGGGACCGATGCTACGCAGCTGCAAAGGGCTATGAAGTTGTCGTGCAATTGGTTGGATCTTATTTGTGCGAACTGCGTGAGGGCCGGGTTCATCCAAAGGCTTGGAGGGTAGTCAGTGTTGTGTTCATCCCGAAGGCCGGAAAAGGCTCTCAGCCTTAGGGGCTATCAGTCTCTTCGTTTTTGCTAAAAACATGAACATTATGCAGTAGGAGCCTTCTCCTATAACGAGGGGGCCGCCTTCAACAATGTCACTCGAAAGGCAATAGTCTATTATATTCATATCCTGTGGATTGAAACCAACCTAATAAGGCTTATATACAGCTTACTTCGTCGTGGCGAGGTGGGGGCGCGTCTGTGCACAGTGCGAAGTCAACCACCACTCCACCAGGTGGTGCTGTCTCTCCCCTGCTCGATATTGCAGTTGTAAATGACTTTCTTTCTAGAGGACCTGGAAAAAGTGGGCTGTCGGTAACATTGAGGAAAGGGTAGGAAAGGTTTCGGTTGCCTTGAACTGCTGTAGGGGAGCTAACGGTAAAAGGAGCGGTATCTCGCCCAAATTAATTCATTAGCTCTAGGAAACCAGATTTAAGCCTACATTGATAGAACTCACTAGGGAAGGCTAAACTTGTGAAACAGGAATTTGCGGAGCATTAGAAACTAGACCTATACTGGTGCTTAACATACTGCATATGTTGAACACGGCGCCTGCGGATATTGCAGACAGAATTGTCACAGCACGAACTGCTATTAGGCTAAGGGAAACCGGATCCTTTTGTGACATAAAAAAGGAAAAGAAGACGTTTCTCTGCTGCAGCGAATGTTTTTATAGGGCACTAGGAATGGGACTAGGAATTTCAACTGAGCGTTTTGTATCAGCTGTCAAGAGGAAGATGAAATGGAATCATCTACACACATTCTTTTAGTCTGTCCAACCTTCGCGAGGCTAAGATGGAAACATTTTGGGTCGCACTTCTGAACAAACACTGAGCTCTCAGGGTTGGAAATTAGCCGCATTCGAAATTTCGTAATCGGCTCGCGCCGTTAACTTTACCCAACCTAAGCTGTACTTTTTTGAGCTATGAAATAGTTGGTCACATTAAAGATATATAACAGAGGACAAGTTAGGCGAGTCCGATTCTGATACTTCTTCTGGTTAATCGAAATTGCAAAACAAATAAGACGAAGGAAATTCCTTTCGATGAGCTATGAATTTATTTGCCAAGCCAGGTAAGTCAGTTTAAAGCTGATGCCAGATGGCTTTGCGTGACATTTATAGCTTTGCCAGCTAAGCGCCAGAGGCAAAAGGTATGCCACAATGAACGCCACGAAAACAATTTTGTACTGCTTTTGTACTCGTCAAACTTGCTGTGGATTTTATATATTTATCTTTAAAAATATCTGCAATGTAATTAAACTTTATGTTTCTGCATGAAAAATCGAATTTAGACGAAACAAAAGAAATATTAAACCGGCTGATTGTCAACGCGCCCAAAAAGATGTGAGTTAGCCATCTACGACCAGCTACGACCTATGTATGTGACATGCTTTGTGAATTTTCGCAAAATTCATCTTATCTGCAAGCGTTTTATCTGGCATCAGCTTAATGAAAATCCTGTAGTAGTACAAATATGTACTCGACAATTGGAGTTACTTCCGTGCCTTCTGGAAGGCTTTTTTCAAAGTCTCCGTTTGTTTTGATACAGCATCCGAGTAGAATATAGGCTAAACGAGTTAAAAAAATTTTATTTTTAGAAAGCTTAAACCAAAAATATTGAGACATTTAAAAAAAAAATATAAAATCAGTACACTGAACCCTATTAAAAAGATTTTTTCCTAATTTAATTTATTTTTTTTTCGAAATGACGGGGAATGCATCGTGCATCGAACATGGATGTATTTTTTAATTAATACATGCGCATCGCTAAAATAGGCTATTAAAATGAGTACCCTAAATTCTTTTACAAATCATCTGTACGTTCTGTAACGTCCATATGCATACCTTTACCGTACCTGTGTATAACATTTAGCGAATTAATGAATGAATGCTTTACAAAAAAAGTTATTACAAGATATGAATGCGACTATTGCATGCAATCACTACGATTTAATACAACAACAGAAATAAATGCAGTCTACTTTTTTTTTTGCTTTTTCGACACGTTTCGTTGAGTTTGAAAGTGAACGCCCGATATGGATGATATCACAAACTGACGATGTGCATTGCAAAGCCTAAGCTGCATAACCTGGTAGTCCGAGGCTTCGTAATGTACGAGACTTGCTTATTCTGTTGTGTATAAAAATGGAAAGAAGCATAGTGAAACTAGTGAGAAATAATTGCATTTGTTTACAGCTTAAAAAACGCCAAGAGTAAGAGAAGCAGTGCCTCAAAATGTGTGTATTTTTTTACCAAAAATTACTTTGAGCAGCACTTGCTTAACTTTTTAACAGAGCTTTGTTTGACTAAATAGTGTTTAATTTGTTTGAAAATTTAAATTTAACAGTACTACATGTACATATGTACGTATACCATATTTAAATAAAAATAAAAATCGCAATTAAGAAAAAACTATTATGGTAAATCTGCAGATACTTTCATATAAAAGCATTTCTAATAAATTTAGTCTAAAAATCTTATTATCTTCCATGTGCATATATACATATAATGAGCAAATCTCAGGAGTTGTTTTTTTTTTAGTGTCACTCCTTTCTCTCGGCAGCAAAAGAAAACGCTAGAGCATTTTTGTTGCATTAACTTCAATCAATGGAGTTCCAGAAATAAGTACAATAAAAAATAAATCAAGTACTTGAACAATTATAGCCTCAAAACTTGGAATGTTAATCCCGGGATCCCGGGATCCCGGCCTTTTTAGGTCCCGATATTTGCCAAGAATCCCGGGATTTTCGGAATTTGTAATTTGTACTAATGGAAAAAATCGAAACTACTTTTCTTGACCAGTATTGACTATATTTGTTTTTTTTTTTTTATTTAATAACACTGGATCACAAATTTTAATTTGGTTTTTGTTCTCCAGACGCCACTAACCAATTTCTATGTAGAATTGCTCGGTGATTCCGAAATTCGGGTTAATTTTTGTTCTATGGATACGTTTTCGAGATATTTACAATTTACCGTTATTCAGCTTAAAGCAAAAATTTGTTCCTTTTAATCTCGTATATCTTACGAACCAATTTAAAGATCGTAATATAAAATACGGCAAATGAAAGCCAATGAAATTTTCCATAAACCGTGTATACATCACCTATAAAATAGGGCATATAGTTTCTGACAAATTAATTAATTATTCCAGATTTTCTTATTTTTTAATGAAATAATGAAAAAAAATCAAACTCTAACAGAAGAAAAATTAAAAAAATAACAGGTTCTGTGCCAAATTTTTGCATTTGTACAAAAGACTGTTCTGTTAAAAAAAAAAAACAAAAAATAAATCAAGTTACTGATGAAGAAAATCCATGGATAGATACAAAATGAGTGGTCAAATAAAAATGCACAAAATTATTTGTATGAAAATTGAGCACGAAAGAATGTTACTCATACGCCGCGTACACCTAAGTAACACGCTTTTCTGCTCATATTTCATACAAATAATGTTGTGCATTTTTATTTGACCACTCATTATTTGGTATCTATCCATGGATTCTCTTCATCAGTAACTTGATTTTTTTTTGTTTTTTTCCTGGTGGTGTTCCTTATACCACAACCTCTTATAGCTTGCTTTTATACAAAATTTAAGCACTTCCTTACACACTATAGCAAAATGCTGAGTAAAAGAAACCTATTTTCGCACTTTGGCAAAGTCCAAATTGATTTTAGACCCATAGTTTCATCGAAAAATTTGCTTAGAATTACACTCCTATGTTATGCTATACTCGAAAATAATTTATCCGCCCTATTGATTAAAGGATGACTATGATTTGAGAAACTAAAAGTCCATTATGTATTACATTTTTTATTGGCATTATCGAAATTCAGTCTAAAATCGTTACATACATGAAGATAGAAATATGTATATACATATGTGCTAAGGAATACTGTGCAAAAATCTTAAATGCCAATATTTAATCACATTTAAATAATATGGGTTTTAGTTTAAGGCGTGCGAGATGACTACGTATGGTGCTACGTGGCGTATACGTTACATACGCAACTACGGGTATATGAGCAAGAGTTGCTATTTTTAATTATTTGTACCCGAGCGCACTTGTGCACAAGGGTATTATAACTTTGTTCACATAACGGTTGTTTGTACGTTTATGATAAAATTTTGGAAAATGGGCGCGGCACCGCCCACTTGTGATCACAAATATATATCTTGGTAACCCTTCTACCAATTTGTACCAAACTCGGTATGGTTATTGTGCTTGCCACATAAAAGCAAGACGTTGAAAATTATTGAAATCGAACCAAAATTATGGCCACTTTTCATATAACGGTAAATTTCAGAAATGCTTGAAACTTCGATATTTCAAAATTTAAGGACGCTAATTTACTCAAAATTGATACTAACAACAATCCCTTGAAAAGAAGTAACATTATTTGGAATTTAGGAAAATATATATGTCACATATGACTATATAATTTTATATCATTATGTATAGCTGAAAGTTCTATCGAAGATGTTTAAAATAGGGGTAAAATCACCCCTACTTACCATGTAGCGGTAATTTTCGGAAGGTGAAAACATATATTTAATACCTGTGCCGGGTATTTAATGTTCTGCTCCGCCCGAACTTGGACTTTCTTACTTGTTTAGTATATCTTTTTCAAATTTTCATCTAAATACAACTTCGCGTTGGAATCTTGTTCTTTATACAAACCTGAAGATAATGCAAAAACACGTTCTTATCGAAAAATGTAACACCTTGTGAGATTTGCTCATATAGCTGCTTTTTTGCTTATCTCCATATCTTTTTTTTTTAACTAAAACACATATAATTTGTGCCAAACGACCTTTTGTTTACTTTTAATAGGTTTATTTTTGGAGATTTTTCTACTATACTTTTTCTGTTCAAAAATTTCTAATCGCCAACATGCAAAAATCAAGAACGAAACTGTTTGAAAAAATCATGCTATTTGTTTACATATGTATACCAAAAAAATCTTCGAAGGGAACTTGATTGTAAATATTTAAGAGCAAGATTGGTTAAAAAGTTGTGCTTCTTGTTTCAACACAATAAAAAATAAAATGAATTAACAGTGAATTTTAAGATGCTGTTGTATAAATATTCTTGATTAAAAACTTGGTTTATATGATAACAAAACTCCAGTTTATTCGTTATTCAAAAACTCCGATTTCAAAAAATCGCCCAAAAATTTTGGAAAAAGCTGTCTAAAACTGGTTTGAAAAAAACCGAGTCAAACAGCTTAGTAAATAGACATGTATCTCTTGATGTAAGCCTTTGTCCTCGCACTCGGCATGAATGAATGGAATATGGTCTCCCCATGAGTGAATTGTACTGGTTGTTAGGTCTTGCGTTATTTTAAATAGCCCAATCTTCATAATTGTTAGAGCATCCTTTTTTGTTGCTTTATCCGCAGATGTTCACCACCTCCCACATTGTTGGAGGTCACAATCGTTTAATCGTTAACAGCAGAAACAAAACATTAGCGAAAATGCATTGCATGTTGCTACAATTCGCCGCATGTCGCATTGATGCAGTACACATACATACATATATGCATATAGAAATATGTATATATGTACATATATATCTACATACAACATAGCTTACATAGCTCCAGACACGATTGATGTTATTGTATTTGATGTATTGCACTTATCTCCACCGTGTCTGGGAGTATTGCGGCAACTGCTGCAATCGCTTCGAAGTATTAAAATAGAAAGTGAAGCGAGTCGTCGAGAGGGATGCAATATGGACGGGAGGAAGGGTAAGTAGTCAAATAAAAGGCAATAAATTTGTCGGCAAAACACTGTCGCTGTCAATGAAAACAAAAGCGATTGTCAGCAAAAGCAAATAGGAGCTTACAATCGCAAAAAATCAATAGCGAAACAACTATTTATTCATTCATTCCTTGTCTACCACAGCAGTGGGAGGGGGAAAAATCTAACCAATGCCGGTGATTGGTACGCGCCTTGCTTTGTTGTGGGTGAAACTTTTGTCTGGCGTTATACTACGGCACCGTAATAACGGGAATAATAAAAAAAAAACGACTGCAATCGTGGCACTATTGGCTACACAATTGATATTTATATAGGTACATCCATCAGGGTGATCCATTTTTTTTTTGTCAAAAATAAAGGGAGCTTTGGAACTTCTTTTTATGCAGAAATTATCCTAGCGCATCTAAATGCATTTCTTCATCAAAAAGAAAATTAAAAAAAAAATGTGCAGGTGTTTTTTTTGCGTTAGAACTCCATACATTTTTTCATTTTTTTTTTAGTGGATACCAAATGAAATGAAATCAAACTTAAGAATTTGAGTATAGTATTTCTAGAAATTAAGAGTAAATAACTCCAACTTTCAAGACTGAAAGCAGAAATTTCAAAATTTGTCTTAAAATCTTTTTCTTACTTTCGGTTGTAACATTTAGAATCTTATATGATAGGTTAATTTTCTATAAAATTTACAAGATTGATTTTCGTAGTCTACTGTCTTTTTAGCAATATTTAAACGATAAATAGAGAATTGTAGTAGAGTAATTTTCAAGTTTTTCGGCCAAGTATGGAATATTTTACTAAATATTGAAAAAAAAGCATATTTTAATGTCACGTCTGTCACAAAATACACACAAAAGTTATTTTTTGAAGGAAAATACATCTTGTTAAGTGTAAAAAAGCCAACAAAAGTAACTCTATGACACAGGTGAATGTGCGCGAATTGTCACGCCTGTCAAAGTTCAAAGTTTGACAATTTTTAATAAACTCGGGCAGGCACTGCTACGATTACTTATCTGCTAATCTGAAGTGTATCATATATCTGTTTGTGAGCATCGATGATAAAACTTATCATAAAGATATATTAGTCACACCCGTCACCGTGCAATGAGCCATATAAAAGAATTATTTATTTTATGTGTTCGCAACCACATCACGCAATCAATATTGAATATTTCTTAAGGAAAATATTCGACCAATAATAATTCTACAAAAAAATGGTTTTCCCCATGTACGTAGGAATTTTAAATGAGCCGATGCTGCATCATGAAATATTAACTGTTTTTAAAATAAAAAATACGTTTTTTTTTCAATTTCCATAATTTTAAAAAGTTTACCTCCTTAATGTACGTACATATGTATGTAAGTATGAACGTATATACATGCATGTGCATTAATGCGTTGCATGCATATTCGTAGCAACATAGTTCAAATGAAGCATGACGCCTTGCGCTAGCCAGAGTTGGTTGCCGCTCCGATTCCGAGTACTCTTTTATACTTATCCTGTCCTTGCTGCATACATATTTACTAGGGATGCCAAGATATGAGGAAATGTTGATCCCGAGATTGCGGGATATTTTTTAAGTAATCCCGGGATTCCCATTGAGTCCTAACTTTTATGAATATGAAATATCTGAAAGCATTTAAATAAACCATCAAAGAAAACTATTTCAAATTTACGATAAACTGATTGTAAAACTCATATATCGCTAGCTTAGAGTGAAAAGTTGCTAACTTCACTTTTAATGAAGAATCATATTTTAATACAGGGGGCTTGATACATAAATTAAAAATGCTTCGTTTCGAAAAGGGTAAAGGTCCTTGTTTTATGTTTTCTCGTTTATATTCAATGAAAGGAAAATTTGCCAAGTTCCAAAAATTCAAAATGGCAAATCCGATTTGGCCGGAATAAAAAATACCCCTGTAGTGAGCCTACAAGAAATGGAATAAGTCTCCGGGTTTGATATTGTCCAAATTTGACAGGCTTACTCCACGAACCGGTTCACATGGCGTCAAAACGCCACCATTTAATTACATTTTTTAAACAGGTGGAACCCTATTCAAAAACTTCTAAAAATATTCCTAATGATTAATCGAAACCATTTCTCAGTGATGAGAGGTTTCGCTAGGTGTCGGTTTTCATTTCATTAAATTTCAAATCTCCCTGTAACTTCAGAAAATAAAACCTGTGCACATCTATGTAGAATCCCAGTTCTGTAATTTGACTTCTCATTTTGGAAATTCGAAATAACGGTTCAAAAATAAATAGACACTCTAATAGCAACTCTAATTAAAAATATTATCAGCCTATAGTTTTCTTAAAACTCTTTCGTTTTGAAAGTATTTTCAAACTAAAATCTTCCGCCTGACATTGTTATACATATTTCAATTAACTGATGAATTAAGTTCAATTTAATTTTTTTAAGCACATGGCAACTCTCCTAAATACAGTTTAGAGATAAATCATTTTCAAACCCATTTCGATCTATACACATCTTTTGACAATCCATTTAACTTATTAAATAGTTTGAACTTAATTTTTTCAACAAAAACAAAACCAATTGTTCAGCTCAAAGATTTCTTAACACTCGTTCTTTTATAGCCATATTTTAAAGTAACATAACTTATGTATAATTAAACGAAATACCACTTTCAAAACAGGCGGCAACACTCTTAAAAATTATTATCGAACCAAAATTCCCTTAAATGTTTTTCGTCTGACATGTTATAACTATTTCATGTAACTGATAAATTAAGTGGAAATTTATTTTTTAAACACGTGACAATCCTCCTAAATATAGTTCTTAAATAAAGGATTTTAAACCCATTTCCATTGATAACCATCGGTTAGCAATTCATTTAACTTATTAAATAATTTCAGCTTAGCCCTTTAAACTGGGGCAACCCTCAAACACATCAAAAATGTTCTAAATTGTCAAACTAAGTATTACTTGAAGCTCTTTCATTTGACATCCATCGTTATTATTTCATATAAACAATAGTTCAATTAGACTTGTAAAATAGGTGGCAACCCTATTCAAGATATTTTCAAACTACTACCTTCTTAAAACTCTTTTGTATGACACCCATAGCGATACCTTATTCTCTTACCAAATTCCTTCAACTAAAATTGAATTACATTTTTTTACATGTGGCAACCCTCCTCTACGTACTTAAGTTATAAGGCCTTTTCAAAGCCATTTCGATTGATACCCATATTTAATAATTTATTTAACTTTTTAATTAATTTGAGCTTAATTTCTGAAAAAGTAAGTAAGTATGCTCAAAGAATAAAAATTTATAAATAAATTAATTAATACATTTTTTTTACTAAAATTGCAATTGTCCTCGAAAGTATTAGTCCTACATAATTTGGTATATGGACCTTTTTCGTAGAGAATCGAAGTTAGCTAAAAAAAAAAAAATTTTTTTAGTACTTGAACTTTGGTGGACATGGGCGAGCCTAGGATATTGACCAAAAATTTTCACATTTCATTTCTAAAAAGGCGGATTTTCGGCCCACGCTAATGTGTATGTTTAATTTTCATTCAGTAATAATCCAAAAAATATATGTATGTATGAAAACATACACATACTTATAATACGTAGTATAAAAATAATGATAAAATATTTGATTTACAATAATCAGTTGAGATTGATGATAAGAATATCTTTTAGCAAATCGTCGTCAATACTTCCTCATAGGTCCAAAATAATAAATAATAAATTTAGGGAGGAAAATGCCCAAGTTTAAGTGTCAAGTATCAATAACGCGCAAGGTTAAGTGACAAGTATCTGTCAAATGAGAGAGCTTGCTATTACATTAGTTGTATTTCCTTGGGTTCGGATTCGATGCTTTAGAAATGTCCCGATTTTTGGCCGCAGAAATCTGGCGACCGTAATTATACTATGTATGTATGTAGTTATTTATTGAACTTATAAGAAGCCTATGAAGTTTCATCAGTGGACAGATCAGTATAAATCGTCAAATAATTGTTTATTAAATTAAAAGTTAACAAAAAAACATCAACTACATATTTAGTTACGTATTTAAAAATTGTAAAGAGACTCTTAAAACGTTATAAGTATGTAAATAAAAAAAGCGCTTTCTCATTGTATAAATTCGTCTTACTGAAATATTGAACCTGTAAAAATGCGTCGGCCTTTCTGCTCTGCTATATTTAAATATTTTTGACCTAGTTTTTCATCACACTCAGTTTGATGTTATACCACGTACTTTTGAGCATTGCAGTGTTGCATGCAATTTAAAAATAATTGTCCTCATTATTCTTGTTTCGAAAAAAAAAATCTGTATCTCTATATACTAAGTAAATAATTACATTCCAACACACTTATTTATGTTTTATGTGCCCACACATTCAGGGCCGCCCTAAATGCAAATACTTAACAGGTAATGAATGATGTCAATGCGCATAATTTCGAAAATCTCAAAAATCAAATCAATTTCCTACCTGGAGAGGTGCGCACATAGCAATTGAAATAAATTTGGGGAAATATGTAGTTAACATTCTCTGTTCATCAAGTTCGTCCATCTTTGGTTTTAAGCAGAAACGTTCTGACATTAAAAAAAAAATTGGCACGGTGTAAACGTTCAGTTACGCAAAACTTAGACTTGACTTGAAAATTGTATATCTGGCAAATGAGCAGCGCGTGTATGTAGTTATCAAAAAAAAAACTTCATTAAGAAACTTGGAGAGATATAGAGTTTTGATTTATAAGTTAAATTTCTAAGTGCAAAGAAAGCCGTGAGAGAATCATGCTGTCATTTCTTTTTTTAGTAAAATCCCTGCAAGTATGCCACACAAATATAGTTTTTTGTATAAATGTAATCCATCTGGCAATCGAAAAACAAAACAATCACAACTTGATACGCGTAAACACATTTATTTTAATGGTAAAAGGTCTCGGTTCTTCTATCATATCCTTTTCTCTAAAACTACCTTTTTTTTAATCTTTCTTCCTCTACCTTCATCTATACTTTTATCGTTATCCTCATCCTCATCCTCATCCTCATCCTCATCCTCATCCTCATCCT